>NC_142132.1:23940000-24255000 GCF_024610735.1 Ursus americanus | reverse complement strand
CGACACGAGTCCTTGATTGGGATGGCCGAGGCATAAAAAGGAAGAGGCAGTTCCCACAAATTGTGTAAATCCCAAATATTTACTGTTTAGGTAGTTCGTGTAGGACCATTCTCAAAGAAACTATCCATCTGCCTTCCAGTGTTTGATTCCCTCACAACACCCAATACATGTCTGTTTCCTGGTTCTCCTTATTCCTTGATTACCCATTTTGTGGTGGAGTCACTCCCTAGAGGTGAACCTTATTGTCTTTTCATCACTAATGCTTTTACAGGGCCTGCCATAGATAAGTCCTCAGTACGTGTGTATTGAGCGAATGAATAAATGGGTGAGGGAATGAATGGCTGAACAGAAAGGTACTCTGTTCACTTTACGACACTAGCAGAAACCTTGATATTAAAATAGAATGGAAAAGAAAGTTATAGACTTCGATCACTTGTGAATATGTATGCAGAATCCTAAATGAAATTCTAGCAAACCAAATTCAACAGTACATTAAAAGAATCATCCAGTATGACCAAAGAGGGTTTATCCTGAAACCGCAAGGATAGTTTTCTATTAAGAAAACTATTGCTGGCACTATGGAAACGTAAAGTGTTACAGCATTTTGGAAAGCAATCTAGCAATATCTATGAAAGTTGAAAATATATATGTCTTTTGAGCCCGATATTCCGCTCCTGGGAATCCATCCCAACAGAAGTGAAAGCACAAGTGCATAAGGACCCATGTACCACAATGCTTAGTGCAGCAGGGTTCAGAGTGGCAAAGAAGTGGAAACCAAGCTAATGCCCATCAGAGGGGAAGCGCTGAGTCTCTGATGGCTCAGCTGCACGGGAGTGTTAAGCCACCTCTAAACAGAGTGCGTTAGAGCTACTCCACATGACCCCAAAGTACTGTTGAGTGATTAAAAAGCAAGGTGCATGCAAACATATATAAGATCACGTTTTGCTTAAAAATAAAAACAAAACCTGAAAAGCAAGACAAAGGAAGTCAAACAAGTCCCCGTGTCTGTATGTTTCCTAGCTGAGTAGCTGTGGACGATATTACTTTCTTTGACTGAAATTTCCTTTTTTGTAAACTTAGGGTGATAATAACACACATCTTGTAGGGTTTTTGTGAAGAGTAAGTGAGCTAATACATACACCTGGTACATAGAACGTGTCTAAGACGTATTGGCTGCTATTATGCTAGAAGACCTGAATAGAGAACGTAGAATTCAAAGGAACCGAAAAGGCATTTACTAACATTTAATCCCATCCCTCCCTTAAGTGTGTCTGAGAAAACGTTGAAAGGTATTTACTTAAAGATACGAAGGATAAGTAGATTAAACACTAGCCATCATCACCTCCGATGGGAAAACATGAGGGTTTCTTGGAGCGTATTTTCTGGCATACGAATTCTACAGGCGGAGAAAAGAATTCTGTAGCGCAGGGATTTGGGGACACGCTGTTCACACGTAGCCCACGCTTGAGTTGCAATGAGTATGAGCATGGCAAGGGTCTAAGTACTTTTTGACCTAGATATTTGCAGTTCTAGATACAGTGCCTCTTCTTCCCAGGAACCTTCCCTGGCCATGTTACTGCAGGGACATGCCCGGCCTTCTGGTCTCGGTCACGTGGCTCCGTTTCTCTCCTTCAGCTGCAACCGTTAATTAAGAGAACTCCCTCGCCACGCGGTAAAACTCCGAAGCATTTTTCTTGCGCGTTCCAGCTTTTGTCCAGACCATAATTCCATTGATTCAATCAGTCTTCCTTGCAAAAGTTTTTCTTCTTCAGGAATTTTCCAAGAAGTTTGTCCTTAAAAAATCAATTTCTGTGGACACTGCCGCTGAGAGTCATGATTATGTAATTTCCGCGGTATGGATTGCTTGTTGAGAAGTATTGGCTCACGGTGGAATTCTGCGCCTCGGTTTTTCATACTTGCAAAAAACAGGCAGTTATTCTCACATCTCATCTTGCCTAGAAGTGTTTTGTCCACAATAGAATGCATTTTTATGAAGTCCTTTGAGTTTCCCTGACGGAGCGAGTTTGACATTGGCAAGACCGCGTTTTGATTACTATCGATGTCCAAAGGCCACTTTTCTTTCTCGCGGTTAAATTTCCGAAGCTGTGAGTGTGGCCAAACAGCTAAGTTACTTCTTATCTTTTTTAGTACTCCGTGTGAGGATCTGTTTAAACTTGTGCCTTTTCTTTCTCTTTTCTCTTTTGGTGGGTGGGTGTTCAGGAGAGGTTTTCAGAATTGAAAGAATTTATTATTTTTTTCCCTCTTGTGATCGCAAAACAGCTGTGCTAAGCCTTCATGCTCGAGCAGAACTCTAGCGTCGATAAAACGTATGTTTGCCCCTAATCAGTGGGGCTGAATTTCAGTGTTGCACCGCAGTGATTATAACCAGTCAGATTTTCTGATTGTGAGCTTTCTACCAGCTACCCTTAGATCAAAATCTCTGTTTGTCCTGAACTGATAACCACAGATTGGCTCTTCAGACATGTCCTATACTTCTTTCTTCTCCAGGTCCTCATGAACATGAAAGACATAAAAATCCGTGAAATGCAGATTATTGACTACAGCAAAAAAATAGTTGAATCAGAGAATAAATTAAAACAGCAACAAAACCTGTACGAAGCTGTGAGGTCAGACAGGAATCTCTATAGCAAAAATCTGGTTGAGGCTCAGGTAAGGAATATATTTCTGTCTTTACATTTTCACTCCTCCCTCTTCTGGGTTTAAAGCAGTTTCTGTTTTCCTAATGGCAGAATTTAGAACGGGGCAAACAAGAAGTCTCTGGGAATTCACCTGAAAGAGAAGATCAGGGTGTTTGAAGTGGAAATGACACAACTTGATGGGATGTGAAGATTGTGGTCCTGCTTTTAATTATTATGCAGAATCTCCAGTCTCCTGTTTCTAATTTTTAAAACTGCTGATAGCTACCATGACTCAGGGGGAGCAGCACACTCCTGCCATTTAATTGCAGATCTTTGCTTTGTGATCTTTTAGTTATAATGTTTGTCGTGGGGCCAATTCCTCCCTTGTAAAATGAGGAATAAAGCATGTGGTGTTGTATGTGTGTGTTTTTTGTATGTGTGTTGTGTATGTGTGTTGTATGTGGGTTGTGTGTATTTGTTGCATGTGTGTTTGTGTGTTGTACGTAGGTTGTGTGTTTGTTGTGTATGCGCTGTATCCTATGTGTTGGTGTATATGTTGCGTATGTTGTACATGTGCGGTGTGTGCTGTGTTGTATCTGTTGTGTGTCACATGTGTTGTAGGTATGCTGCGCATGTCACATGTGTTGTATGTGTTGTGTGTTTGTTGCATGTATGTGTTGTGTGTTTTGTATGTGTGTTGTGTGTATGTTGTGTGTGTGGCATAGTCATTACGCATACTTTGTGTATAGCTCATGAGAATGTTTTGAGAGTTAAAGCTATGAAGCACTTGGAGGTTGATGGGCACAAGACACAGAGGAATAGCCAGTGGTTATTGCTCAGGAGACCATCTTTTTGAGAGAACCTCCCTTAAAAGCTCTTGAATATGTGTTGAACTTCTATACAGACGGTGATGTCTATTTAATTCCCTTTCAGACATTTCTCCTTTCATTTCATTAGGATGAAATAACGGAAATGAAGAGGAAATTAAAGATTATGACCCATCAGGTAGATCAGCTGAAAGAAGAAATCGCAGCCAAAGAGTCAGCGCTTGTGAAGCTGCATCTGGAACAGCAGCGGATAGAAAAGGAGAAGGAGACTTTGAAGGTATGGAACTCAGAATAAAAGTGATGGAGCAGTAGTCTTCTGTCTGCCCCCCTTGAGGCAGGCTCCGTGCTCGCCGAAGGAACGAGGGACAAGGGACAACCGAGGAGCCGGGTCAGGCTTCCTTATGGGCAGTGCTCCCGGTAGAAGGGGGAGGAGGCCAGGTGCATAAGCGCCTAGTTCACCAACTGCTATCATCACATCAGCAGGAGAGAACCGAGCAGGTCGGCAGTGCCCAGGAAGTCCCGGGGCTGGCAGGCTTGCCACGGTCCCTTTCGTATCACCTCTGTCTTCATATATATTACTGTGACACATCCTTTTAAATCTACTAACTTGGAACAGTATATGTCTACTAATATAAAGACTTTTTCCAAGAATACATACCAAATAATTGTACCATTCCAAATCCTCGAACAAATACATTTTCTTATACACATTCACTAAACGTAATATTTTTCTTTTCCTATCCAGTCCAATGGATTTCCCTTCTAATCCATTTGACCCAGGAATTAAAAAGGAACCAAGAGTATGAAAGTATCACTTCCATGTATATGCAGAACGCTCCTGGACGTTTCCGAGCCGCTTGGAGGAACTCTCTATAGCAAATGAGAGACAGGGTGTCTTGGTTTCTGCACATAATTAGGTTTCAAAGATAGTTCCTAACTTGAAAATGTGTAGCTGGTGTTGGACAGCTTTAATGTCAAATTTCCTTGATTCCAAGACGCCCTGGATTGAAATATGCCCTCTCAATTTCATAATAGGTTTTGTCAACTTAATGATAGGTCTTCGTGGAAATAAAACAACTATATGAAATCAAGGCATATTTGGTTTGAGAAAAATTAAAATATAACAAAAGTGCCTTTACAGAAAGGACATGATAATTGATATTTACCTGATGAGACTTTCATTTCCCCACTCTAGCTTATGATAAAAAGGAATAAAAAATTGTACATTAAAATTCATATCCATATAAAGAAATATAAATATATTTTTTAAAATTAGAAAATATCCTGCATCTTTGCCCCTGTTTTCCTTGTTTGAAAGAATAATTTTGTAGATGGTAGCATGTCTACCCCGGAGCCTGTAGTGGGATGGGTTTATTTATCATTGAATGAATCTGAAGAATCTTATTATAAACATTGCTTGACCCCCGGGCCTCATGGACCCATGTTAGCAAGGCTTCAGTGTAACTCTATTTGGTACATCATCTCTTTCTTTTTATAGGATGACATCGATCCTCATCTCTTACTTCCTGACTAATGTTCTTTTCAAAAGATTATTACCCCATAATGGGGTCCAAGGTGGAATTAACTGCCTTCTACAAAATTCTGCTTTAGAAAAAGCAATGTCCTAGGCAAAAGATCAACTATTCCTAGTTCCCTAGAGTTTGACTTTGGTTAATATTTGTTTCAATTATGCCCTCCATCATCATGCATATAGAGCTCCAAAGAAGCATCAAAATAAAAGAAAATAAAGGACAATAGGGCTCTGGTTTTTGGTCCCGGACCAGCAGAGCTGGCAGCGGGTGAACGTGGGAGATGAGTAGAAAGTGCTTCTGCCCTAGACAGTCTGTTCTAAGTGGGGAAAGCTAGGTCTGGGGAGCTTGGGGCCATCGGTGTTAGAAAGATGATTGCTTTGGACTTCCTATGAAACCAGGATGACTTTCCCCCCCGGCATTTCCCATTGAGGTAAGAATGAGGAACAGAAAAAGGATGCCTGCTTGATTTATTATTTGAGGTTATCCAAGGGTGACTTGCAGTGGTGCTTCGACTGGATAATTCTGGCCTATCACGAAGCCTGTTTGACATTCTTTAGAAAAATATGACAGCTCAAATGTTGAGTTTCAGCCTCTTGACTTTTTTAGCCTCACATTTGAGTCACGATTCATACAGGTCTCTGGATTTCATGCATCTGAAGTTTGCAAACCCAGGAGGGAAGGGCAGATTTTCTAGTAACCTTGCTCCAAGAGACATTTAGCTTATTATTTTTGCATTCTACAAAGCTCTGTGGGCACATAAGCCCTCCTGGAAGGGCAAGTCCCCTCCTGTCTGGTAGACCGTGGGACACCTTTTGACAGGGCAACCCAATTTACTACTTCTCCAAGATGACAAACAGTTGTCCATAATAGATCATTTTCGTTCTCATTCAACCCCCTCAAAAGAAATGCCTTGCTCCTTCCATGTTTCTTTTCCTTTCTTAGTTGCTACCAGGTGCTACTGACTCCTCAGTATTCTAGACATTGTCAGCACATTATGGTTATGACAGAATGTCAATAGTCCCCTTAGATATTACTGCATGTGCGTTCATCTGCCCATTCTGTCCCAGTCTTGTTTCATCAGTGCTGACGGAGCCGTCTCATTTGGAGTGTCCTAACAAGCCCCTGATTCTGCCTCGTCACCTCCAAATCATCCCACATCATTGTGACAGCACTTTGATTCCTGGTGAATAATTCAGTAGCGGATTCTCTCTGTCTAGAGCCCAGCATCACATTAGTGACTGGCTTCAGGGCACCTTATCCTTTTACTGGGATGACCTGGACGGGAGCTGCCATAGAGAGAGAGCGAAAGCCCAATTATTCTCAGGGCTGGAAAACTTGAGGTGGTCCTATTTGTCTTAGATGTAAACAGATGGTTTCTGTGACACCCAGTGAATGTTGGGATCATGTACGCAGGGGTGAAACACCTGTGTGTACGGTTCTTGAGATAGGATATATACCCACTGCCACATCGGATGATACATATTCCGTAAACACCTATCGCAAAACTATTGTGGAGGCAGTGACTAAAGAGTGTGTCCTGTGGGTGTATTACAACTTCATACCACCGGTAACACTTTGAGAGATGAGGACACCTCAGGTCCCACCTAGAACATTGCCTGATAGGCTTTCAGGCACACAGCAGTTACCGTCTCTCCTGGGTGAGACAGCTCAGATTTATAGCTGCTAAATGCATTAGACTCGAGGTATTTTGTTGATGTTAACATTTGCTGCCATAGTCTAATGCCACATCTTGTTTACAGCCCATAAATTTATGACATAAGGAGACCACTCAGAATTTTGATATATTATGAAAAAAAAAACCCCCCCACACAGAGCAATGCCAAACGCGTGAATGGTTTTACATTTCAGACAGATACTTTTACACGCTGTTGATTGCATTTTAATATAACAGAGGTTTTATTTTGTTCTGCTGATGGATTCTGATCAGCTCTTGGCACTTAGGAACAGGGAAGTGAATGTTGCACATCTGGGAAAATAAAAGTTTTATTAATGAAAACATGAGCCACAGAGGTATTTTATGGCTGTCTTCACTGTCACCTTAACTGATGATAGAAAGAGAAAGACTGGTTCTTTGCTCTCTTTCCCAACAGGCAATCCCCTGAAGTGGTAAATACTAGACCAGATCTTTTCTCAATAAGCCTTTCCTTTTGCTTATCCCCAAACCAAAACGTATTTCATGAGTGAACACACCAAATGTCATTAAAGAACCCTTTGGTTTCACAGTAGCCGGATGTATTTAGTCTGTGACATTACACGTCTGTTACTAGGTATGCAGTATCTTCTGTTTGGACATGCTTGAGCTATGGAATTAATGGCTCTTGGTCTCCATGAGTCCAACCCAACTAGAGTTGGGTTGGGTCACAGGCACTTGTAAATATGAGGTTTTCTATCATCCCGGTCAACTTTTTGGGTGGGTGGGGGTGTCCCAATACTTCCTTGAAGGAAAAAAATGTATTATTTTTTTTTACTGTCATTTGCCAACCTGCAAGCTATTGAAAAATTAGAGCCTCCATGTCATCTTGTCATCTCCCTTGTGTTTCCAGCCGTGGGTGAAATCAGAGCTCTCTTCTCATTTGTTTCTTCTGGTGTTGACCTGGTCCGTGGTAAAAACCTGTCCTTTCCGCTTGGGCGTGGAACCTCTCAAAGACGCACTCTTCTTTAATGTGAATACCTCTGTGGCTCCTCATTGCATACTCTGTACAGTCCGTGGCACACAAAACCCTTCCCAGTCTCCTCGGTTTTACCTCCTGCTATTCCCTACCCAACACTCTAATAATCCAGCCACACCGGCTGCTTGGCTGTGTGGTAAACACACCAGGTACTTTACAGTTTGCATGCTGGTCTGTTTAATGCCTTCCCCCAACACAAGCCTGTTCTCTTAGGAAATATCTCTCAGTTGCCAAGGCTCTCACTGGTTCTTCCCTCTAATCCCTGGGCAGGCAGGAGGTAGAATCTCATCCGTGGGTACTCCCATGTCCTTTTCCCCACAGTGGATAGCATTTCCACACTGTGATGTGTTATATTTGTCATTTCTCATGGATGATGAATCTTTCAAGTCTTACTCCTGTATTTCACCTGGAACGATTGGCTGGTGATGGCAGCCACGGCACAGGCTTTGGAATCACAAGATCTGGGTTGGAATCTAAACTCTGCCGCTTACTGGCTGTGTGACCTTGGGCAGTGAATTTGCTTTTCTTTGTCTCCTACACATTGTATTTGTAAATGAGGGTGAGAGTAGCTATGCAAAATGCCTGCTATCATGCCTGAGACACGGTAGGTCACAAACATACTTGTGGAATTGGAGTGAATGTGTCCTCTGACGAGAGGTATTTTCCTTCTGAAACTGACCACTCTGTGGCACCCTGACCCCATCACTCTTACAAATTCCGTGTAACCTCAAGAGCCTCAAGATCTGAGCTCTCCTAGGAAACCTCCCTGACAACCATAGTCCTCTGGCCCTCCTGCAACATCAATTTCCTGTCTGTGTGCTAATAAACATATTGAAAAATCACTGCCTGGACTTGTTAATGTTCACATAATTACTTGTATATCTCATCTTCTCATCTAGATTGGAAGCATCTGAGGAACAGGATCTATATAGCTTTCTATACCATGACATCTCTTCTGTTCCATCAAGACATTTTATAAGATAGACACTTGTTTGTTATCTTTATTAATTTTTGCTTGCAACAGGCTTTATCTCTGTAGTTTGATGTGCTGGTGGTGTTAGGACCATTACAGGAGCTAGTGCATACAAAGGCCCTCCCCTCTGTCCTCACCCCTACGTCCTCCTCTGCACTATTCTTTGTGAATTCTCACCTTGTTTAGCTGGTAAGAGAAGAGCTGCTGAATACCAATGAAGCCTCTGCTACATGTATATAGAAAAATGATGGAAATCCCTCAAGGGCACAACTCATAGAATAAACATGATCACTATAATGTGCCTTGCTGTTTCTTTACAGGCCTGTGTGTGCATGCGTGTGTGTGTGTGTGTGTGTGTGTGTGTGTGTGTGTAGCTTGTTTTGCTTGTGAGAATGATCAAACCACATTAAGCGAAACATTAGAGTGAAGTCTAAGAAGAACAACTGTGTGTCTGAATCTGGGCCCTGCAGTGCAGTCGGTACTGCCACAGAGCGAGATCTCTCGGTGTCTTTCATTCTTTGTTAGGCCGAGCTGCAGAAGCTAAGACAGCAAGCTCTGGAGACCAAACACTTCATTGAAAAGCAGGAAGCGGAAGAGAGAAAACTCCTGCGAATCATCGCTGAGGCGGATGGGGAGAGGCTGAGACAGAAGAAGGAATTGGACCAGGTAGGACCATCTCCTCACCAGACCTGCAGACCTCATCAGCAGACGCCGCTGTTTGATTCAACTTTTCATGAATCCTCATTTTTCTCTTAGCTCTTGCATTCAATCTATAGGAAGAACAGCAGTAGAAGGCCATCTTCCGTTGATTACTTGTGAAATAGTCATTCATTATTCAAGTCATATTTACAAGCCCTTACTATCCTCTAGGCCCTTGGGGATACCCTGGCCAATGGGAAAATAAGGCCCCTGTTCTCCGGGAGCTTACATTCTAGTACAGTATAATTGCTCACATGTAATTGCAATGAACAATTACATAATTAGGGAGTTAGAAACTCAAATGCATAATTAGGGGGTTAGAAACTTAAATGCTTTCAGAGATTTGGCAGGTTGAAAAAAAGAGAAATTGGCCAGTGTAAGACAGTAAGGAGTGGTGGAAACTGGCAAGAGCTAGCCCACCATAAAGTCATTCAAATGTTAACATTTATAAAAGAATGGGTTGGGAAAACAAACAAAAAAACACCCACAGGCCAAGAAATATGGGATGATGATGATGATGATGGATGATTTGTTGCACTTTTCTCTTTCCCATGGGACTGCAAACACATGGGAGGAGCTGTGTTGACTGTCTAGCAGGATCTTTCCAGTGCCCTGCCCACTGGACGCCTAGCACACATGGACATTTGAGAGATCTTTGATGGGATGAAAGAGGCTGCCATAACGAAAATGAGACTTTTTGTTTCCCTGACGGCCATGCCTTTCCCTGTCTTTCTAGGTCACCAGTGAGAGAGATATCCTCGGGTCTCAGCTTGTCCGGCGCAATGACGAGCTGGCTTTGCTCTATGAGAAGATCAAGATCCAGCAGTCCGTGCTGAATAAAGGCGAGAGCCAGTACAACCAGAGGGTGGAGGACATGAGAATTCTCAAACTTGAGATTAAAAAACTTCGCAGAGAAAAGGGGATTCTTGCCAGGAGTGTGGCTAATGTTGATGAACTCAGGTAATAAGAGACCCTTCAGAGGTGAGGGCACCGCGGTCTGGGGGGAGCTCCTGAAATGACCTTATGTTCATTGCTTGTTGGTCGTGGAAGGTCTTTATCAAGTTATATAAATTAATTTTTTATATGATGGAATTATAAGCAAATAATGAGAACTTTTCCATAATTCAGAATCTACATTATGCCCATTCTATGTCACCAAAAAAGTGAACTAGTCTCCTCTCAAGGGAATATAAGTGAGTGCAAAAAGATTTTCTAGAAACGTATTCTGGCTTTTAAAAAAGAAATTTCAAGACAAATCACAGATACAACCTAGTTACAATCCAGAAAATCATTTCCCCCAATGAGCTTTTTAGAATTTCTTTAAGAAGGCAGCATGCAGTGTTATCAAGCAGCAATATTTAAATTTAATCCTGGTAACATTTGCACATCTTCTTCTTGGAATTATATACAGAATGAAAAGAAGGGAAAAAATTTAATTTTATCACTATTTGAAAACTGTTTCCTTAGAAGGCAGCCAAATTTTATATCTCACTCTTGATTTATCTTCTGCAGCTTTCACTTTAGCTTAGTGGGCCTTCTTCTGGCTTTAAATCTTGCATTATACAAGATCTACTTCCCCTTTGGGAAAACCTCACCATGTTTTATACAGGCAATTGCAGGAAACCAAATAAGAGGCCTGGTGTTGTCTCTGTAGCTGTCCTTATTCCCCACGGACTTGTAGATGAACGGTATCCTTGACCACCTGGGGACAAGGACACGGTCTGCATCTGCTTCTTAAATGAATTGGATTAGAAGATAGTTTTGATATTTAGATGCAGTGAATATATTCAGGAATAGCAAGAGAAGTTGCCACTATCAAGGCTGGATCAATACTTTCTATTTTTTTTAGAGTCGCTCGTATTTCAGATGATGAAAGTAGTACAAACTCACTGTAGACTGTAGAAAATGTGGGAAATGCAGAAAAAATATAAAGAAGGGATTAAAAAAATCACTCATAACTTTACTATCTAGAGGTACCACCACTGACATTTCAAAGACAAATAGATTCATTCTAAGTCGTTTTTGAATGATCTCGAAGATCATCGCTAAACTTGCCAGCCAGGAGTTATTTTTATTATATACACAAAGGACCAAATTCTACCTATTCCTAGTTAGTATTGCTGGTTTGTGGATAATCGATTTTATTTTTCTCTTCAATGGAAAGACACCTTACTAAAGAAATTGGAGGCAAGCTGGCATGAATTTCATTCTCAGCCTTGCCACCCACAAGCTGTGTGACCTTGGGCAAATCACTTCACTTCTCTGAGCTTTAGACTTGTAGTTAAGCATGAAAACAAACACAATGTGCCTAGCACAGAGTCTAGAACAAAATAAGCTGTCAATAACAGTAGCTAACACTCCCTCCCGCTCTCCTCTTCTGCCGACACTCTAGAAAATCGAAGTGTTAAAAATATGCTTTTAATTCTAAGCAGCTTGTGCTGAGCTCCCTGTCGAGTGAACATCATGCAGTTAATTCTAATGGTTTGTCTTGCTAATGAGGGGAAGTTGTATTATTGGTTTAAATGAAGCAATTAAGTTAAAGAGATGGTTTGGTATTAGTAATCTGCACACCCACAGCAGACGAGGACAGATAATAATATCCTTATTGCCCACGTCGACGTGAGTGTTTGCGTCTTCTCTGCCCCCCAACAAAGCACCTTGTTCCGTAGGGTGGCGGCCAGCTTCGGGTCCTGTGAACGGCTGTAGTGCAGGGCCGACTGGTTTAACCAGAGATTCCGGCAGACTGGGGCGGTAGGTTTAAGCCAGAGCTAGGTCTTCAGAACTTGTGCAGCCACCTGTGTACTTAGTTGTGGAACATCAAATAAAATATCGCTTCTAACTCGGTCTTTCTCAATCTTGGCTGCACATTAGAATTACCAGGAGGACTTCGCAATCCACGAAAGCCAGGTAACGTGCTTGACCATTTAAGGCAGAATCCCTGCAGGGATCGGGTGCAGGCAAAGGTGGGTCGCACGGCTCCCCAGGTGATTCCAATGCACAGTCAGGGGGAACAGCACTGCCCTAATTGGTGTCAGGTTATCACCAAAGCCTCAGTGTCCTACAGGTGCCATCTTTTGTGGTAGAACATAAAAGATAGATTGTTCTTTATATAGAGATATTTAGAAGCATTGAAGAGTATATTGAAATTCTTATAATTTGCTTCCTCCCTATTCTTTCCATATACTTGTAAACTCTTTGGGTGTTCAGAACCATGATTCGGAAGCTCTGGTACTTTCATTAAAGCTAACGCTGAAGTTTGTGCTCTGCAAAAGGCTTGGTAACATCTGGGTCTGGCCCAGATGGAAGACTGGTCTGTGTTCACAGAAGTCTCCCTAATGCCAACTTTTTATGTAAGATGTAGTGGGTCTGTAGCCACACAAAGACATGATTTTCAAATTGGTGGAGAATTTCTTAGTAAGTTTGTCTTATTCAGGCAGGAGCTTTTCCACATGCAACGAGAATTCTTGAAGGAGAGGACACGATGTCGCGCCCTCGAGGAGGAACTGGAGAACCCCATGAATGTGCACAGATGGAGGAAGCTTGAGGTACAGCTGGCAGAGCCTTCCTCTCCTCCCCAGATCTCTCCTCCTACCCCGCACGATCTCCTACCTAAAGCACAGGAAGAAGCTCAGTTGTATTTAATGCTATGCAAATTGTCACCTAGAATGTAAGTCTGGATCAAATGTAAATTGGGTTGTTTCAAAACCAGATGGTTTACTTGGGTTTTGTTTAAAAAGTCTTGGACAAAATCCCTTCTGTTTAAAGAAGACCCAGGGTGAGCTTCAAACTAGCCTCATCAATTGACATTTTTCCTGGTAGGTAGTTTCTGGTCAACCAGTTATCCTGAGGCTGCCTGTCTCAGATTGTTGATTGCCTTCAGCCACTGGCATCTATACCTACTTTCAGCTGGTCTTTGCATTCTTTGCCAAAGCAAACAAGGCTCTTGTCAGCTAGCTTTTTTTTTTTTTTTTTCCAAAGGACTAGCATTGTGTAGCCAAACCCCTTCTCTTAGGATCTGGGGACACAGCCAACATCTCACTGGTAGGTGATGGATAACAAACCTCATATTTTATTTTATGACTTCCTGATAGACATTACCATCAGCCCTGCAGATAACAGTTAAAGACAAGCTCTGCTTATTCAAGGAAAAGAAGGTCATCTGTCCGAGTTATAGCCAGCCTTGTGGGTGCCAGGAGGGGCTTTGACTACACCAACAATTAGGGTTTGGGGAGGATAAAATATATGACATAAGAAGGAACCATCAGCCAAGTCAGCTTTTGGTTTTCATTTCTATTTTTCCTTTTTAATGAAGAAAGCATTAAGGATAATGCATTATAAATTGTTATGTAAACACGAGGCCTGAATTTTAAGAAAGTCCAGTCTTGCCAGATGAATGTATGTCAGCTCTAGTCCCTGTATGTGAACATCGGTTGGCGCTGCTTAGTGTTTCTTAAGCAAAGTCAAAGTCAGTGAAATGTTTTCTCTCCCCAGTTTCGACCCTCATTTATTTCTCTTTAAATGCCAAGAGTGGTGTCATTTACTAAACTAACAATAATATGGATGTGTCTGGGGAAGTAGAGCTGAAGACTTAAAATTCATTTACTGTCGTATTAGTTTATTCCATGTGTTTTCAAGCAGATCTTTAAAGTTTCCAATTCCGTGTCAATTTCTATTTAAAAATTAGAAAATATTGGGGAAGCAGATGAAAATATTTAGCTGCTAGATTAATTCAAAATGTCAGTACAGTTGAAAGCAGAACTTTGGCTCAAAGTCGAGAGGACAGATTATCAATTTATAACTGTAGCATTTGTTTGAATTGTACGCAGAGTTCCTGAAGGTGCCTCAAAGCTTTACGGATTGATAACCCCATCTGAGAGCTAAATGCCATGGTCGTGTTTTGCTGCCAATTATTAGCAGAAGTCCGTATCCTAGGAACCTTCCCCATCATAGGCTATAATGAATCTTCTTGCTGGCAATTACCAAAGGAGAATCCTGAGTTTGAATAAATTAGGGAAGCCTGTCTCATTCATTCGGAAACAGAGGGCATAGGAGGAAAAGCCTCAGAGCATAGTAATGAAGAACCGCAGGCCTCGGAGCCAGGCATTCTGGGCTTGAATCCAGCTCTGACCCTTACCAGTGTGGGTGGACGACTTACTCCTCTGAGCCTTAGTTGCCTTCTCCGTAAAAGGGGAAGACTGTCTCTTAGGACTGTCGTGTGCCTAAAATTTGATATTGTATGAAAAGCACTTAGCATGGTGTCGGGATGGTGGCAAAGAATCAAGTATGCATAGTCGCTATCATTATTGTTATTATTAGTATTATCACTGTTCCCCCTGGTGGAATAAACATCTTCGTTTTCCATTTATTGGCCAACTAGAGCTAATAGACAAGACATTAGCTTCAGTCTTTTTTGGTGGTCATTGCAATCTGTTATGCTTTTTTTTTTTTTTTGGTTTTAATTCTCTCTGTATGGGGTCTGCAGGTTTGCAATACATTTTAGTAAGACAATAATTATTTTACAAAGAGACTTCCGTGCTTTGAACTGATGCTATCTCAGCTGCTTTATTTTGTTCCCTTTGAACAGGCCAGTGACCCCAGTACCTTTGAGCTGATACAGAAGATTCACACCCTGCAGAAGCGCCTCATCGGCAAGACGGAAGAGGTGGTTGAGAAAGAGCTGCTTCTGCAGGTAGCGTCTTCCTTTTCTGGACTCACTGAGCAAGCGCATTTTTGAGCATCCCCAGCTCTAGGACTGCTTGTAGAATTAGCTATCTGGCACCACTGCACGCCCCGTCTTTAACTGTAGATGGCAACGGTGACTCACACACAGAGAACAAACAACATGATTAATTGGTCTTTTATGCTGCCATCACTGATATTTCAAGAATTCTGGAAAATTAAGTTGAAGGCCAGACTTACTGCATTGGGTGATGTGAGCCTTCCCCCCCTTCTCTACAGTTTTATTTGTCAGGTTCTTTTAAATACTTTTCTTTATGTCTTTATATAATGGGAAATGCTATGATTTTGATTTTGAAAATAAGCTTTCACATAGAGCACAGATGATCTGTCCTCTTGAAGATTTGTGAGATGAACTAGAAGGAGAGACTACTTTTTGTGGCTTTTATGCATTCAGTTTTTCTGGAGCAATCAGGAATGGTAACATCCTTTTAGGCCTGTGCCTTGAGTATAGGCTGTCACCACCGTTACTGCCGTCACGCCGGATACCGTGCTGGTGGTTCCCCTTACTTGCCTCAGTTCCTCTTCACAGTTTGTGGGTGGGGTGGACATTGTCACCCCCGATCCGTGGATGAGGAAGTTGGGTTCCAGGAGTACGGTGTGGATACGAATGTAAGCTCCGTGTTAGGGGGACAGGGTCGGAATCCTGCCTCTGCCAATTTATAGCTGCGTGAGGTTAACTTCTCTGCACTCGAGGTTCTTAATCTTTGTTATGGGACAATAACAGAACCTGGGGGAAGGGAGGTTGTGAAGATGCAAAGAGCTAAGTGTTATGCTTGGCACATAGCGTTTAATAAATATTAGCAAGTATTCTTATTATTTCTAACTCCAAAGCCCATGATCTTGACTGCTGGGTTGCCGTTGGTAAGAACAGGAACGTCTATACCTGAGCAAGGGACTTCTATGCATTTACCCCTTCTGTTTTACATTTTACCTTAAAAAGACATTGTCCCTGGGGTTGGGTATATAAAGGAAGTAGCTCTCCTGAGCGTGGCTTTGCTGAATGGGCCATAGGGGTAGTCCTTTTCTCTTATAGATGAGCATAGTGGTTAGGAGGGCAGACTTTGGAGTCAGAAAGATCTGGTCTTGAATCAGCTCCAATGCTTTATATTACATGACTTGAGGGAGACTTACATAAATTCTCCAAACTTCAGTTTTTCCATCTGTTCAATGGGGGCAGTAATACCCCGTTTCTTTATGGGAGGAAACTTCTCCCATCAGAGTATACAACTTAGAAGTCCTGTTGTGAGGATAACCAATTAGTGCAAGGGCACTGGGGTCTGGCGGGTATTCCAGGCTTTAGGCTGTGACTCCACCCATGCAACCACAAGTCACGTCCCAAGGCCATGCAACTGGGAAGTGGCAGAGTGGGGACGCAAACCAGACACCTCCAGAGCTCGCACTTTCTACCAGCGCCTTACCTTGCCTTTCTGAATATTATCGCGTTGTTTTCTTTAAAAAGAAGGAGATTTTGTTGTAAGTTTGTTTTGTATTTCACTGACTGCTCTAATTTTATTACTTCTTTCCCTCTCTAGGCTTTGGATTTATTCTGTTCTTTTTCTACCTTCTTAACACTGATGCTCAGCTCATTAATGTTAAATCTACTTTCTATGAGATGCATTTACAGCTATAAAATGTCCTTTAAATGATTTCTTGAATTCCTCCCCGCAGGGTTTGAAATACAGTATTTTTCATTTTCATTTAGTTCTAAATATTTTCTGTTTTCAGAATTATTTCTCCTTTGAGAGTAAGTCTTAAAAAATATCTGCTATTCCTCTTACGGTAATTAAAAGTACAACTTTAAATCCCCAAATATATATGCAGTTAAGTTATCTCTTAGTTACTGATCTCTCATTTTTTTGCGTTGTGATCTGCATTCTACTGATTCTTTGGAATTTATTGAAACCTGCTTTGGGACCAGTGAAGGGTCCGTTTTTGTAACTGGTGCCCGTGTGCTTGAAAGGGTTGTGTACTGTCAAGCTTCGGGAGTCTCTATGATGTTCACCAGGTCAGCCTTGTTAATTATGTTGTCCGGATCTGTATCTTTCCTCATTTTCTTTGTCTGCATCATCACTGAGAAAAAATTTGAAGATTTATCTATTTTTCCTTGTAGTTCTGTCATTTTTTTTTTGCTTTAAGTACATTTAATATTATGTTCATAAGGTGAGTACAAGTTTGCAGTTGTTCTTTCTTCCTTGTGAATTGTGCCCTTAATATTACGTGAGAGTCTTCTTCAATCCTTAATGCTTTTACTTACAAAATTGTCTGATACTAATATAACTCTACCTGGGGTTTCTGTGCATAAGTTCTCTATACTTTTAAACTTTTGTTGTCTTTATATTTTAGGTGAGTATCTTGTAATTTAAAAAACATCCAATCAGATGTATTTGTCTTTTGATTGGTATGTCTAGTCTACTTGTATTTATTGATAATTTTAGGTTTATTTCTAGCTATTTACTTTCTATTATTTACCCTGATTATGTTAATGCTTAAAAAAGTTCTGTTCCTGCTTTCTGTTGGATTGAGTTTTCTTTATTCCCTCTTTTTGCCCTCCACCAGTTACTTTTCTCTCCTCATTACTCCTATTCTCCTTTTCCTGGCTTATTTAGTTATTTTCTGCACGACTCCCACCACTCAGTGTAATTCTCACTCTCTGTCTAATGGATTTCCTAAAAAATGGAACACGTAAAGCGGACATCGAGTCTAAACCAATCTACAGTTGATCCGTATGCTTATTCTTAACCACACAAGGACCTGGATGCTTTAATTCCAAATTCCCACTATGGTCCTGCCAGCATCAGCCAGTATCATGATTTTATAGAGTCCATGAATATTTATTTGGATTTACCAAGATGTTTACCAGTTCTTTTGTTTTCTTTGTTTTTTTAATTTTTTAAAGTAAGCTCTACATCCCACGTGGTGCTTGAGCTCAAGTCCCCGAGATCAAGAGTCACATGCTCCATTGACAGAGCCAGCCACGCGCTCCCAGTTCTTTTGTTTTCTATGTCTTCATCTCCCCAGTTCCTTACTTCTAGGTTCCATCCCCTTTTGAAAGTGCATCCTTTCATAGTTATTTCAGTGATCAATTTTTCAGAGGCTAATACTCTCTTTTGCTTATCTGAACATATTTTTATTTTGGTCATACTCATAAATGATTCTGTTGAAATTCTATTTTCTCTTGGCACTTTCAAGCTGGCAGGCCCTTGTGTTAGCTTCGAGTGATGCCATTGAGAGGTCTGCTGTTAGTCTCGTGATTCCTGCTCCTCTTCAGGCATATCCTGCCTGTGCTTCTGTCTGGTTGCTAGAGCTCTGCATTGGCTTTGGTGTCCTGGACTTTCAGCACAATGCATTTGGTATGAACTTAGCTTTGCTGACTGCGCTTAGGATTTGCTGTTTCCTGATTCTGAATCTGAATTTGTCTTTGAATAATGTCTCCTTTTTATTGGGGTGCCTGAGTGGTGCCGTCGGTTAAGTGTCTGAGGTCGAGGCCCGTGTAGCTTGGAGTCTGCTTGAGTTTCTTTCTCCTTCTCCCTCTGCCCCTACCCCCTGCATGCATACCTGCTCTCTCTCTCTCTCTCTCTCTCTCAAATAAATAAATAAATAAATAAATAAATAAGTCTTTAAAAAAAATAGTGTCTCCTTTTATCTTCTTTATTCACTCCTTCTGGAACTCTTACCAGATATAGGTTGGATTTTCTCATTCATTCTTCTTTACCTACTGGCCTCTTAGATATTTTCTTCTCTCTCTCTCTTTTTTTTTTAAAGATTTTATTTATTTATTTGACAGAGACAGCCAGTGAGAGAGGGAACACAAGCAGGGGGAGTGGGAGAGGAAGAAGCAGGCTCCCAGCAGAGAAGCCTGACGTGGGGCTCGATCCCAGAACGCTGGGATCACGCCCTGAGCTGAAGGCAGACGCCTAACGACTGCACCACCCACGCACCCCCCCCTTCTTCTCTTTATCTCTTATGTTACATTTTTGCAGCTTTGTCTTTTTACTCACTAAGTCTTTCAAGGTGTGCTTATCTGCTAATAGCCAATTGAACAAGATTTCCTTTTCAATGATTTTATTTTTATTTTCTAGAGGTTTTTTCCCCCCATATGAATGGTCTTTGTTGCTAGTGTCTTGATTTTTTTCTTATGTTTTTATTCCTTCCCTTACATCTTCAATTAATTTAAACATTTATTTTATAGTCTTCACCTGGTTGTTCTATTAGTTGAACGCCTTGGCGATCTTTCCCATCATGTAATATGACTGCTGACTTTGATTCATGCTGGATCTTTTTCCTTTTGTGTTGTAAATTCGGCTTGTGGACTAATTTTCAGAAAGGCTTTATTTCTAGGATTCAGGAACAGTTCAGGTTAAGGGTCCGCCCTTTCATTTGTTCCTACCAGGTGCCCTAGGAGATACCACTTGCTTAGGATAATTTCTTTTTTTTTTTTTTTTAAATGATTTTTTATTATATTATGTTAGTCACCATACTGCTTAGGATAATTTCTTATATTAAATTCTCACCTTGGAGCTTCTTGGACAACTTAGTTCATGTATATGAGAACCCCAAACTCTTGTGATGGAAGAGCCATGAATGTACATTCTCCACACAGCCAAAGAGGTGTTGTTAGATATCTTTGTGGTCTTCCTGTCCCAGTGGGTGGACTTCTATCTATCTGTCTATCTATCTATCTATCTATCTATCTACCTACCTACCTACCTATCTTCTTTTTTTTTAAAAAAAAGATTTTATTTATTTATTCGACAGGATAGAGACAGCCAGCGAGAGAGGGAACACAAGCAGGGGGAGTGGGAGAGGAAGAAGCAGGCCCACAGCGGAGGAGCCTGATGTGGGGCTCGATCCCAGAATGCCAGGATCACGCCCTGAGCTGAAGGCAGATGCTTAACCGCTGTGCCACCCAGGTGCCCCTACCTATCTATCTTCTATCCATCATCTCTTTTCGCACAGGCCTAGGACCTTGTCTCTTATCCTTTTATGGCCATTAAAGTCCAAGCCCCTTGTTCAGTGAATCCAGCCACTTGTCCCACTCAACCCCCCAGACATTTCTTGTCTTCTCTTCTCTAATCCCTAGTTTTCTCATCCATAAAATGGGGACAATGATAGTTTTTACCCACAGAATTGAATGTGTTAAGTCCACATAGAGATTTGCCAGTGTGCTTGGTTATCCTTACCAATGTTCTTATTTACAGTATTATGATCATTAACGTTATTGACCACAAAACAGTGTTTTACAGCTCGCCAAGGTTTAACATCCAGCCTCACTCCTCTTTATTCAGTCCTTCATTTAAACTCTCTTTGAGATGGTTGGGTTGTCCTGTGCCTGCGGCAAGTTTCCTTCTGGGGCTTGCATATCCACATACAACACACCTTGTTGTCTTCGGGAAGCCCCCTGCGCTCCACAGAATTGGACAATTTCTCAGTGTCATCTGTTTTTTAAAATTATTGGAGAAATTTTCTGCACTTAGAACATGTTGCAATTAGGAAGATTTTTGGTTGAATTTTTCTGAGTATCAGAACATTTTTTAAATGACTATTTAATCTGTTACATGGCAATAAAGAGACCCCATCATTTCCAGCAGCAGATAAGATAGAAGCCTATTTTTTTTTAAAGATTTTATTTATTTATTTGACAGAGAGAGACAGCCAGCGAGAGAGGGAACACAAGCAGGGGGAGTAGGAGAGGAAGAAGCAGGCTCCTAGCAGATGAGCCTGATGTGGGGCTCGATCGCAGGACTCTGGGATCACGCCCTGAGCCGAAGGCAGACGCTTAACAACTGAGCCACCCAGGCGCCCCAAGATAGAAGCCTATTTACCCCCAATAGACTGTGAGTTCTTTGAGGAAAGACACTTGATAATTCATCTCTCTAACCCCAATGCCTGATACGGTAGCAGGACATGTAGGAAGTACTCAATAATGATGGACAGGCTCCCTGCCTGAGCAACTCCTACTCAACCTTTAGGCCTTAGCTTAAATGCTGTTTCTGGGGGGGTGGTTCCAGTTCCTAGGTTGGGTCTTCTGTTCCCATATGTTGACTTGACTTTTCTTTTTCTTCTTCTCTTCTCTTCTTTTCTTTTCCTCTTCCTTTCTTTCTTTCTTTCTTTCTTTCTTTCTTTCTTTCTTTCTTTCTTTCTTTCTTTCTTTCTTTCAATTTTATTTATCCATTTAACAGACAGTGAGAGAGGGAGCACAAGTAGAGGGGGTGGGAGAGGGAGAAGCAGGCTTCCCACTGAGCAGGAAGCCTGATGCGGGGCTCGACCCCAGGATCCCGGGATCATGACCTGAGCTGAAGGCAGACACTTAACCACTGAGCCACCCAGGCGCCCCTTGACTTCTCTTTCATGCCCTCTTTACACTTGTAATTCACAAAATAATTGTAATTATGTGTTTAATGGCTCCTGCTAGACTGTAAGCTTCACAAAAGCAGAGCCTGCATCTGTCGTGATGATCATTTCATTCCTAGTCTTGCCCACAGATAGATATTTGTTTAGTGACTGATGAAATGTTGCAAGAATGGTGGTCATTCAGTTAGTGGTATGTCTCTTAGCCATTTAAGTTCTGTCTTTGAGCTCTGAGAGATTATGGGGATTATTCTTCCTGTTGCCTTTGCATTTTTGTTACTAACTTCTAACTTTATAGGAGTCTGGTATTTACTGTGGGTTTACGGATCTATAAACTTGATGCAAACTGTCAGTGTCCCTTTTGTGTGCCGAGGCATGCTGATTCATGGGGTACACTCAAAGTTCTCCCCTTGCTCTGGGTTAAGGTGAAAATGGTTCTTGAGCTTGACTTTACAGCGTCAGTGGTAAGATGAAGTCTGCATTCCTGCGAGAATTGGAATCTAAGGTGTAGATGGAAAAGATTTCTTTTCTTTTGCCTACCAGTCTACCCTACTTTTCCCTTCAAGGGAGCAAGGCCAATGCAAGCATACCTGAGACGTGCCTCCCGGTGGCCTCTTCTTTCTGTTTTTTTTTTTTTTAAAGATTTTATTTATTTATTTGACAGAGAGAGACAGTCAGCGAGAGAGGGAACACAAGCAGGGGAGTGGGAGAGGAAGAAGCAGGCTCCCAGCAGAGGAGCCTGATGTGGGGCTCGATCCCAGAACACCGGGATCATGCCCTGAGCCGAAGGCAGACGCTTTAACGACTGTGCCACCCAGGCGCCCCTCTTCTTTCTGTTTTTAATGCATTTATTCCTCATCTCTTCTGAATCCCTCTGTGTTAATGACTTCTTTAAAAAACAAAATAGCATCTGTAGGATTAGGCAGGCATATGTGCCATGAGCGACTGCCATCTATTACCCAAGTATCATTACATCATCATCAGCAGCAGCAAGATGGGATTCCAAATAATGGTATAAGGTATGATAGCATTAGAGTAGGAAGCCCTAACCTTTTGCCGGAGCACTTAAACACCCAAGAAACAGACACAACAGTTGGGACTTGTGTTTTCCAAGTGTTTAAATATGGAGTAGCAAGCTCAAATATACCCACCTTTACGGCAGGCAGGTAACAAAAAAGACCACAGTAAACTGTGTATCACAGTCAGAAATGGCAACAGAAACGGACAGGGGCCTCTGCATCAGAGGCAAAAGGGAGTGCTGGGGACTGGAGTGCACAGGGGCTGTGCGTCCCTAGGGAACACCTAACCCCACCCTAGTTCATTGCGCTGTCAGGCCATTGGAGCTTTAATTTTTCAAGAATAACTTGAAATGTGGATTTTTATGTTTCCTATACTGAATTTTAAATATTGGTGACTTTAGAGCATTGTATGGACTTCCCAGAAACACAGCTGCGAACCACCCTTGATCCACACGAGGCTAGTTTGCAACCTCTAGCTTCAAGGCCTGGGGGAAAAAGAGATTTAAAGGAACAGCAGCAGCACAATCAGCTTTACTTGTTTCAATTTCTTTGATCTAGTCCTTTGTTGTGATTCCTTGATGGAAGTACAGAGCATAAAAATCAAAAGAGAAAGAGGAGATAAGAAGGGAGGAGAAGGAGAGGCTGCAGGTGATTTATGGTGATGGACAGTCAGAGGTGAATGAAGCTGAGTTCTTTCCCAGGAGGCAAGCAAAAAGGCGGAGAAACCTGGGGTGTGTTTTGTGGGGCCAGCCATGGGTGCATGTAATAGAAAATGGACCTTCTTTTTTTTTTTTTTTTTTAAAGATTTTATGTATTTAATTGAGAGAAAGAGAGAGTGCATGCACAAGCGGGGGGGGGGGAAGGGGGAGAGGGAGAGGGAGAAGCAGACTCCCCACTGAGCAGGGAGCCCGATGCAGGGCTTGATCCCAGGACCCTGGGATCATGACCTGAGCCAAAGGCAGACGCTTAACCAACTGAGCCACCCAGTGCCCAAAGATGGACCTTCTTAAGATGTCTTTTCCCTTGCTGCTGATATCTCTGTCTTAATTTCATTTTATAAGCTTTTCTAAAACGGAAAAGGAATTCCCTGAATTGTTAAAAAGACCACGGGTTGCCTCCTGGCCCTCTGATGCAGGCAGCAGACGTATTGCTGGTATCCACTCACCTAATAGTTACTGAGTGAGTCTATGTGCCAGGGCACCTGGGGTTCCAGGGGTTCACTTGATCTTGGCCTTGGAAGACCTTGGAGCCACAGTGCAGTGTAACAAGGGCTGTGATTCTGTACAGGATGCTACAGCACTCTGAAAAAAACGTTGGTGTGGTCAGGGGTCTCAGTGTGGATTCCCCAAATCAGAGAATGAGACATGGCTTGGGTTCCACTGGTTTAGGAGGTGGTCTCAGAAAGCTGGAGTGAGGGAGCAGGAGAGTAAGACCAGGAAGGAGGAAAAGCCAGTAGAGGGAGGGAGACAGCTGGGCGCCTTGTGGACATCTGAGTTCCAGGGCTACTGGAATTTCTCTGAGGAGCCACATCGAATTGTCTTGTCAAAGGAGGGGAGACTCGAGATTGTTCATTGACTCCCATTCCCCACCGGCTGACAGGTGCCCCGGGGGCATTGGGCTCCTTCTGAAAGCAGAGTGAGACACTTTAGTTGTATCCAGACCCACATCTGGGGAAGCCCCGGCCTGAGGCAGAAAAGCTGACTCCACCTGCACTTGAGGCAGAAGCTGCCAGAGTATTCCAGGAAATGATGGCCGTGCCAGGCATTTCCTCCATAGCTGAAATTTTGAGATGGACTGAGAGGATGAGAGTCGGGGCTGCTGTAGGAGATGAGCTTTCCCGACAGGTCCTGAAGACCGGCAAACAGTAGACCCTCTTCTTCCCAGTCCCTTACTCACTTAGCTTCTCACCGATCCAACTTCAGAAAAGGCAATGGGCATTTTTCCAGCCAAGTTCCCATTTGGCCTCCCCCCTTCCACTAACCTCCTGGCATTCCAGTTGATATCCAGTAACCAGATGACATGGTCATACTGTGGTTCATTTAAAAGATGGCGCCCTGATTTTGCCGTAATCACAGCCATCCTTTAGTGCATGATTCCTGCGTGCTGGGCTCTGTGCTTTCCCCGCACACAGACCTCGGGGTGGTGGTGACCACACGGTGAATGACAGCTGGCTGGAAGGGAGGGTGAAATAATGCGTGGTTCACTTTTGGAGGAGATCCAATGTGGGGGAAAGGAAGTAAACTCAACCCCCACACCATGCACCGCGGCTTATGTTACCCAGCACATGCATTGTACAAATGAGAACACTGAGGCACTTCCCTTACTATGTAGACTGGGAGAGTTAATTACTTCGGAGGGTTATGACGCATGGGAGCACACTACCTACCGAAGTGACGCACTGAAGTGACCCCAGTGCGGAAAGAACTTTGGTGAAGTTCAGGTGCGTGCGGCTTAGGAAATTGTCGCCTGCGTTCTCCAGTTTCTCCTGCCTCGAGGTCGAGGGAATGGGCCTGCCCCTCAGATAAGTAAATCATGAACTGAACTGGAAATTGCTGCTTCTTTGGTGGCATCTGGTTTCTGCCCTTTCAAGGTGAACTTTCTCCCTAAGTTAGTTTTATGACTGACTGGGTGCAAGTCTGGTTTACTTAACTGTAAAATGGCCTGAATGATAGGAGGGTTTGAATGGATCAGCACAAGGCAGTAGCTATACAGGGGAACAAACCTCCTACAGCACATTGTAAGAAAATTCTTTGGTAAGGGTCTTCATTTTTCCTGATCTTCTGATTATCTTACATTTATTGGGCATTTACAATGTGTTAGGCATTCCTCTAAGTGCTTATATGGATTATTTCATTTAATCATCCTCACACTCCTATGAGATGAAAACTGTCACCTTGCCCCTTTACAGGTGGGAAATATGAGGCACAGGAAGGTTGGGAGACTTGCCCCCAAGGCCACACACCCGGTACCTGGTGGAGTTCTGAGTCTGACTTCGGCAGTCTGGCTCCAAAGGCTCTTCACTGTGGAAAACCATGGCCATTGATTCATCTCGCGTAGACCACTTTGGTCACTGATGGGCAAAATTCACCTTTCTCACTGCGTGTACAGCCTGACTACTCTAAGCCTGGTCCTAGGACCAGGGGCATTGGCATCGTCTGAGAGCTTTTTAGAAACGCAGACTCTCAGGACCTTGCCAGGCCTAATGAATCAGAATCTACATTGAAACAGGATCCCCAGGGGTGTAGGACACTGGTTCAGATAGTCACCCTTTCTTTGCAAGAGCTATGGTTCCTAGAGCCCCACGCCCCCTGGTTACTAGGAGCACGGTCTTGTTTTTTGCCTAACCTTCCAGCACTTCAGATGTTTTCTGAACCCTGAAACACTTCTCTGAAACTGGGAACTCATCGCCTTGTCAGGATCCTTCGGTTCCTGTGAAGATAATGGGAAAGAACCGCATGAAGCCCTTAGAGGAATGCCTGTCTCATGAGAATTGGCCGGTGCTCAGAAAATATCCTGGTTTCTGGCTTAGGGCAGGATAACCTCATTCTCTGGTCCCCAGCTCCTGAACTCCAGGGCCTGAGACCTAGGAAGGAAACTGACAAAGGAGTGCCTCCAGGATTTGGGGCATGTTTTAGGGCCCCATAAACTCTCAATGGCTAGTGGTGTTACTATGCAAAGTCTAGAATGTTTCTTTGTTGGTAGAGACATGAAAAATCTCGATCCTGTTTGAGGGCAGCATGGATGGATTAGGCAGAAGCTGCAGAGAGTTTCGGAGAGTGGAGGGGAATGGCGGTCACAGCTCATGTTTACAGCCCGCGGACGATGTGCCTAGCTGCCCTGCGCTGAAGCAGTTTGCTTTCACTGTATCCGTGGGAAGCCCAGATGAGCTGGTGCTGTTACTGTTTCTGTTTCACGGAGTGGGGAACAGAGGCTTCACAACAGACCATGCCCAGGAGTTTACGGCTAAGATATGCCAGCGCTGCCATTATAAACCAGGGTTTGGTAAGCGATGACCCAACGAGGCCCACACCCAGAATGGTGTTTATGCATTTAAGGGGTTAGAAAAAAATGGAAAGAATGATCGATCACATCTCATGACATGTAAAAATGGAGTGAAATGCACCTCGCGCTTCTGCGTCCACAAATCAAGTTGTATTGGCGCATAGCCACACGCATCCATTGGTGTGTCATCTCTGGCTCCTTTTGTGCTGGGGCAGCAGAGCCCAGCCGCTGTGGCCGACACCGTATGGCCCATGGAATCCACGAAAGTTACTCTCTGGCCTTTTGCAGAAAAGACTCGCCGACCCCACTTCTCAACCTTCGTCATCGGAGGCCAGACCCGAACCATTCACCACTGTTCTGTGGTGCCTCCCAGTAAAGCCGCTGAGCATTTCATTTCTAGGACTACTTCCCCTTCCCCAGTTCCAAAGGAATTGCTCAACTGAGAAAGGACCGCTTCGAGATATGGAAGGCAGCATTTCCGTGTTGCTGGCGGTGTAGCCTGCACGGACGTAACTCTCTGGCTCCCTTGGCAGAGTTTAGTGTTCATCCTCCGCAGAGCTGAGCTGATGTCAGAGATGCTCCCTCCCCAGACAGACCGAGGGACAGAAAGGCACAGCGAAATCTGCGGGCCAGAAGCCCATCTGCAGGGTTTTGTTCTGTTTCAAAGTCAAGGGGAAGGAGAGTGAGATGAGAGGGGGCGACACCTTCCGCAAAGTGCTGTCCTGGCCAGAGAACGTGGAAGGTGTCGGGGATGGTTGAGGAGGCTGCTGCCCCAGCGTGCCCCTTGTGGCTGCTTCCCCACTGTCCCCTCGTGCTGGGACTCCCTGGGGGACGTCTGCTTCCTGCACCTGCCCCTCAGGTGTCAGGGAGGGTGGAGGGGCAGCTGGAGACGGGTCGTTCAGAAACCAGAGTGCCGACGCCGTAAACGGAGATGGGCCTACCTCCGTGTGGCCTGCCTGTGGGGCGCTGGGTGCCTGTGTTCCCCTGCTGTGTGCAGGGCTTGGTGTGAACACTCTCAGAGGGGGGCCCCGGGGCGGCTTGGGCATGATCTTCTAGCGCCGTGGCACCCGCGACGGTCTGCTGGGGACGTCGTCGAGTGCTTTCTGGGCGTCGTGTCTCAGCACTCCCCACTTGCCGATCTGGGGGCCGGGAGAGTGTGTATGCTTGCTCCCCAACGTGTTTCACTGGTCTGTGATGGAATGAGAACAATGACTGGGGAGCATAAGGCCAATTTTACTTTTTAGTTTTGGGGACTGCATTTTCTCCCCCCTGCGTTCTTCTTTCTTTCTTTTGGAGACGTAAAATGTGACGTATTTTTTTGAAATGACATTCTCTTTTATTTTTCATACATTCCTTTATGGAGTGATTGGTGAGTGCTCCTGACCATTTCGTATTTGCTGAGAGCGTGGATCCTGTCGCTAGATGATGACGGTTTGAATCTCAGCTCTGCCATGAGCTCTGAACCCCTGGGTGGGTTACCTAACCTGTCCGTGGTAGCTAGGTTTCTTCATTTGTCAAGTAGGGATAATCATCACTATCTCATGGAGTTGCGGGAGGGATTATAGTAATATATGTGAAACATTTAGTGTAGTCCCTGGACCAGAGTAAACACTACATTAGTAAACACTACATTACCTATTAGTCTTTTTCTATTTCATGTTAAAACTTAGCAGCAGAAGAAATTAGTAAGACTGTGCTGGGGCTTTCAAGAGCTTGGCCGGTGGTGGTGGGGGTGTTATTCATGTCTAAGAAATCTAAAGTGAAGGAGCTCTGACTTTATCTCTTCATCTTTGCAATAGCCCCATTTAACAGATGAAGGGGCTAAAGGCCAGAGGTCTATGGGCACTCAGGAAATGCCTGCCTGCCTAAGAAAAAGGGCAGTTGTGAGGACCCGCTGGTCTCCTTGGCAAGGGAGCAGGTTTTCATATGCAGATGTTTGGGGCTTTTCTTAAAATTGCATTCAGCTTCATTTAAGGTGAATACGGTTCTCAACCTGTGTCCCCTCACCCTTGCCTAAGTATACTTAGTGTTCTCAGTTATCACCTGCCTTCTATTCCCTCTCACTAGCTCTCAGTCAGTGTGCCAGGAATAACTTCCCGGGGCGTGTTAGAGTCCCGCAAGCATTAGGAGTTTGTTCCTTCTTTCCTTCCTTCCTTCCTCCCTCCCTCCCTCCCTCCCTCCCTCCCTCCCTCCCTCCCTCCCTCCCTCCCTCCCTCTCTCTCTCTTTCTTTCCTTTTTATTAAAGATTTTATTTATTTGACAGAGAGAGAGACAGCCAGCAAGAGAGTAAACACAAGCAGGGGGAGTGGGAGAGGAAGAAGCAGGCTCCCAGAGGAGCAGGGAGCCCGATGCGGGGCTCGATCTGGGGCTCAATCCGGGGCTCGATCTCAGGACCCTGGGATCATGCCCTGGGCCGAAGGCAGATGCTTAACGACTGAGCCACCCAGGCGCCCCTACATTAGGAGTTTCTTAAAAAGAGATTGGCTCTGGTAAGCTCCATTAGGCAGACAGAGGTTAAAAACCAGTTTATACCTTCAGCCGTGAGTCCCTTAAACATACGTGATTCAGCCAACCCAAGGACATACTCAGCGGCCTGGAGCACTAGATCTTTGCTTTGCTTTAGGAAGGGTTTTATTCGTGTTACTTACTTTGAAACAAGTGCTTTTCAAGAGGGTCTGTGTTGATGGACTCCCTTCTCCGCACTCTTGTTTTCATCTCAGTATTAAGAGGATGGAGGCAGTTTAAATTGTCAGGAATCCAAGAAATAGCAGGCCTGATTCCAGAGGTTTCATTAACAAAAGACAGACAGATATTAAATGTGCAGCAGACATCGAACCTCTTCCCTCTCCTCAAGGGAACACTTTCTCCGCCCGCAAGAAACAAGGAGCCTCTGCCCAACTGTCCACCTATTTTTCTAGCCCTCCCGTGACTCCTTTCTCCTCCCCACCCCCATTCCCCCAAGACTGGAAAGGGAGGCATCGCTAACCTGATGGGCACATAGCCCTAAGAGGCCTGGGCCACATATCGCTGGCAGGCCAGGCCGTTATGTGTTACACAGCCCCTGCCCATGTGCGGACGCTCTCCTGTCCACCCATTCGAGCTCCGTTGTAGTTTTGACTAGGTGGCTCAGCCTCATTGGGTCTATTCTGTCTGGCCCTCTGGAGTTTAAGAAGGACAGAATAAGTGTCTTGGTGTAGATAATTTCTCAGCCCAATGGACTGGGGAGCCTTTCACGGGGGGAGACCGTGGGGGGGGGTCATGTAGAAAAGCCTAGTGATGAAGAGCTCGGACTCGAGCAAAGCAGGTTTGTGAGTTCAAGCTCCCGCCTAATACTGTGCGGCCCCAAGCAAGTTACTCAGCTTCCACAAGCTTCAGTGTCCGATTTGTAAAGTACGAGGATGATAATCCTTTCACGTGAGGTTTTGTATAGATTAAGTGCAATCCTCTTTACCAAGCCCAAGCCCAGTGCCTGCACTTCGTGAATGTTGGCTGCTAGTGTCACGGTGTTGCACTTTGGATGCAGATTTTGGAAGGATCTCCGCAACGGTAGCTTATCTCCACTAAACAAAGCGGTTTGGTGTAACAACTCAGCATTTCCTATGTGACCTCGCTTTCAGGAATAATTGCTACGCCCACCTATCCTTCGGGCAGCCTTTCGCTTTACGTCTATGGTGAGCAGGTCATAAATCGGTGTGCTCGTGGGATGGGTTCTGTGGTGACCTCAGTATCAGTTAGCTCTTGCTGTTGAACAAACCAGTTTAAAACTTAGCAGCTTAACATAGTACTCATGTATTTGGCCATGATTCTAGCTGACGATTTGGACTGGGCTCACCTAGCCAGTTCTTCTGTTGGGCTTGCCTGGACTCCCTCATGTTTCTGTAGGCAGCAGGTTTTGGGGAGCTGGTTGATCTAAATGGCATCATTGGCATGTGTGGTGGTTGGTGTTGGCGGTGCTGGGATGATGGCAGCGGCTGAACCACGTCTCCACTAGGCTAGCCCAGGTTTATGCTCATGATGACAGTCTCAGGGTTTCTAAGGGCAGCAAGAAAGGACAAGCCCCAGCATGGGCTTTGAGCCTCCATTTGTGTCATACTTGCTAATGCCCCATTGGCCAAAGCAAATCACATGGCCAAGTTCAATGCGGGAGACGACTGTCTAAGATCATGGATACATGCAGCTATTATTGCAACAATATACCCCAATTTCTTATCTTTGGTGAGTTTGTGTGGAAATACTTTGCATTTAAGCTTTCTAGTGCTACAAGATTTTTTTTTTCAATCCTTTGTCAGATATGGTATTTTAATGTGCCTGGCATCTGGTTGCTATCCTTAGATTTTATTGCTGACATGCTTTTCTTTTCTTTAATCTTTTATTCCCTTTATTTGGGAAATTATAGTTTGCTGCAGGACATAGTTCTTTTTATAGAAGAAACAGCTGTGATGTCATAACTGAGCATATTTCCTTAGGGAGATGCATTTATCCCCATGCATTTGGAAAAATGATCCACAATCCGTTTGTTCGTTTCTATTTTGGTGTCTGACTTCACATTGAATCAGAGCAAATATGTGAGCTAAAAGTGTATTAGTTGATAAATTAATCTCTAAAAAAATGTTATTTACTATTTTCTTTTGATTTTTAGTTATTGAGCTCTAATAGGTGAGGGGATGCTACAAAAACTTAATTTTCTTTCTTTTATAAGGGTCAGTTGGAAGTTTCACAAAACCTATTGAGAAGGAGACTAAGAGGAGTTTTTGATATCAGAAACTATTCAATTCTTTTCATTAGAGGAGTGCTTAAGCAGGAAATTTTTTTTTAGTAAAAACAAATGCAGTGATATGACTAGTAACTAAAAATGGAAATAACTAGATTACTTAGAGTCCAAACAAAACATTTTCAATAAAGAATTTCTCAGTGGAACATTTAGATTCTTATTGAATCTGTATACAATTATATCTTACTTCCCAAACAAAACAAATTTTCAGTGATAAATGTTTTTGGACAGCAGCAAGATTCAATTCCGTTCAAGATGCAGATTTATTTGTGAAATTAGAAGAAAACAGGCGCCCACCTGGGGGAGTCCTGTCTATCTTTAGCTGCTCTGTTGCTGTTTCACCCAGAAATACCTCAGAGATAGAGGTGCTCCTTACAAGGATGAGAAAAATTGCAGCTGGAGCAGAAATTAATCTGTATTTATAGTCCAAACACCTACATGAATCCTTAATCTGCTTTTTTATGATTTTAGGGGAATTTATAGAATCGTTTAGATTGGAAGAAATCTCCAGTGGGTCATCAAGTTTCCTCTCCTTATAATGGCAGCCCTGATTTTATCATCCTTAAAGCAGGTCTGATAGATGGGTGTCAAGTCTGGCTCATGTTTCATGCATTTAAAAAGGTATATTCCCTTGCCTGAGTGTATTTAATGTGTAGGAGACAGACTGAGAGCTGCCTATATGCCCAGGAGACCTTTTCTGAGTTCCTGACACACAGTCTCCTCAGGAACAGATGCCAAATACCTAGCATATTAAGCATCATATCGATGCCATCAAACCAAGTTTGCTTTTGGCTTCTGACAATTGGAAATATTTTCCCCAGTGCATATAGGGACCGAGTGTGCTGTTCTGAGATGATAATAGAAAATCAGTCCCTCTTAAATCCTTTTTGTCCTGCCTCATCCAGAGATCTACCATCCTCACAACTAAGAGAGCCTGTTTGGAAGACCAATTATGAACCAAAAGGTATTTTGGGAGGGTTTCTAATGTCTGCAGAAGTTTGTGGACACAAAGGAATATAAGACACGGTCCTGACCTGCAAGAAATTTATATTCTGTTTCAGAAGATTTCTGAGGTATATCTGGGAAAAAAAGAGACTGGTCTCTATGAGCAGTGTCTAAAAAATCCAGACTATCACTTTACAGTTCCACTTAGTGAACAATACCCAATTATGCATCATTACATTATACTGGATACAGACAATAGTGAGTGTCCAATTATGCAGAAAAGACACTGTCGAGGAGAGAATATGATATGGTGTTTGTTGTTTAAAACAGCTGTAAGCGCCAAAGGCGTAGCAGTAGGGGAGATGAATAAGAACTGGCTTCCTCACGGACAAAGAAGATGTGATCGGGCTTTACTTTGACGTGTTAAAATTACTTATCCAACCATTGCCTAAAAATATGTGTTGAAGAAGAATGGGGTAGCAATTGCGAGCTCAGACCTAGTTTCGAGTCCTGGTTTTACCAGTGTCCAACTTTGTGACTCTGAGCAAGCACCTTACTCTCTCAGGGCCCAGCTGTGGAATGGGCAGAGTAAGAGCACCGGGTTCATAGGGTTGTTGTGAGGACCAAACGAGATAACTCATTCAAACTGTCTTGGACAGAGCTAGTCGTGCAGGGTTAGGAAGAGCTAAGTGCACATGGCGGTGGGGGTGCTGGTGGAGGAAAGGCCTGTGATGGAAAGTTTTCTTGAATGAGGCACATTTGGAAACAAGTGAAAGGGGCATTTTAGGTGGAGGGAAAATGAAGAGTCAAAGTTCTGAGATGGGGTGACTATGGTTGGGGTGTGGAGATGGGGCAGAATAGAAGGGACATACGGCTAGCTATTTGGTGTCAGAGAGCACCTTTGAATATGTTAGGTAGGGACCAATCACATGGTCTTAGAGACCAAGGGTAGACATTCAGCTTGCTCCCAGAGACAAGGATGGACTAATTATCATAATGGCTGCGACTCCCATGGCAGAGGTTAAAGGTTTGAATGCCTATTGTATTATTATATGTCCAATCCTGTGATGGGTCCTTTATGTTAATTATCACAATAATTTTTTTATTTATGTATGAGGCCAGTTTTACAAATGAGGAAATTGAGGCTCAGAATGATTAAGTAATATGGTCAAAGTCACAGTGCTAACCAGTGGCAGAACTGGGTCTCAAACCCATGTAGTCTCTGGTGAGAGGTGAATCCATATTCTAGCCCAGCTTGGTTAGCCTTCCAGGCCTGTGTCCTGCAGGATATTAACTAGTCAGAGGAGTGGTACAGTACACGTGACCAGGAGGAAAGACTGAAAGGGGCAAAGGGTCAGGGACTGGGCTGAAGGAGCAGCCAAGAGACAGTTGTAATTTGGGCCCAAGTTATTGAGGATATTGTTAAGAGACAGGCACTGATGGTGAGGAGAAAGGAATAAATCAGTGAGATCTTTAACAAGACCAACTTAAAGGACTTGACCATTGAATGTCTGTGAAGGTCAAGGGAGAAGAGTCAAAAGTGGTTTTCAGTTTTCATCCTGGTCAGGGATGACTCCCAGGGTGCTGTTGGTGACCCATGGCCTTGGGGCCCAGTAGCTACACCACTCCGCTCCTCTTGCTTCTGCTCCCCACCTCCCAAGGTTGTCCAGGCTGAAACTTGGACCAGGAGACTCTTTGAACCTTAAACAGAAGATGACAAATAAAACAAAACAGGGAAGAACACCCATGTCACACAAAGGCTGCAAACAATTACTATCACAGAAAAACTAAAGACTTCAGTAATCCTTTAAATCCTGTTCCACTCATCCTGATTATATCTCTGGTACGGATTGGCAGTTAAGGCAAAAGAAATCTTTCCCGCCATCATGTGTTCCAGTTGGTTACTGCTGCCATATTGGAAAGCTATTGATTTTTGCATGTTTATTTGTATCCAACCCATCCTACTACATAGCTTCTCAGTTAATTTTCTGAGGTTTCTAGTTATATAATCATGTCTTCTCTAATAAGTGATGGTTTTCCTCTTCTTCTCCGTAAGTATTCAATTTGTTTTTATTTCCTGACTCATCACTTTGTTTATAATATTAGTTATTTTAAGAAATTAATTGGAATAATGGAAATGATGTTGGGTTGTTGGGCACCTGACGGAAGGATGGATTGGAAATCAGAGAGGCTGAGATAGAGTGAAAGGCCCAGAAGCCCCTATAGTAGAACCATAATGTTATGATGCCCCAGGAGATTGAAATGAAAAAAACTGTAATAGTCACAAGAGAACATGGACTGGCCTTCTTATGGTGGGCAGGGCACAAAAGACGACTTTCAGGCCTCAACTCCGAAGTCCGTGGTCTAGTTCACAGTCGCCAGGAACTTTCACTCTGTTTTTAATAGAGTTTGAAGTTTATTGTAATCAATTCATCTGAAAAGAGGTGAGAAAATGGAAATTAATTAGAATTTGAAGTTTATAAACAGCTCCAGGAATGTGGATTTAAAAGAAATTAGCAGGTATTTAAATTTTCTTCAATATTGCCATGGTCTGACTCTTAATCTAGCCCGAGGCAAAACATCACATAATAATTACAATTTAAAAATGCTTTTTCCAGTTGATAAAGCAATTTTACATATATTGTCTCATATGGTCTTCAACAACTCCTAGTTGGATGATGATGGAAGCATCTAACATTTGTCTAGCGGGTTACGTTTTGCATGGCGCTCCCACCTACACCACCTCATTTAATGCTTACACTCATTGATTTCTAACGTACACTCTAAAGGTTTGTCTAATTATCTCTACACACAGATATTCTTTTCTGTTTCTTTTTTTTTTTTTAAGATTTTATTTATTTATTTGAGAGAGAGAGAGACAGCCAGCGAGAGAGGGAACACAAGCAGGGGGAGTGGGAGAGGAAGAAGCAGGTTCCCAGCGGAGGAGCCCAATGTGGGGCTCGATCCCATAACGCCGGGATCACGCCCTGAGCTGAAGGCAGACGCTTAACAACTGTGCCACCCAGGCGCCCCTCTTTTCTGTTTCTGAAAATAAAATTCCCCAGAGAATGTCTGTCCTTGCTTTGTCCGTGCACTGAACCCCTCTTCGTTTTTGAAAATCCTGTTCAGGGGACACCTGGGTGGCTCAGTCGGTTAAACACCTGACTCTTGATTTCAGCTCAGGTCATGATCTCAGGGCCATGAGATTGAGCCCCGAGTCCAGCTCCGCACTCAGCGGGGAGTCTGCTGGAGATTCTCTCCCTCTCCCTGTGCCCCATCCCTCACGTTCTCGCTCTCAAATAAGAAAATAAATCTTTAAAAAAAATCCTGTTCAGGTAGGACATGGTTTTTACCCTCTCCTCACAAGAGGGAGGTAAGAGACAGAGGTGAGTGGAGAGAGGCTGAACGACTCAGCTCAGAAAGGGAGCACCCAGCCCCATGGCCCGTGTGGTGGGGGTGTAGCAGAAGGTGGCTGACAGGAAGTCCCCTTGGCAGCTATGAGGGTTACGGGAACTTCAGAGTGACCTTCTCATCTTTGGCTTTTCCCCAAAGTGAGGACAGTGGGGAGGGTGGCTGTGTGAGGATGTGTCGTGTGCTCTATAGAGGATGAGGTTTCATAAGCAAACACACCTGCACACGTTTAGAGGCGCCCCATTCTGCAGTGCCTGTCACTTCCCTCAACTTTAGAAGAGAAAGAATCTCGTTTGGCTGTTGGCAGAGTCTTTCAGTGAAATGTGTCCCATTTTGCAACAGAACTCAGAGGACAGTCTCACAGAGGCCAAGGAAGGAGGGAATGTCAAGGAGGGAGTGGGTTATCACGGTTGGCGTCTGCCACGAGAGCTAGAACTCGGAAGGATGTGGCCACAAGGACGACAGTCACTGGTGCCCTTTGAGGGTCCAGTTCTGGGAGGTTGTTGGGCATGAAGCCTGACTGCCAAGGGCCTGGAAGGGAAGAGATGGTGAGAGAATGGGGGCAGTAGACTTCGGTTACCGGTGTAAGATGTGTAGCTCGGAAAGACCAGAGGACAAACACTAAACACACACATAATTTAAATACATTTTTGTTATAAAAGTTTCAAGGTATCGAGAAACATAGAACAAAGCTTTTTGTTGCAGCCCCACTGCCCGAGTGTAATGGAATGACATGTGCTCTTCCAATCCTTGGGAAACATTTTAGAGACAGGGTGAAGCTCATGTTGACGTCAGGCGTGAGCACAGAGGAAGCACAGAAGGAGAGGAGGAGACTCGAGGCGGGCATGTGTGTTTGCGTGTGTGCGGGGTTATAGAATGTGTGCCTGGGTGGATGCGTACCTGTGTTATTCACACGCACACACCAGGAAAGTACGCGAAGGCCAGCAGCTCTTCATTCGATATGGACAGGAGGGGAGAGAGAACTTAAGCAGCACTGACGTCTTGTGATGAAGAGTGGGGTCTCTTAAGGTGCTTCTGTCTGTTCAGAGCAGGTGGTCTGCTGGGAGTGAGTGTGACCACGGTGAAACCGGGGTCCAGAGGAGAGAGATCTGAAGAAGCTGCTGAGCAGATGACCTCTGGGTGCTCACAAGAAAGGAAAAGGAGAGTTTCTGTGAGGAAGCAGAGAACAAGTCCATGTGCCTACCTTGAACTCGTAATGGCTCCGCTCAGTACCTCCTGTGTTGCCCTCCAGCCGTGCTGGGTGGCCTGGGAGCTGAGAGTGGTCAGCGGGAGCCAGGTGGCCCTGGGAACGTGCCTGGCGGGTGTCACAGGAGGTCGGGGAGGAGGGCTGAAAGTGTTGTGGAGGGCACTCCGGAATATTTGACTCTGGGGTCGAGGTGGGGGAAGGAGAACCATAAAGCCAGGGGGAGGCTAATGGGCTGAGGCTAGCGGGAGGGTTGAGTGATTGCAGGTCCCAGCAAGGGCAGCGTGAAGGAGGGAGGGAGGCGGCGGGTAGGAACCTGCATTCAGAGAGGGGGAGCATGGACTTAGGGCACTTTAAAGCCAGCTCTGGAATTAGCGGCATTCATAGTAAACTGGCCATGGAATTTCAGGTAGACTATTTCAATCAGATAAAAGCCAAACAAAAAACCAAAACCAAAACAAACAAAAAAGCCCAGGGCTATTGTACTGTATCTGACTCTATTTCCCAAATTTATAAAAAATTTCCTTGTTATTTACAGTCCCTTTGTGTCATTTCTGAAAATCAGTACGTCTCCAAATGGCAGCTATTTGAGGAAGACTTAATTCCTCTTTAATGTAGACTATTACTGATGCTCCCTGACTTGTGAAATCCTTCCACACTGCAGGGCCTGATGCCATTTGAATTACTCCTCAGTAACGCACGACTCAAGCTACGTTTTTGTACCTCCCCTCACCACCCCCACTTTTGTTTTATGAAATCTGATCTTTTAATCAGTTGTGCTCCCCACGTTGAACCTTTACCTACGCATAGACTTAGAACTTCAGGCTTTGACTGGTTTGGACAGGACATCAAACATAAAAGTTTTTTCACAGCTTTTCGCTCTTCTGTCTGCTAGAGATGGTTGCGGCTTTGCAGTCTCTTCCTTGCAAGAGCTTCCATATATTCTCTTCCCCACCTGGGGGAGGGGGTCTGCCTTTATCAGAACAGATCTCCTGGCTTTTGAGATACATAGTCATGATAACAAGGAAGGAATAGGTGGGCAGCATGTGAAGAAATTTCCTGGGGAATTTTGGAGTTGAGGATGTGAGAGCAGCTGCAGGTTATGGGAGAAGAGGGGTTTAAGTATTCATGTGGATAATACACCCCCTTCATAGTCATTGATGCCAAAGAAGTACTGAAGTTAGCCTGAAATTACTTTTTGGTGGCCTCCTTTGACCATGATACTTCTCTGTGACTGGTGCACACCTGGATCTTACTGTCCGTAGGGCTACGCTAGAATCATCACTGTCTAGACGCAAGGAGACCACGTTAATAACAAAGTAGCCCCAGGACCACTGAGTAACATGAGCTGATTCCGTGGTGGTCCATGGGGCAACAGAAACATTAGGAGACTGACAACAGAATGTCATTTCTTTCTGGTTGGTACATTTCACGTCACCTTCTCGCCTTATGGTCTACTTCTGGACATGAGCCTATTTTGTATTACAGAACTTAATACAAAATTTTCCACTTCCCTAAAATTTTATTAAGTACTTTATGGAACAATTTGTGTAAGGTCTAATTTTCCAAGTTGTCGGCTGTGCAGCGTAATGACCTCATACTTTTTCGTCTAGTTTCATACCATTATTTATATAAAGAGGTGGCTGGTTTGCATTCAGATTAGGCAAATGTGAAAACTGAGCATGTTTTTTCTTCTACAATTTTAGATCTAAAGCAACATTGTTGCTGTATTTTAGTGCCCTCCAATAAAAATAAATAAAAAGCCGTATCTGTAATTGTAAATTTTCTAGTTGTCATAGTAACAAGGTAAAAAGAATCAGGTGAAATTAACTTTGATAATATACATTATTGAACTGAATTTATCCAAAATAATTATTATTTTCACATGAAATGAATTTTAAGTTATGTGATATTTCAGATTCTTTTTTTGTACTAAGTCTATAACATCTGGTATTTTATACATAGAGCACATATCAGTTCAGACTATCCACATTTCAAGTGCTTGATAGCTGCATACGGCAAGTGGCTTCCATACTGACTGGTGCAGATCTACTTTTTGGCCATGATTACTTGAGTATCAGCTTGACTACTAAATTCTTTCTAATTTGATGAGTATGTCTATGTGATCTGAATGATGACACTCATAGGAGTGACAGAGAATTACTTCGTGAGAATCATTCATTCATTCATTCTTTTCATTTATTTGCTCATTCACTCATTTTCATTCACTCATTCATTCATTAGGTTAGAGTTCTACTTCATACCATACACTAAATTTTACGCATATTGCGAAAGTTACAGAGTAGAATAAAAGTGAGTTTCTATATGTTCTTGGAGGGTGGAGTAAGTCCCCCCCTTTTCATTTGGGAAAAAATTATAACGTAGAAAAGTAAAGTATAATAGAACAAATATACCTGTCACCCATCCAGAATGGTGAATTTTAATGTTTTGTCACATTTGTTTTAGACTAACAAAATAAATAGAGTAGCTCTTTCAGTTTGGGTGGACCCCTTGAAGTCCTATTTCTTTCCTGACTTTTCTAGAGGCAACAACTATCAGGAATTTGATGTGTATTCCTTCAGTGTATTTTTATGCTTTTACTGCGAATTGATGCATCTACAAACAACGTAATTACTTCGTGTACTTTACATTTATGCAAATGGTCTTACAGTATATATATTATTATTAATTTTGTTCTTTTTTCCACACTCAACATTATATTTTGAGAAATATCCATGATGATATACATAGATGCTGTGGATAATTCTCTTGCATATTTCTTTCTTTTTTTAAAAAAAGATTTTATTTATTTATTTGAGAGAGAAAGAGAGTGCAGGAGGGAGGACAGAGGGAGAGGGAGAAGCAGACTCCCTGCCGAGCAGGGGGCCCAATATGGGCTCCATCCCAGGCCCCTGGAATCATGACCTGAGCTGAAGGCAGATGATCCACTGACTGAGCCACCCAGGTGCCCCTGCTTTGATGTCAACTTTCTAGAAGAGAGTTTTGTAGTATGTATTAAAGGCCTTCTAGTGTACTCAGAAATTCTACATTAGGAATTAATCCGGAGAAAAAATTCAGTTGTGCATAACTCTGCTGCACTGGAATGCTTATTGTCGTGTTATTTACGTTATATATAAAGTTAAAGAGGAACCAGGGATGATAACACACCATAAACTGAAGAATATAGTAGTTTCTCCTTATTCTCAATTTCACTTTGCGTGGTTTCAGTTACCTGTGGTCAACCGCGTTCTAGAAGCTAATGATCCTCCTCCTGACACATGGTCAGAAGGTCCGTGGTAACCTAAGTTTACGTACGTCACAACGCCTCCGTCATTCACCTCACTTCGTCTCATCTCACATCATCACAAGAAGGGCAAGGACAGCACAGTAAGATGTTTTTAGAGAGACCACATCCACACAACTTTTATTACAGTATATTGTTGTAATTGTTCTTTTTCGTTTTTAATCTCTTCCTGCACCTAATTTATGAACTCACCTTTATCATGGCGAGGCATGTATGGGAAAAAACATAGAATGCATAGGGTTTGGTATTATCTGCAATTTCAGGCATCCACTGGGGGTCTTGGAGCTTATCCTCTGCAGGAAAGTGCTGACTCCTCTGTAGCCAAATGCACCCACGGATAAAATCCCGAGCAGCACTGCGGTAATGCTAGTGGTGCAGCTAATCTGAGGAAACTGGGAAAGCCCCCAGGGGAGGTTACTCTGAGCAGCATTTTGAAAGCTGAGAGGTGCTGGACAAGGGCTAGAGCTGGGAGTGGGGGGAGGGCATTAGGGAGGAATGGGTGGCCAGTGCCAAGGCGAGGGGGCTTAAAAGAATCCGGTGGATTAGGGAGGGAGAGTGACTCAGTGTGATGGGCCCACAGGCAACAGGAAGGAGCCGAGCAGGACGGAGCCCTCTCTGCTCTGAGCCCGTTCTGTGATGTCACGGTCCTATGAATATTTGGAAGCTTTTTAGGATTTAATCACAAAATCCAAATTACTTGGTGTTATTTCAACTTGAGTATGTAATTCCATCAGGGTATTTCTTGTTTTAAAATTTAATTTGGCTTATTTAAAACTATGCACCACTCCAAAGAATTTTCCAGGTTAGCAAGATTTCCCTCAGCTGCCTTTCATTGGCCCCACTGCATGTTTTAATAACTTGATTGTGTAAGGCCCTTTCTTTATGCAGCTGTCATTGTCAGTGTATAGTGGCACAGCTGCTCTATTCTCTCTTGATGCCTCTCCACCTTGGCCATCCCTCTGGTGTGGCTGTTAACTGAGAATGGTGGAGGCAGGGTGCTTGATAATGGGTGGGAAGAAGCCAAGAGTGTGCTGGTCCGGGCTTGGAGTCATACTGGGTGGGTTAGAGTCCTGGCTCTGCAATTTGTAGCTGTGTGATCTTGGACAAATTACTTAGCCTTGCTGAGCCTCAGTTTCCTTAATACATGTTTGTCAAAAGGATGTCCTGCTGCCTCCTTATAATGGAGCTCACCGTCTTCTTCCCGAAGCCAGCTCCTTCCCTGGCTTGGGTGTGCACATTCATGGTGTGGCAGCTTGTCCAGGCACCCAGAGGCTTAAAATGCCAGTCATTTCTGACTCCCCCATCCACCTGCTGGTCAGTTGCTGAGGTCAGTTCCTGAGTCAAGTAAATTGCATCTCCCCATGCTCTTGCATCTGTTTCTAACCTTACATGGTTTGTCCCCCAGCCACTCTTCTGATGTAGGTCCTGACTTCTATTATCTTAGACCAGTGTTCTCCAATGTAGAGCACCTAAGACAATCTACTGAGTGTTGGAAGAAAATATCGGAACTTCTACATATATGCACATTTTAATCTCAGTCTTTAAAATGCTCTATTTTACATGTGTCTTATAAATTATTAGAGTAGTACATGTATATAATATATTATAATATATTAATGTTATTAACATATTATTCACCAAGAAACCCTCCATGGTTTCCTCCTGCCTATTGTGTTGAAAGCAAACTCATCTGTCTATCATTCAAGACACACATAGTCATCTTTTTTTTTTTTTTAAAGATTTTATTTATTTATTTGACAGAGATAGAGACAGCCAGCGAGAGAGGGAACACAAGCGGGGGGAGTGGGAGAGGAAGAAGCAGGCTCATAGCAGAGGAGCCTGATGTGGGGCTCGATCCCATAACGCCGGGATCACGCCCTGAGCCGAAGGCAGACGCTTAACCGCTGTGCCACCCAGGCGCCCCTATAGTCATCTTTTCTAGTCTAGTAAGATAGTCACTTGCAACTGTCCTTGCATATACTGCAGGCTTACTGGATGCTTTTATGCTCTCACCTCCTTACCTTTATACTTTTGTTTATATTCTTCCCTTCTTTTTCTTTCCACTTGCTATAGGAAGCAGTGTGAATAATGCTTAAGGACAAGGATGGAGAGATATACACACATGCATATATATATATATATATATATATATATATATATATGTATGTATATATGTATGTATATATATGTGTATATATATATACATACATATATACATACATATATATATATACACACACACATATAAACACATATTTGTACATATCTACCTATATCTGAATCTGTGTATATATACACACATATAGGTATAATATATGTTTATCTCAATCTTTGAAATGTTCTATTTTATATAGGTTCATATCTTGGTTCTGCCACTTTCTAGTTGTTTTATTTAGGTAAGTCACTGACACTTCCAAGCCTCAACTCTCTCATCTGGAATATAGGGATAATAATCAATTCTCAGGTTTGTTGCGATGATTTATTGAAATGCCACATTTGAGGGGCGCCTGGGTGGCTCAGTCGGTTAAGTGTCTGCCTTCGGCTCAGGTCACGATCCCGGGGTCCTGAGATTGAGCCCCATGTCAAGCTCCCTGCTCAGTAGGGAGTCTGCTTATCCCTCTCCCTTTGCTCATCCCTCCCACTAGTGCTCTCTCTTTCCTCTCTCTCTCTCTCTCAAATAAATAAATAAATAAAATCTTAAAAAAAAAGGAAATGCCACATTTGAGCTGAGCACCAGGCCTGACGCATCCATAGTACCTGTTCTGTAGACAGAGCTGCTGGGGCAGCTTCTGTTATTCTTTTCCAGTATTTCTTGTCCAGTTCTCCCAAATTCTGAGATTACGCAGGAAAATGAATATTTTCATAACATAAATATATTTACTAAAGAGCTTGCCATTTATGTGACTGTTACCTATACTTAGACATCCCTACCAGCATCATGTGACTAACTCCTGCCCATCTTGATATCGTTGGTCTCTCTTTTTCAGTAGGATTGTCCACTGTTATTATCAGCCAACAAGACATTCAAATACAATGCAAAGCAATTGTAAGCTTTGCAAAAGATGCCAGATCACTTGAAGTCAATGCAAGTGATATTAGAAAAATTCTAGAATCCTATCAAAGGCAATGGCAAAGCAGCATCTGGCAGGAAAAGAGAAAATCAAACAATTATAAGTGTAGGTACCTCAAAACAGAATGTTTTAAATATCAAAGGATTAAGAGGGGATTTGGGAGAAATTAATGAAGGCTTTGAATATTTCCGCTAACGGAAGTCTTTTAAAAATAATTGGCCCGAGTACTTAACTAAGATACAAAAAGCATTAACCATAAAAGAAATTATGGATAAATCTTACTACATTATCATTAAGAAAGTCTGCTCCTCAAAAGAAGTCGTAAAGAAAGCAAGGCACAAACTTTATATGTCTTTATCCAGAATATACAAAGAATTATAAATCAGTAAGAAAAAGACAACGGTAGAAAATAGGAAAACAATGTGTGTGAAACAGGCATTTCTCGGAAGAGGAAACACAAATGATGAAGACACTTGAAAAAAATGCTTAACCTTATTTTATAAGAAGGGAAATAAAATGTATGACCGCATTGAGATACTGTTTTACTATTTCTAGAGGGACAAAAGGTATGATGTCTATATTAGTTATTATTGCTTGGCTTTAAATTACCACCCATTTGGCAGCTTAATACACATTATTTCATAATTTCAGCAGATAGGACTCTCGACATGGCTTAGTTGGGTCCTCTGCTTGGGGATGCCTGGTGACACTGAGCAATAGCAACGATGCAGACCAGTGGGAATTTTTAGAGCACACTTTGGAAAATCATTTTTACATTCTCCTACAAAGTTGAACATTTATGTTGCTTAAGGTTCAGCCATCCCGCTCCTAGGTCTGCATGCTGGGAAGACTTGTAACTGGGGACTAGGGAACATGCAGGAGAATGGTCATGGCAACATTGTTGATAAAAACAAAACCCTGGAAACAATCCAAATGCCCACTGGCAGGAGAATGCGTAAACTGTGGGATTTTCACCCAACAGAGTATCAGATAAAATACAGAACACGGAAGCGCACAACGGCGTCAATAAATCTTTTACCAATTATGTTGAGTAGAACAAGCAAGTCAAGGAAACTAAGTATGCTGGGATGTATTTTTATAAAGCTCAAAGCAAAGCAAAATTGAATAATAGATGTATGATAAAACTCTCTGGAAAACTCAAGGGAGTGACAACAGCAGGGTTCGGATGGTGCTTACCTTGGCTGATGGGGGCAGTTGTGTAGGCACGGGGATGGGATGGAGAAGGGAATGCACGGATGCTGTCAGGTATTGATGTTCTATTTCGTAAGTTGGGTGATGGATTCATCATGAGCATTCATTTTCTTATGATGCTTTATAGTTATATATGCTATATGTTCTTTTGTATGGCTGTTACATAATAAAAAATTTAAAAACTGTTGTACTGCAGAAGTCAGATATATGAAAGAAGTAAAATTGCACCATAATATTGTTAGCTATGTAAAAAAAACAAACAAACAAACCCTGAGGCGCCTGAGTGGCACAGTCGGTTAAGCGTCTCGCTCTGGGTTCTGGCTCAGGTCGTGATCTCAGGGTTGTGAGATCGAGCCCTGTATTGGCTCCGTGCTCAGCGCAGAGTCTGCTTAGGATTCTCTTTTTCTCTCCCTCTGCCCTTTTCCCCCCACCCCTCAAATAAATAAATAAATAAATAAATCTTAAAAAAAAAACCCACTAATTTTTTAAAGTTTATTTATTTAAGTAATCTCTACACCCAGTGTGGGGCTTGAAATCATGACTCTGAGATCAAGAGTTGGGTGCTCTTCCAAACGAGACAGCCAGGTGCCCCCCAAACCCAATAATTTTAATTCATCCTAATTGTACTTTATTACAATTAAAATGCAAATTTTAAAATTATAAGACAAAATACTCAAAAATTAAAGAAACTCCTAAAATGAATTTTAGATCCGTTTTTCAAGGAAAAAAATCTCAAACTTTTTCTGTACTATTTATTAGGAAAATTGATCCTATTCTCAGTGGATCGACTTCAAGTGGCTTTATCTATTCAATCTGTCCTTTGGCAGTGAGGCTCTTCTCTAATTCATGAATACAAGTATTACCGCTATGACTACTGTCCCCACTGAGACCCATCTGAAATCTCCCCCTCTCCGCAGTCCATCAAATGAGTATCGTCTCTACTTCTGAACCTACCCACTACCCAGCACTCCTAGCACCTCTCTGGGGACCTGGCAAGACTTGGGCTTATTTTATGACTTAGTTATTTGTTTTTCTTCTGCCAAAAAGTGAGCTCCTTGAAGTTTGGACCTTATCTATCTTTGTATGAAACTAGCACAATCATATGCGTCGTGCTGGCACTGAGTAAGACCTCAGTGGACTTGAATTTTTCTAGACCTGTTTCATTAGAGGTTTTAAGAAAAGCCAACACCATCCTGACTTAATATGTGCAAATTCTTCACATACGTGAAGTTGTGAGGTAAGGTACAAGGGTAAAACCAGCCAGCAGTCTCGGTAATGAAGTTCAGGTCGATCTAAGCAATTATAGACCCTGTCCAGGACTTCGCAAACATATATTTGCATTTGAGAACAAAACCCGTTGCAAAGAGATCTCTCAAGAAAGTTTGTGCTGTTTCTATCAGAAAGTACCAGAAGCATTTTTCCTATTATTACAAAAATGGTAAAGGTTAGTGCGTGCAGATTTCTCCTATGCCTCATAAAACACTTAATCGTCTACATCCAGAGCCAAGAACCACTGTGTAACCAAGCAGTTTCCTGCTCATGAGGAACTCAGCTGTGTAATTCTGTTTCATCCCCAAATCCTGCATCTCCCAGCCTCTCCAGGGGGCTTTACCACTTCATGACATCATAAACAAGATAGGTCCAGAGTTCAGGTTAGCTGACATTTTCGTTATAAAGCTAATAAACAAGAAAGCCCCAAGGTATCAGCCATTATTTTCCCTTTCCTAAAGCTAGATAGAAATGTAATATGTTTACAGAGTTTCTCATTTATTTTCCTACTAACGAAAAGAAGCATTTCTAGATAAATTAGGCAGTGCTCTGGAGTTGCCTTCATATAAAGAGGGAAGCAGTTTTACTTAAACTTTTAAATTTGGCTTTAGTCCTCTGTTAAGGATTATGGATGGGGGTGGGAAGGTGGAAAACAAACTAAAACCAAACAAATAGGCAAAAATGTAATGCATTTTTTTAAACTGTAGAAAAGAGTTCTGTGTGCAATTAGAATTCTTGTGTTTAAGGAGGCTGTTTAAGAAGTCCACACATTATTTAGTTTCAGAGTTAAGCTTGCATTTTCATGTGTCCGTATGCACACGCCCCTACAAGCAGAGATTCAGAGCCAATTAATGTGAAGACTTTTGCCAGTCTTATGAGTTAAAAAAGGCATTTGAAACCGCTTGCACTATCAGAAACTGCTATAAACCTTTTACTAAGAGATCAAGGTTGTATATCAAGTGTTTTCATGAGTTATACAAAACACGCGTGATGAAAACGTTTCACTCAAATGTATATGATTTATAGGACCAACTGGCTCATTAGGGTGAATTATATAAGTTCGGCTAACTGGGAGTTGTGACCCAGTGATCTAATTAAAGTGAAAGTTCTCAACATAAATATATCTCACCTCTGTTGATGTGTATTACTAAAATATGATGGACATAGTTTGCTGACAATATAATTGCAAGCCACAAAATTACCGAGCATCTACAATGAGTAGAACACAATAGCAGGTATGAAGGACACGTAGAAAGATCTGTCATAGTTCTGACCTTAAAGGCTCATAATACAACTGGAAAGAATGGATTCATAGGGATTAAATACCGAAGTAATGTAAATGGTATCTTGACATTTTGGAAAAAAGATTTTCTGTGTATTCTGTGCAGTTGGGTCTCCCAGAAGGAGTGATTGGGGGATTTTTTTTTTTAAACCAATTTCTTCTTGAACCCACTGGGTGAGCTGGAGTGAAGACAAGGTGCTGTCTCTTTCTTTGGAGTACATGGTATCCAAGCATCTCAGTGAGTGGCTTTAGCCCTGGTGGGTATAGATAAGCATGTGATTTTGGATGAGGAGCCAAGCTGCCTGATTCACAGGAATTAGCTAGTTCACCGGGTGAGCGATTATTTGCAACGCACGCCCAAGCAAATTGATGAATCCAGGGTGAACAGAATCAATGCACTGGCATTTGCCAAGCACGGATTCAGATTAAAGCAGAATACATTAGTTCGTCTTAGTCAGTTATTGCCTCAAGTAGGCGAGCTGAGGAAGAGGAGGTGTTAAGGTGCACGTGGAATGTGAACTACCTTCTGTTTGCAGTTGAAGATGCAGAGTGAAAGACAGGGAATATAAACAGACGGTGAATATAAAATTGTAGCTCGGCGGGGAAAGGAGTTCTGTGAGCAACTCCATTTCTTCCTCCGAATTGTACCCAGAATAGCACTGACTCCTATTTGCATAGACTGTTCAGAATGTAGACTTTTAATTTATTGTCAGATAAAATACAAACACCTGAAGTCTGAGTGACTTCGCGTCTGGAGTTTCCAACCTGGGGTTACAGACCGTCACCGTGTAATGACAGCATTATTTGAAGCTAATACTGTAATTAATTTCTTACCACTCTACTCAGCCGATGTTAATAATGAGCCGTGCTGTTATCCAGGATAACTTGGCAGAGACTCTTGCAGCAAGAGAATCCATAACCATGTCTGACAGTCTGTCCAACTGAGAGGATGGGATGTCTAGCAAGGGAGCATCATTTCGAGGATGGACATAATATGTTTTATGCTTGCAAGTCGTGTTCCGCCAGGGCGAGAGCTAGTCTCCTGATGGTAAGAGTCTAGCTTTTTTCCAGTATAGCTGTTCACAAAATAATTTAGAGAGTGAGGCATGCTACGAAGTAATATTGATGCGCATTATGGACAAACTCTGAATAAATAAAGAAATGCCAACCCGAAGATGCGATCTTTTGTTGGTGGGGAAATAATAAACTATTTATGATTTTCTTATGATGTTTCATTGACATATGGTGCTTCTAACCCAGTGACAAATTAATTGATTTGGTTTAAAAAGAAATGAGTGCAGCTTAACGAAGAAGGACAGGATATGTATTACAAGGCAGCTGGTTCTGCCACTGCTGGCTTATGGAGACAATATCCATCGGACAGCCTAATGAGTCTCTCTGTTGCATAAGATAGATTCTCTTTATAATAGAATTGCACGCTTTGTCTCTAAATGGGGTTATTATACACACCATTGCACAATGTTTGAAGAGCTTGGTTGGCCCTTGTAGAGGGTTAGGAGAGAAATAAATTGGAAAACAATCGTACTTAAGACCTTCAATCCATCAAACACTCCATATTTATCTAAATTACCAGAACGCTCTCCCAAAATACAAATCTGTATGATACACACAGCTAGAATGTTAATGCTGACCGGCCTTCACTTTGGTTTTATCAGTTAGGTTTTCTATTGTAAACACAGACCAAAATTCATCCACACTGAAGCCTGGTAATGCATTTCAGCCACAACCCCCCACTCCTTTTCCCTCTGCTCTTCCCATTTCCACTGTCTTGGTCCCTGAAGTTTCATTTGGTATTCTCTCCACCCACCATGAACACACATGCATCACTTGGCCCGGGTGATTTAACTCGTAGAACTTTTCGACTTTGAAAACTGTAACAGTTTTAATGGTAATTCACTCAGCTTCTTCACTTTTCTCCGCACTTGTCGGTCCTCACTGTTCAGTCGCTCAGTTATTCTTTAGAATAAATCCATTTTGATTCCTTTTACAGCCTTGGAAAAAAACCAGGAAGTGGAAGTGGGGGAAGATGGGCTAAATGGCGGCCTCATTCACTGTATGTGAAAAACACATGTCCTGTTAGAGGGCGTGGGTGGAGCCCATTCAGCTGGCCTAGGTTGGGAGAGCATGGAGCTGAGTCATACTCTTATCTCTGGGTGCTCTCCCCTGGCTGCCAACCCAATTTCACCTTCTGGCTCCATTCTTCTACCGATAGTATCACGTAGCCTTTAGCAATTACGTAGCGCAATTTCCTCCAAATTCTTTCAGGGTTATAAAATGTCTTCAAGCCCCAGAGGAGGCGTTGCATGGCAAAGTGATTCTTTCCTATACGACGACTGGATTTTTGACTTGTCACACTTTGGACTTTGGGACGCACCGTTCATTGTTGTTGACCTTGGGATTCTCACTTATGAGGCGAGGTAGCAATATTTGCTTCTTCCAGCCTCTCTCCTCTGCGTCTCTTTCCTCCCTGCCAAGAGCAGTTGAAAAGTGTTCCGCCTGGGAAACTTTCGAAGGTTCTTGGAGTAAGACGATCTTTTCAGCTTACGACGTTATTATATCCCAAACCAGATTGCTTCCTTCTCGTCTTTGTGGGGTTCTTTACTTTTCAAGTCTACCTGTATTCTGGTAGAGAGGAAGGGGAGCTGAAAGAAATGGACAAAACAGTTTCATGGGCTTCTCCACATATTTATTACCCTCTCCAAATTAAATCTTGAAGCCTTGTCAGAAGTGTTATTTCTCCAACAGAGCAGGCATTAAGTGGCTATAGAAAATAAACTCACCTCCTGACATCTTTCCCATTGCTTGCTACATCCATTTACTGGGAAGATTATATGTAAGGTGTGATGGGAGGTGTTGTACAATAAAGGAAAATCACCACTTTGTAATTCTGTTCATTCAGTTTTCTTCTTTTGCACGGGCTTTTGGATTTCCTTGTCGTTTCTGGAATTATTTCTTAAATGTTGAATACTGTTTTTTTTTGATACATGTTTCTCTAGAATCTTATTCCATCCAACTAATTCTTAAGTTACATACATTCTTTTAAAAGTGGAGTCGTGTTATTTGTGATAAAATTTCTATAATTTGGCCAGGGGGAAGAAAAATCTAAAATAAATGGTAACAATGAGTAGTTAATGAATTTTCTTCTACTGATTTTTTTTTTAATGATTCTCATGTTCTCTGTCAAAAACAGATTATTTGATGACAGTGCTAAGAATACTTAGCTCCAGGTAAAAATTAGTTTCCATTTGCTTGGAGGTGTCATTTACTGAGAGGGCTTTTACTTATATTTTTTCTTTAACATAATTACCTTAAGGAAATAAATATGTACAGAGACAAATGAATAGACACACTAGTCTTTATCAATGTGTGTTCAAATTATTGCAGTTTAGAGAAATGGGAATCCGGAACTGAGATGCCTAAGAAATAAATCTTCCCTTGTATGTAGTTTCTGTAGTTCAAGAATCTGAAAACACATTACAAGCAATTAAACTTTAGGGTACAAATGGGAATTCTATATTGTTTGTTGGTTAAGTTCAATTATGAAATTATGATTTGCTGTGGGTTCCTCGCAAGCCCTTTCTTTTAGTTCTACCAGTGTGCACGCCCTAGTTTTCTCGGCTTTTTACCTATTCTCTCAAACTACTTCCAGATCTCTGTTCTTCCCATACCATATTTCTTAAAAGACTCGCTTTCTTTACTTCCTACTTCTGATTTGTTTTCCGGCCTTTGTGACTTTTGCTCCCCCAATGTTACTGCACACTCTCTAAGGTCAGTGGTGTCGTCCTAATAGGCCTCTCCCAAGGCCATTTTCAGTCCCCCTTCTGTTTCTTTTCTTAGACCATCTGATATCACTGACCACTCAAATCACGTTTCCCTTTTTAAACCCTGCCATTTCCTGGTTGGGAGACATTCAGTTACTACTCTCCCTTGTTCCTTTTCTCTGGGTCTTTCTTCTTTGCTTCCTCCTGATATGCTGGCTCTCCCAAAGATCTCGTTGTTCTGGCCCACCCCAAAAGCCATCCTTGGATGATGGAGCCACTCTCATGGCTCTAGCCATGAGCCACCTCCAGTTCCAACTTGCTCTTTAGTTCCAACTCTGGGATCCCATTTTCAACTCCTCTTCTCAATATCCCACGACACCTGAAGCTCAACATATCCAGACCCCACTGATGATCAGAAGGGAATGTTGGAACTCTTCCTCCCCCCCCAACACCCCTTCTTTGCTAGCCTCCCTGCCTCCATTACCATCACCCTTCAGCCCCCAAGGTGTCCATATTAGAAGCCTTGGAGTCTTCTTGGTCCTGCTCCTTCCTTCCTCACATGTCTGATCTTCCACTCAATCTCACTGATTCTATCTCAGGAATGTCTTCACATCTACATCCTCTCCATCTTAGTTGCCTTAGGTCCATCCGTTTTCATCTTCTGCTTACCCTGGTCCCCTGAGCAGTCTCCTTACTCTGTTCTCTGCCTTCCTGCTGGAGCTATTCCTCTGAAGACAAATCCAGGCACGGCTCATCCTTTCCTCCCAAACCACACAGCCTGGAGCCTACCTATGAGCCCAGCCTCTTCACTCCACTTCTCCCTCCTTTGGCCCAGGGCACCTACTGAAACTAGACTTACTTCTCCCCTTTCTTGACTCTGAACCTTGGCCTAAAAACCTTTCCTTTCTTCCTCTGCTTGGGGAAAAGTACTCGTTCTTCAAGCAACAATTCAAAGGACATTTTTGTGAAAGCTCCCCCACTCCCTGCTTTTACTGGCCACAACACTTGTCCAAGTCTTCCATCTCTGCCCTTGTCTCTCAGTCATGTGATCATAAGTTTAGGTAGAGAGAGACTTTCCCTTCCTCACGTGTCATATTATTTGTACCCAAATGCTGGGCCCATCCTAAGCCCTTGACCGGGGTTGTTTGGACGTACTCTTGATAGAATCTACGGTGAATGTGATCAGTGTGGCCTTCCGAAGCATCTTAGGGTGGCCCCAAGTCCTCCTGAGCTTGCTGGTAAAGGCACTTTCCCTGTGTTGATGGGGCTGTTTACCTCCCTTGTGGTTTTGCTCTCTGCCAGGAAAAGGAGAAACTGTACGTGGAGCTGAAGCACATCCTGGCCCGGCAGCCTGGTCCCGAGGCTGCAGAGCAGCTGCAGCTCTACCGCCACACGCTGCGGGAGAAGACCAAGCAGCTGAAAGTAAGTGGGAGCCCCCGCCTCTGCCCGGCCACACGCGAGGGACCTAGACAAGTCCACTGTCTCGGTTCAAGGAGCCGGTCTCCCAAATGCCGTAAGCCACAGAGGCTGGCTTTTTTAGAACCCCAGTCCCAGGAAGAGCAGGGCACATCTCAGAGCTAGCCCCCTGCATCTAGACCAACAGACCCACGAGTCTCTGTTTGCTCAAAGAGGGAGGGAGCTGAGCAAGTACGGAAAGAGTTGGAGGGAGGATGATGGCACCAGAATGGAAATTTGGGGGATGGGCGTACAGGGATGATCTCAAGATGAGTGAGAAGACTTGGATGGGGGGAAGAACAGAGGGAAGGTTTGTTTTTTTTTTAAAGGGGAGTTTCTTTTCTTTTTTTTTAAAGATTTTATTTATTTATTTGACAGAGAGAGACACAGCCAGTGAGAGAGGGAACACAGCAAGGGGAGTGGGAGAGGAAGAAGCAGGCTCCCAGCAGAGGAGCCTGATGTGGGGCTCGATCCCATTACGCCGGGATCACACCCTGAGCCAAAGGCAGACGCTTAACGGCTGAGCCACCCAGGCGCCCCAGAGGGAAGGTTTTAACACCGTCATCCCCCAGAGCAGACCGCTGGGCCAAAGCGGGTCTTTGCTATTCTAGTCCAGCTGCAGTACATGTGTGGAAAGTACAGGCTAGTCCCCAGTCCCCAGGGTCGGCCCTCGCGACCATCTCTCAAATCAGTCACTATGGAAGGAGAGTAAAATCGCTTTAGAATTCCGTGAGCATAAATTGCCTTCTAAGTGACTTCAGAACCTCAGCTGGGGAGATGGAACGTTTTATTATGACACGTGCCTTTTAAAAGTTTTCTCAAAAACTGTGTTCCCATTATATCTGGAGCTTTACCTCCTGAGCAAGCGCTTAGATATTCTTGGCATGTCAGCGAAGTCTTACACACGCGTGCGCAGAACGTAGCACACGCCGGCTGAATTCTGGCACTGACCTGCGCAACGAGGGTCGTAATCGTCGCCTTTCTGCCTGGGGTGATAGAGCTGCCATGCTCCTATAGTTCTCATCCTTTCACAAATAGGACATTGTGAAATCACAGCCTTCTACTGTAAAAAGGCAGATGAAACAGAAGTGTAATTAGAACGTGAATTTTCAACTTATCACTCAAGTGTTTATTTCATATGAGTATCCGGAGATGTATTTCGAATTTTGCATGAGGCATAATCTTTTGATGATTTTCATCCTTTTAAACAATCGTATATTCCAAACAAAATAAAAGCTCATTGTCTCAGGAGTGGGTATAGATTAGAAAAGCACATGTCTGTCTCACACTGTCAGCCACCGTCAGCACTGGATGGCCTTATATGGCTCACAGGTGCTTTTTGGTATTTTAACCCTTTAACTCAGGAAATCGAGAATTTTGCTCTGCTGAAATGTGACCCCTGGTGGAAGAGGTCCAGAGGTGGTGGTCCTCAGCCTGTCTGCCAGTTTGTCCTCATTATCTGGGCTCTTTTAGGAAATGCTATAGTCATTGTTTGGAAACAGAGCCTTTGTTCCTAATTGCTTAACTATTAAGGCAGGGTTCCTCCCAACATGAAAGTCCTATTCTTTAGCTCTTGATAGCATAGTCGAATCGTTTTTCATAGGGATTAAGGGAAAATGTTCAGAAGCAGATGAATACTCAGAAGACAAAGATCCCCCTTTTGTGCAAATTTTCAAAATAGTGAGCAAGAGGGGAAACAAATCTGTTACATGCCCCTTAGAATGATAACCTTCCTTCCTTCCCTTTGGTTTCTGTGGGGTGCACTTCTAGCTTGGGCATGCTTTACACGCCCTGTTCAGATGAGTAAATTCCCACTCTTCTTGCTCAGCTGAGACCAGAGCATCTATGGGACACCGGAGTGGAAGAGGCAGGTAATCAGCGTTCCTGTCACACATGCTTTAGACTCTCAGCTCCCTGCTTCTCAGAGCTTAAGTGCTGCGGTGCTGGGAGAAAGGAAGAACCTGTAAAGAGTCCCAAGGAACACAATGAAGAGGTGATAGGCATTTAGCAGAATAGTAACCCAGGAAAACACATTAATTGAACGCCTACTTAGTGGTCGTGGTGGCAGGATGATTTCAGAAAAATTTTTACCCTAATCCTCAAATGTATCCCTCTCCCTAGTGATGACTTCCCTGAATGCTCTTTAAAAAGGCTTTAAATGCAATTTGATACTGTGTGTCTGAGAGTTTTTCTGTCTCTGCTCACAATATATCTGAAACACACCATACATGTGTGCGCATACTTGAATATGGCCTGAGAGTTCTTCTAAGCAGAGGTTTTACTACGTTTGTCACTGGATTAGGAGTCTTCAGACCCGAGTCAGATTTTTACCTACACACAGACCTTGAGAACTGGCAGAACTGAGCAGATTAGCTATTAAACTTGGGGCACGGTTTTGTATCGTGCATGGCAGTAGACTAGAAAAAATTTCCAGGAAAGGATATTGTCTCACTGTGTCTCTTCTGCTAATGTTGCTTTATTTGTCATGTTAGGTTTTGTCTGCGGACTTGAATATGTATGAATCACAGAACCAAGAATATAAATATGAGATCGAGAAACTTACCAATGAATTGATGAACTTAAAGAAGAAATACCTAGCTCAGAAACGTAAAGAATACATTCAGAAGTAAGAATTAGTCAAATGTTCTTCTAATTTTATTGTGCCTAATACCTGCTGATAAGAAAATAATTGGCAGACAGTTACAGAGTCATGGAATCCATGGGGGTAAACTAAGGCACAGGGTGAACAAATGACATTCTACAGGTCCCCACTGGTTTGTGTCAGAGCAAGATGCATGTCTCATCTGATACTAAGGCCTCTCCTTAGGACCCTAACAGGGATCCATTAATATCTGCTCATCGGTGGACCTCCCACGGAGCAGAGGAAACATAGTGTGATTCCCCCCTCCCCCACTTTTTCATGGTTCTCGTGATAATCATGCCATAACAATGTTTGCAAATGAGGTTCACAATCAGGCTTGTCTGAACGAAAAGCACATTCACGTTTACAAACACAAATAATTTTGCTAAGGGGTGGAAGCTTGGTAACGCTGTTCCTTCCAAGAATGCAGCTGTGCCACTGTGATGACGAGTAGCTCTCGGATCCTTTTTACCTACGTTTTAGATAATCTGTCTCTGAACCATCTTTATGTCTAGTAACTGACTTCAGTATCTGCTGGGGGTGTGACGTGAGCTCTTATTCTTCCAGGAGAGGATGATGCCATCGCAGGTTAACATTTTGGGTTTCGGGGTGCCTACATGTGGAATGATAAATGTGTCTTCACTTGGTTATCATCATTTGGCTAACGCTAGGGTGAGAGAGTGGGCCCGAGTGACTCAGTGGGTTTGAACCTTGGCTTGGCCGTGTGGCATTACCCAGCTCATCCAGTTAATTCCGTAGTGGCTCACACTGTGGGTTTAAGTCAGGTTGGGTATTTCATCCACGTGGGTGTTGCAGGGACATGGGGGAAAGCGGGACATCTGCCTGTGATTCGTCAGTGGCAAACAACTACGTGAAGTAACTGGATGCAAATTGATTTGCCAGGAAAAATTTACCCTTCTTGTAAATCAGAATATTCCCTCGTTCCACATTCAGATGCCAGCTTCTCAGTAGAATAAAATCCTGCTAAAAATTAGAGCTAATTTTGGTGGGTCTGTCTTGATGTATGGGTCTGGCAACTACGTGATTCAGAGTCACTGGTGGGATTGGTTAAACATGCAGGTTCCCAGGCCCCATTTCCAGACGTTTGGGTTCTGTGGGCTCTGGGTGAATTTGCAGTTTAGTCACTCCTTAGGTGATTTCCACGCACGCTGAAGCTGGAGAAACACTGATCTGAATGGCGTGAAGCAGTGCGTGTCGGGTGGAAACACTGGGTTTTTTTCAGGACACGAGGGGCGTGCTGTTGGCTGGTTCCAATGTGAGGCATGCATCCAGTCTGGTGACCTTTGACCATTTTGATCACACTCTCTTAATCAGTAAAGCACTTTTGAACTTGTAGCCCCCATATATATGCATGCATACTAAATATACATTTGTTTTGACTTTTAAAATGAAATTTTGATTTTAGAATAGTTTTCTACCTCCAATATATTTTAACTTGTCTAAATTGCATGCAAAATACTATTGTCACTTTGTCAGTAAGTGGTAAGCTGAGATTTTTTTTTTATTTTTGAAAGACAAAATATGAATAGAATCTTAAATACCGTCTTTGCACCTCCCAGTGGGTCCTGTTGCTCATCTTGTAGAGTACATGCAACCATTCTGGGGACCAGCAGTCTAGCTTACACAGTTACAACCAGCCAGCTTAGCTAAGCAGTTCGATAACTCTCTAGAGCGGACTAACTTCCCCACCTTGGCCCTGCAGCTTGGCCTGTTGACCTTATTGATCCCCTCCTGCACACACTCCCCAGTTTCCTTGACACAGAGAGCCTGTGGAGCCAACAGAAATGCCCCTCTGTTGGCTCAGCCCCTCCCAGTGGGGCACCCACTAAAACTGAAATGCCCCCACCCGCAGGCCCCTCATGGATATTTAAATTAAACAGAATTACAGTTAAATTAAAAAGTCAGTTCCTTAGGTGCACTAGTCACGTTTCAACTGCTTAATAGCCATATGGAGGTAGAGGACACAGCCCTGGGCTCCAGATAGACAGCTTTGCCATCATCTTGGAAAGTTCCATTGGGTAGCACGGCCCTAGAATCCTTGCTTTAACTCGTTCTTTCTGCCCTAAAATACTCATTACTTGTAGCCACTCTGACCTGGTTGGGGTGTCATTGGCAGTTCCATTTCGGTGGGGATCCATACACTGGAGAGAGACAGAGAGGGGGTTCACAGGAAAAGAGCAAAAGGATTAAGGTGCTGAAGGAAAGTATGCTGAGGCAAGAACAAGGCTGCGGAGAGGGTGTGGACTGGAAGGGAGGAGGCTGAAGGGGGCCAATGTGATGGTCTACGAATATATGACAAAGGCGACATAAAGGAGACGTCATTCCTCTCAGTCACCGTAGACCAAGCCAGCAGCGGTAAGCTGAAGTTCCTTCAGAGAGGGAAAGTTATGTTACTGAAGGCAAGAGAGGGATGGGGGAGGGGACTGCCTGCATCCCCCAGCCATCAAGTAGGCAGGTGGCGAAGTACTAGAAAAAACCCTCTTTACTGGATCCACTCAAGGCTAAAGCTTCTGTCCTGCTTATGGAGGATGATTTTTTTTTTTAAATAATAATGAAATCAATTCTGCTAAGAGACTGCTGGATTGATTAACCAAATCTCTACAGGTTCTTTCCAAATGGAATAATTTAGAATAATCTCTGTGGATGTTTTCCCTACACTTGCTCTTTATAAAATAGCAACTCATGCCATTTTTGCCTTTATGCCTTCTTTCACTTTTCTCAAACACCCTTTTCATCATGTTTCCATGCTGACCTGCACCCTCCCGCACCTGCCTCTGACTCCCCTGCCCCGGACCCCCAGGCTGGTCTCGAGTTTACAGAACTAGTCAGATTCCTTCCCCACAGGTGGAATTCTCTCCCCTAAGGTAAATCACTTCTAGTTGCCAAGTCTAAAGGGTTTGGCCTTAGTTGTTAGCTTACTTTTTATTTTTAAAAAGGGATTCCACAGATGTTTTCTGTAAGACCCCTAAATACACTATAAGGAATTTGTGTAAATTTAAGCTACCTCTGCAGGAGACCTGAATGTGTATGTGTGCGAATGTGTGTATGTGTGTATGTGTGTATGTGAATGTGTGTGTATATACGAGTGTATTTAAAGGAGATATGTTGTAGATTTTCCTTTATCTATTGCCGAAGGTGCCATCTTATTTATCTTTCTCAGATTTTCTTGTATCTTAAACTATTTCTAATAACAACTGCTGCCTGTCTAAAGTTACAGAAAAATTCGTGTTTTATAAATATCCAAGTTTGATGAAGATACCTTGCGTGTGGTAAATATTTATAAGTTTCCACGGAAACTTTGGAATATAAAAGTTGATAAAGGATGAATTAGTCATTAAAACTGGGCCAAGAGAAAGATTCTTCTGACTGATCTTTTTAGTTAAACAAGTGTTTTATAAGACAGGAAGATGATTACAAGTTGAAGTCTCAAGTCCGTAGTGACTGAGTTATAATGAGGTCTTATGTCCACAGTTAGATCAACATTAGGGCAGCACCTTTAATTGTGTCTTTCCCTAATTCTGTGTGTTATCAGTGGACACCTAATTAGATTTAAACAGCCCCCTTGTCTAAGACTGGAAGCTTTAATCACAGCAGTTTTCAGGGGCTACCTCACCCTAGGAACTTAGAGAACACCAAACTTAGAAGAGGAAAAAGATGTTAAGGAAGTTAACTTTCACTTCCTGTCTTACAGAAATAAGGACAGAGTATCCATGGATAACACCTTCTCAATGGCCAAGCCAACTGGCCCTCATTTTACTGGGGGTGGATTTCCCCTCAACAGGCCATCCAAAGTGAAGTCCTAACCTGAAACTCCTGGCTGGGTGCATTGGAACAGCTCCTGAAATTCGCTTTGAAGCATTTTGGAGGAATCTCTTTCAAATCCCTTGGACCCCAAATATTTAGAGAAATCAGTGCTCAAATTCCAGGATGAAAAGAAATGCAAAACTATCATCGTCATGTATATCTAAGAGTGATGACATTCTACTTGGTCCTCACGGATGTTAACAGATTGTAATTATATCATTCAATTAGGCTGACACGTTGCATAAAGCAAATCTTTTGTTACTACCACATTGATTGATTTGAAATGCACCACATACCTAGACACTCTGTAGAGATGGAAGTTTGGATCTGAATTTCTCTATTATAAACATCAGTGTATAGGTTTTACATTTACAAAATATTTTTGAAAAGCAGTGCGTTTCTTATTAATAAGAATCTATTTTAATTATTCCTCATTAACAAGTCATTGCATGAGGTGAGAAAAAACAGACAAACTCATGTATTTAAAACGTGTTTTGAGAATGATTTCTATGTGGAATTTCTTTTCAGGCCTGGGGTATGAAAATCTATTCCAAAGAGACATACTAATAAATACTTCATCATAAAAAAATAAAAAAGAACCTTTGTAGAGATTTTGATCTTTGCTTTGGTAGAATATGTAATTAAAGTTTAGAACTACTTTGAGAAATATTTAACATAAAGATCTGATTCAGAGGAACCAAGACTTTAAAATGAGGGGCTTGGTCTGGCGTCCTCTGAGGGCTTGCGTTCCTTAGACCGCCCACTTGGAGAACGGAGTTATGTGGGACAAGGATCTGTTTGGCTTTCAGGCTTCAGGCCGACATTTAGAGTCGTTGAATCCACTGTATTGTCTTTCTGTTGAAGCCGCAGTTATGGGGACTTCAGTTCAAAGTTTCCTCATTAAGAGAGTTCATTCGGGAATATTATGTATGGACACTCTGGTCATCTCTCTCACAAGAATTTGACCTCTGCGATTTTTTTAAATCATAGAGGAGTAAGCAGCTCAAGGATAGGACAATATAAGTGGATCATTGCATTTGTGCTGTGGGACCAAGTTTCCCACAGCAAGGAGCAGGAGACTTAATGACCCCAAGGTGCTTGTTCGGATTATACAGAGAGGTGGGATTTTAGAGGGATCGTCTGCATGTTCTGCTGTCCTTCTCAGTTCACCCCCAGAAGCAGATACAAGACAATGATGGCCGTGAAGTGATTTATTATGATAATAGTGGGGAAGTAGGTCAGAGAAGGGAAGGAAATCAAGCTAGGGGGGCATTTCAAGTCAAGTTCCATGGTGGAGACTTTGGCTACATTTTGCAGTGGGCTCTGGAGACCATGTAATCACAGCTCTGAGCTGTCCCTGTCAGGGGTGAGGAAGCCGGAGTGTTTGCAAGCCCCATGCTGGCTGTCGTTGGTCAAGGACTGCTCTGCAGGGGTCCTTCTGCCTGCAGGCAAAGCAGGGTGTGGCAGCCTTGGGGGCAGCCAAGAGACAGAAATGGCATTTGCTGACTGTCACAGTGAAAATGCTAAGGGCTGGGGGAAGTGGGTTAGGCAGTGCCACTCTCTGTTGCTTTTCTCACGTGGTCCCAGGAGGAGAAGGACAGATGGGAATCACCCCGCACTGTAGCTGGTGACCCTGTGGTGAGGTGTGGTCATCAACTCTTAGTATACTGTCTAGGAGGGTGGAGGATAGGTATGTACCCTAGAGAATTTGCCAACAGCAAACTCTAAAGAATCACAGTGGGACAATTTCCATTATTGAAACTCACTGGTGGTATCTTACCTCAGGGACATATTTTGTTTAGACAAATGACTTTTGCAGGTAAGGTAAAGCAAGGCAAAGTTATTATACATGTACAACACTGGAGATTTTCCAGTCCATTCAGGGACATTTTGGAGGATATCTATAGCCAACTTCCTTCCGAGTCCTTGGGGGGCTTTATAAGAGGTTCACTTCTCTAGGGAAGAGGGGTCTATGATTCTTAACCTATTCCAGTATGGTAAAGACTTTGGAGGCAGATGCTGGGGTCAAGTTCTGACATATCGTAACAATGAGTTGTTTTGAGGACTAAATGAACTAATGCAGAGGCAAGATTAGAACACTATCAGGGTCATAGTGACTAATATCTGCCATTTTTATTACGTAGAGATAACTTACATTTTGAAATTAGAGAATAAACAATGTTTATGACCCTACAATGTTGGGATGAAATTGGATTTGGTAGGGTGATTTATAGTTGAATATCTTGCAGAAATGCTACTTTGGGTACCTCACGAAAAAGTCCGTGTATTTATTTTGTAACTCTGATCTGGGGACAGATCCTTCACCTTCAGAAATCAGAGCTTCCAGAGGGAAAGACCCTGGTGGCCTCCAGCTGCCATCTTCTTGTTTTTCCTCCATGGGATGGAGAAGGGCACTCAGCCTCTGTGGATGACAGAGGTCCCATGAGCCAAGATGGCGCAGGCTCCCGGAGGTGAGGGGGCCACTCAGGATGGCTCACTATGCTTATGTTCAAACGTAGGAGGAGTAAATTAAGGTTTGAAAAGGTGGAAGATACTGCTGCTGCTTCTCATTTACTGCACACCCTGACAGCCCAGGGTATTATAAGCAATAACGATTTAGGTGCAGGTGTTACCACCACAGCCACAGTACAAAAATGAGTTGTTAAAAACACTGAGATTTGCAAATCATTAACGATAACTGTGAACTCACAGTGGGCTGAGGTGCTTTTAAAATCACAAATTTGAGCTGCTTTGTAAAGCAACATTAGGAAATCGTACAGTAGCATCATTTTACCCTGGGGTTTTCGGAGTTTCAGAAAGAAGTCATGTTGCTAAACCAGCCATTGACTCTCCACTGGGCTGATGGGGGAGCTGGGATGGTTTCTCTGTGGATGGAGAGAGACATGATAAAAGGGACTCCCTGGTCATTATTGGCTGATCATAGCTTCTCAGTGACTGCGCTCCTAGACAGTTTTTATTGTGCTTACCTCTAAAGAAATTGCCCAGAGCAAAGGTTTGTTGCTGTGATAAGCCTTAGAGACAGAGGTAGTTATGCTAAGAGGAGGCAGTAGCAAATCTCAGGTCATGGGCTATAATTTAGCTATAAAAATTTATCCAGGGTTGATAATTATCGTTTGATCTCCTGGCTTGCTCAGTCAGATTCTGAAGTGTGACCTAGGCCAAGATACCCACTGGAAAATACTATATAATGAATTTTGAGCAATGTGGCATTTCAGAGCCTGGACTATTTGAGGAAAGATACTAGGTCTTTTAGTAAACATAGTCAATTATATGGAGATCTAGCTGGAATAGGAGCAAAGGGAAGGCATTTTAAAATATTAAAATGGTAAAATAGTTTAAAAATATATCTCACTATTTTCTTTGTAGTGCATGGGAAATATTTTTATGGCATTATCCATTTTTAACTCCTAATTCAATGCTGTTTTAGTACACCATTTCTCATATCTATTATTTAAAAGTTCCATTAGGATTTTGAGACCCATTAGAATTTTATAACAGTATGAAATGTGATATCAACAGGGCACTATTTTTCTTTTTTTTTATAATTAAATATTGATTTTCCCCTTTATTTTAAAGCACATATTTTAAGTGTAAAGTTTAGTAGGTTTTGACAAACGCATATACCCAAATAACTACCGCCACAATCACCACCTTCCAAGAATGCCCTTATGTCCCTTGGCAGTCAATATTCATAGCCCCCACCCAGCCTAAGCAACGACAGATTTGTTTTTCATCATTATATGTTAGTTATGTCTTTCTTAGAATTTCATATAAGTGGAATCATACACCATATACTCTTCAATGCCTGGCTTTCTTTCATGTAGTATGTTTTTGAGATTTACCCATGTTGTTGTGTATATCAGTAATTTATTCATTTTTATTGCTGAGTAATATTCCATTACGTTGACATAATACAATTTGTCTATTGATTTACCTGTTGATGGGAATTCAGATTGTTTCCAGTGTTTAGTTATCATGAATCTAGCTGCTGTGAACGTTTATGTACCAGTCTTTATGTGAACAAATATTTCATTTCTCTTGGGTAAATGCTGAGGTATGAAACTGGTGGATCAAAAGGTAAGTGTACATTTAACACGATAAGAAACTGCTGGACTGTTTTCCTAACCAATTTGACCATCTTACATTCCTACCAACAATGTGCGTCAACTGCGATTACTCCAATCCTTGTCAATATTCAGTATTGTCAGTATTTTTTAAGTCATTCTTTTGGCTATACACTGATATCTCATATTTAAATTTATATCTCCTGATAATAATGTCAAGCAGTTTTCATGTGCTTTTGGTCATTCATATGTGAAGTGTCTTCACATCTTTTGCCTACTTTTTTTTTTTTATTGTATTAGGTTGTAGACGTTTTTTTGTGTCTTCTGGATACAAAACCTTTGTCAGACGGATTGCAAGTATTTTCGCTCAGCTTGTGGCTTACCTTTCCATTTTCTTAACAGTGTATTTTGAAGAGCGACATTTAAAATTTTAATAAGGTCTAATTTATTTTTTGTTTTCTTGTGTGGTTTATACTTTTCTTGTCCTAAGTAATTTGTGCCTATTCCAAGACAGTAATGATTTTCGAACCTGTGTTTTTCTTAAGAAGTGTTAGCTTTTATGTTTGTATTTATGATCCATTTAGAGTTAATTTTATGTATGGTGTGAGGTTAGGGTAGAGGTTCATTTTTGTTCCATATGGATATCCAGTTGTTAAGCGCCATTTGCTGAAAAGACTATTATTTCCCCATTGAATTGCCTTGGAACACTTGTAGAAAATCAATGGACTGTTTGACTAGTTCTATTTATGAACTCTCTGTTCTGTAGTTCCATATCTGTCTCTCTCGATAACAAGAGCTTTATGGTAACTCTTAAAAATTAGATGGTGTAAGAGCTTTAGATTTTTTCTTCTTTAGAATTATCTTTATTATTCTAGATCCCTTGCAGATCTATAAACAGCTTAGAATCAGCTTGTCAATTTCTACAACAAAGTCTGCTGGGAATTTGGTTGGGATTGCGCTGAACCTATAGATGCATTTGGGGAGAATTGTCATTTTAACAACATTGAGGCTTTCAAACCATGAATATGGTATATGTTCCCATTTATTTAGATAGTTTTAAATTTCTCTCATCAACTTCTTGTAGTTTTCAGTGTACAGATATTGCACATGTTTTATTAAATTTATGTCTAAGTATTTGCATTTTCTGATGTTACTATAAATGGTACTTACATTTTTACTTTCCATTCATTATTAGTATGTAGAAATGCAACCTTTTTTTTTTGTATATTATTTTGTATTCTAGGATGTTGCTAAATTCATTAGTTTTATAGCGTTTTGGGATTATGTAAAGTTTTCTATGAACATAATCATGTTTTCTACAAATAAAGACAGTTTCTCTTTGTTTCCAGTCAGTATTCTTTTTTGTTCATAATTACTATACTTGTACTGGCCAGGAATTTCGGTACAATGTTAAATTGAAGTGGTGAGAGCACATCTCTGCCTTGTTGTTGATGTTAGGGAGAACCTTTCATCATGAAGTATGATGTTAGCTGTAGGATGTTCATAGATGCCTTTTATTGGGTTGAGGAAGTTCCCTTTTATTTCTTGTTTGCTAAGAGATTTTAATCATGCATGTATATTGAATTTCATTGATTCTTTTTTGCATGTATTGAAATAATCATCTGTTCTTTCTCGTATTTTGTTAGCATGATCAATCAGTTTGATTTTCAAATGTTAAACCAATTTTGCATTTTTTTGGGGTAAACCCTACTTTATCATATTGTCATTTTAATGTATTTCTATGTTCTTGAATTAGACTTACTGATATTTTCTTAAAGATTTTCACAACTATATTTATGAGGTTTATTGTTCTGTAGTTTTCTTGTATTATATTTCTCTGGTTTTTGTGTTAAGATTTTGCCAGCCTCATAAGCTGAATTCTCTATTTCCTGAAATACTTTGTGTAGAATTGATATTATTTCTTCCTTAAATATTTAATATAATTTGCCAGTAAAGCTATCTAAAATTATACTTTTTCTTGTGTGAAGGTTTTTTTTATAACAATTTTTTATTATGTTATGTTAGTCACCATACAGTATGTGTGAAGGTTTTTAAATAGATATAAGGCTATTCAGTTTTTCTGTTTTATCTTGTGTCACTTTTTATAATTTGTGTCTTTGAAAAATTCATGTATTTCATATAAGTTGTTGAATTAATTGACATAAAATTGTTCAAAACATTCTTATCCTACCCCAAAAATTGATAAGATCTGAACAAATGTTTTCTATTTCATTCTGGATATTGGTAATTTGAATATTTTCTCTTTTTTTCTTATTTTATTTTATTTTATTTCATTTTATTTTATTTATTTGTCAGAGAGAGAGAGAGAGAGACAGGCAGAAGGAGGCATAGGCTCCCCGCTGAGCAAGGAGCCCGATGCAGGACTCAATCCCAGGACCTTGGGATCATGACCTGAGCCGAAGGCAGACGCTTAACCGACTGAGCCACCCAGGTGCCCCTCTCCTTTTTTTCTTTATGAGAGTCTAGCTAGGAGTTTATCAACAAAATTTTATTGATATTTCTCAAGAACCAGCTCTTTATTTCTTTAATTATTCTCTAAAATCAGTTTTTTATTCCATTGACTTCTGGTCTAATACTTAGTATTTTCTTCCACTTATTTTGGGTTTAATTTTCTCTTGTTTTTATAGCTTCTTAGAGTAATTGATTTTAGCCCTTTCTTTTTTTTTTTTTTAATAGCCTTTAAGGCTACACATTTTCTTCTAAACTCTGCTTTAAATGCATCCCACTCATTTTAATATGTTGTGATTTCATTATTATTCAGTTTAATTAGTTTCTACCTTCTTTTATGACTATTTCTTTTACTCATGGGGTGTTTAGAATCATGTTTTTAAATTTGCAAACATTTAGGTACTTTTCTAGATAGATTTTGTTACTGATTTTTAACTTAATTCTGTAGTCATCAAAGAACATGTTCTGTATACTTTATTTCACTATACTATTTTATCTTATTTTACTTTAATTCTTATATAGTTAATACACAGTGTTATATTAATTTCAGGTGTACAACATAGTGATTCAACAATTCCATACATCACCCAGTGCTCATCATGACAAGTGCACTCCTTAATCCCCGTGATCTATTTCACCATTCCCTCACTGTCCTGAGTACTTCGAATCATTTCAAATTTATGGACCAGAATACAGGTTATCTTATTTCTTGTTCTATGTGCACTTGAAAAAAGATATGTATTTTTTGCTTCTGTTGGGTGGAGTGTTGTATAAATGTCAGTTAGGTAAAGTTGTTGCTAGTCTAAATTTTTGCTGATTTTCTTGTTTTATTGATTACTGAGAGTGGAGTGTCAAATCTGCAAATGCGATTGTGGCTTTGTCTATCCTCTCACTGTTAGTTTTCACTGTGTGTACTTTGAAGCTTTAAATAGTACATAAATATTTAAGATTATGTCTTCTTGATAACTTGACCTTTTTTATTATGAATTATCTCTATTTCTGGTAATACTGCTTGTCTAGAAGTCTACCTTGTGTAACATTAATATAGTCACTCCAACGTTATTATTTGTAGTGTCTTCATATATCTTTTCATATCCTTTTACTTTTTTTTTTTTAAGATTTATTTATTTACTTTAGAGAGAGAGAGCACAAACAGGAGGGGCAGAGCAAGAGGGAGAGAGAATCTCAAGCAGACTCCACTCTGAGCATGGAGCCTGATGCAGGGCTTGATATCACGACACTGAGATTATGACCTGAGCAGAAACCAAGAGTCAGATGCTCAACTGACTGCGCCACCCAGGTGCCCCCATATCCTTTTACTTTTAAGGTATTGGTATCCTTATATTAAAATATGCTCATTGTAGATAGAATATAGTGGAATATTGCTTTTTTCCCCCCAAGTTCAGTGTGGCAATGTTGTCTTTTTAATTGGAGGTATTAGACCCATTACATTTAATGCAATTATCAATATTGTTTAGGTCTACCATCTTACTATTTTTTTGTATTTGTCCCATCTATTTATTGTTTCTTTTTTCCTGTTTGCTTTGTATTGAGTTTTCTTTTCAGTTTTCTTGAGGTATAATTGACAAATAAAATTGTAAGATATTTAAAGTATATGTGATGATTTGACATGTATACATTGTGAAAGGATTCCTCCCATTGAGTTAATCAAGAAATCCATCACCTCATATATTTACCTTTTGTGTGTGTGTGTGTGTGTGTGGAGGGGATGACAACATTTAAGTTCTAGTCTTAGTAAATTTCAATTATACAATGCAGGGTTGTCAATTACAATCACCATGTTATACATTAGATTCTTAGACCTTATTACCTTATAACTGAAAGTTTGTATCCTTTTGCCCACTTCTCCCTTTGCTTGTTGTTATATTGTTTTCTGGTTTGTATTAGACTGCAGATATTCTTACCTTTGTTCCCCTGAATGTAATTTGTCTTTTGCTTTATAAAATTTGTCTTTATAATTGATTTTTAGGATTTGATTATGATATGCTTTGGTGTGGTTTTCTTTGTGTTTATCCTGCTTGGGGGTTATTGAGATTCTTGGATCTATAGGTTATAGTTTTCATAAAATTGGGAAAAATTTGGCCGTGATTTCTCAGATTTTTTTTTTTTTGTGCACACTCTTTCTGAGATTATTATTATTTTTACGTTAGACAGTTTGGTAGGATTGAGTTGGCATTTTGTTATTCATGTTGGATTGTTTCTTTTGCAATGTCTTAAAGTTTTCCTAATATTTCCTTGGGCAGTGCATACTCTGTGGTTAAACCACATTTCTTATTTTAGATATTATGTTTTTCAGCTTTAGAAGTTTTATTTGGTTGTTTTTATATCTTTCCTCTCTCTCTTTATGTTCATGCTTCCTTTACATCCATGAACATATTTATCATAGTTGTTTTGAAATTCTACTAATGTCTGCTATCATATCATCTCTGTAATTTATGATTATTTCTATTGACTAAATTTTCTCCTGGTCTTGGTCACATTTTCCTGCATCTTTGCATGTCTGGTAACTTTTTATTAGATGCTAGGTAATATGAGTGTTATGCCATTGAGTGTCTAGAGTTTGTTGTATTCCTTTAAAAAGTGGGCAAGTTTATTTTGGTAGATAAATTGCTTAAGAATTACCTTAAAGGGTTATCCAAACAATTTTTTAAAAAAGATTTTATTTATTTCTTTTTGTGTGAGAGAGAGAGAAAGAGAGAGAACACACACGAGCTGGGGGGAGGGGCCAAGGGAGAGGCAGGCTCCTGCTGAGCAGTCAGCCCAATGTGGGACATGATCTCAGGACCCTGGGATCATGACCTGAGCCAAAGCCAGATGCTTAACCAACTGAGTCACCCAGGTACCCCCAAATGATTTTTTATTCTGGCTTATTTTTAGACTTAAAGGAAAGTTGCAAGAATAGTTCAAAGAATTCATTGATATCATTCACCCAGATTATCTAATTTTTATCATTTTATTATATTTGCTTTGTTCACTTATCTATTTATGTTTTTTTCTAAACCATTTAAGAGTAAATTGTAGAAATGATATGTCTTTATTTCTAAATATGTCAGAGTGTATTTCCTAAAAATGAGGAAATCTGTTACATAACTCCAATAAAAATCAACCTCAAAAAATGAACACTGATATAACACTGTTTAAATCCATAGAATTTATTGAGATTTTTACAAGTTGTCCCATTTATGTTCTTTATAGCAAATGAAAATTCAATATCGTATCTCTTTAAATTCCTTTAATCTAGAAGAGATCTTTAGTCTTTCTTTGTATTTCATGGCACTGAAGTTTATTTTTCAAACTTAATTTGATTTCGTTTAATGTTTTCTTTTTTTTTTTTAAGATTTATTTATTTATTTGAGTTGGGGGAGGAGCAGAGGGAGAGGAAGAGAGAAACTCAAGCAGACTCTGCACTGAGTGTGGAGCCCAAAGCAGGGCTCTATCTCACTGCCCTGAGATCATGACCTGAGCTGAAATCAAGAGTTGGATGCCCAACCGACTATGCTACCCAGGTGCCCCATGTTTCACATTTTCTTATGGCTACATTTAGGTCATATACTCTTGGCCAGAATATCACAGAAGTGATGCTGAGTTCTTTTCAATGCATCATATCAGGAGGCAGATGACTGGTCTCCTTACTGACCATGTTACGTTTGACAGTTTACTTGAGAAGGTATCACCGTGTTTCTCTACTATAAATTTACTCTTCAACTCTTGTGACTAATAAATATCTAGTAGGTAAATAATCTGAGACTATGTTAATATTCTCCTCCTCCTTAAACTGTACCTAGTAGTTTTAGCACCATTGATGAATCTTTCCTTAATCAACCACAATTATAATATTTTGTCAAATGGTGATATTCTATCATTCCTTTTCTACTTATTAGCTGGCTTTTGACTGGGAAGAAGAATGATTCCTTCCTTCTTTCCTCCCTTCTCCCCTTTCCTCCCTCCTTTCTCCCTCCCTCCCCCTCCCTCCCTCCCTTTCTTCCCTTATATTTTCTAAGCTACTTGTATAAACAATATGATTGCAATAAATATGAGAATTTTTAAGATGAACAAAAGCTTTCAGAATGTGAGCCCTTTGGCAAATCAACTATTTCCATTAAGATTTCTCATTTAATGATATGATGACAATTGAAAGAATATTCAGTCAACAGTATGTTTTGAGCTTCTATTGTATATAACTTATTGTGCTAAGTGCTTTAGGAAATGTAAAGGTGTCCTTGTAAATTTTAGAATTTTTGAGTTTTCTCTTCACTTCCAAATTCTTTTATATCCTTTTCCCCAGAACTGTTCTCTACTTTATTCTATCAAGCAAGAGACCATGTGTCTACTTTTTCTCTAAGGCTGATTCCTCCATTTGTGCCCACAACCCTGTTCCCTTTTATGTCTTACAGAATCTTGTAAGCAGACAAGATGGCATAGTGGTTAAAAGCACACAGATTCTGAGACCAGACTAACTTTTTAATTTGAATCCATATTCTTCCAAGTATAGCTTTTTGATCTCAGGCAGGTTAAGTAAGTCCCCAGTCTTTGGACTCTCATTTGCAACATGGGGATAATAACCCATCTCAGAATTACTATGAGGATTACAGGAGATCACATGTGATATTTGCACAGTGCCTGGCACATAGTAAGTGCTCAATAAATGTCAACTTTAATTATTATGATCTAAAAGTCATCTCCTTGCCCTAATAATAGCCTGGAAAGTTTTAAAATATTGTTCTATGTGGTCAGGTGAATGGCTAATAATCGTGAAAACTGCTTAACTGCTGTCTGAATGGATATGGTCAAGAATCCTCCCTGGATTGTGAAGTCTTCTATTGTGCCCTTTAAATAGGTATTAGAAGATTGAATGGTTATTAAAGTATATTGTGCCAATTCTGTCTCTTTCACATAAGTGATTAGTCTTTCTTACACTTAATCTGAGACAGAATGCCAGGAACTCTTTCCTCCAGTTCCATAATAACACCGTTCTTTTCTATTTAAACAAAGACAATGTCTTTTCCTCCTTCCCATTGTGATGATGCATGGGAACTTATTGAATGTAACAATAATTGTAATAGCTGCCATCCCAAAGGCTTTTAAGAACCCTAATGCTGAGGCCACACCCTGACTCTTTGGGAGAGTAACCCATATTCTTAAACCTGGTTGCACATGGGAATCACTTGGGGAACTTACAAAAATACTGATATCTGGGTCCTTCCCCAGAGACTGATTCCACTGGCCCAGGGATACTGTGGACATTCAGATTTTTTAAAGCTCCAAGGTGGTTCTGATGCACAGCCAGACTTGACAACGGCTGCTTTACGTACGGCATTTCCTCCTGGAGAGAAGCCCGTCTTCAGACCCAGGTAGCAACCTCCTGGATCATGGCACTTGATTTCAGAGGCAAGACTTGAACTGCTAAGTTTGACTAATCCTATCACGTCCCACATCATGACACGGAGGTTTTCCTCAGTCTCTAATGAAAACACAGCTCCTGGCCATTCCATTCTCATTCTGCTCAAACTGACCCAATCCCCTATCCCTTCTCTCCTTCATCGTGCCCTCTAAACTCTGACCTGTGATCTGCAAACGTCCTGCATCCTCAACATTTTATTCTGAATGGAAGTTCTCTTCTTGCCCTTGTCCTGACACGCCCCTGCTTCCCTGGCAGCCCTCTTAGGGGGAAATCTTGTTCTTAAATCTCTCAGAAGTCATGTTCTTCAGGTTACGGATTTGGAGTAGGTATTATCTTTGCTCTCCATTTCTACTTTAATTCCTATTTTTTTTTCTCCTTCAAAATATCAGTGCATTTGAAGTTAGGCCATCATACTATATCACCTACCAACCCTCAAAATTTAATTCCCTACCTGCCCACCTTCTGGGCACTCTTTTTGTGCCCCAAAGGCCTTAGCTTGAGACTCATTGTGTGGTTTTTAATGCCTACTCCTCCCATTGATTCTGGTGACTTCGGCAGCCATGTGCATGACTGACACAATGCCTTGGGACCTCAGTTCCTTGAGTTCCTCACTTGCAGCAACTTTTCTTCCCTTCCACCTCAGGTCACTGTCCAATTATTTCACCAGTCTTGAAATCTTGATTTCAAATATTCTGTCCTCTGACAGCAGCTTCCTATTCTTCCTGATAATATGTTCGAGAATAACCGATGCAATAGTTTCCCAACATCATTGACCCCTTTCAAACTTAGACTCCACTGCTTTGTCATTATTCATCTCTTTTCTTCCTTTCCCTCCATATGTGGCTTAGATTTTATTGCCCACAGTTACCATTGCTTCCTTGCAAATATTTTCAGCTCCCTTGGCCCTCTCTGTTGCAATGGCCTGGCAAGGCTCCTAGTGCATGTGTGCACCCATTGCCTTCTTTTTACTATTCTTCCTCGCCTTATCTTCTTACTTTCAACTCATGGATTGCTTCATACTTATATGAGACTACAGAAGCCATAATCTTTCCACCAACAAATCTGGATATCTACTTGGACTTTTGCTTGTCTTCAATTCTCTCCTGTTAAGAGGTGAGAAGTGACTCCACTCCAACCAAGGCCAACCTCTCTTTTTGTGTTCTGGATCCCATCTTCTTGCTTCCTCAAGGACGTGCTGTTTCAGGAAGTTTTATTACCTCTCTCCTGCATCATTGGTCTGTCCTACTCTATAGGATCATTCTCAATAACATAGGTATTTACCCACATGGCCCATTAAAAACCAATAAACAATTCTACTTGACTTTACATCTCCCTTTAGTTGTATCCCAATTTCTCCTCTTTCTTTTCCAGAACATCTTCTAGAACCCATTATCTATCCTTGGTTCCAGTCACTCTTCAACCCTTCAATGCTTAAATCCAATCTAGTTTCAGTCTCCAGCCACACCTCTGGAGACACTCAAGTCAGCAAACCTTTCCCATCCTAATCTTAAACAGTCCCCTCAGCAACATTTGACCCAACCGACTACTTCCTCCTCCTTAAACACAATTCCACAGATGTTCTCCAATATGAAATTGTCTGATATTTTTCTCATGATTAGATGGGAATTATGGTTTTTGAAGAAGAGGACCATAGAGGTGCAGTGCCCTTCTAACCCCCTCATACCAGCTGGTGCATGAGAGCCACATGGCATCACAGACAAAGTTCACCTTTATTATTTGGTTAAGGTAGTGTTTGCCAGGCTTCTCCACTTTAAAATTACCAAATTTTAAATTTAGTAAAATTAATTTAAAAAAATTAAAATTTTCCCTTTCCACACAGTGATCTTTGGAAGAGAGTCACTAATTCTTATGCAACCTCAACCCGTGAAGGGATGGTAATAAATAAGTTCCACCAAGAAAAATACATTTATCCCAGTTTTCGGATGAGGAAATTGAGGCATAGGGAGGTTAAATGAATGTCCTAAGGCCACACATGAATGGATGATGAATGATGTAGGCTAATTATCTAAATAACTTAGAGCTACCCGACTTGCATTTATTCAGACAGGCTTGTGTGAAGGATTAGTTTGGTTGAAATGGCTTAAAAAAACCCCCACAAACCTTCAGGTAATTGCAAACAAATGTGCTCAGCAAGACACTTAATCATTTCCGCAGGCCGGTGTGTACACCAAAAATAACAAGGGATACCAAACAACATTAGCCATTGTCATCTAAACCTCCATATGCCTACTTCAGAGAAGAGAACATTTGAGAGAAGTGATTGCAACTTGTGTGGTTTGGAGCTGGCTGGCATATGTGTTTCATTTGGCCTGCATGGTATTTAAAACTATTTTTTCTCTCAGTTGTCAACTTTCGAAAATTGGGAAAACTGGGAAATTTCACATACAAATACAGCTTTCACACTTTGCTCGGAAATTTGAAAGATTTGGCAGCATTGGCTCTTCCTTTACGTATGACAAGGGTCATGTGGTGCCCAGTCACTGCCAGTCCTCTTGGATGATTCTCTCTCTGGTTCTACAGGGTCCCATGTAGCCACCTCTTGTGACTTTTGGCTTTTGCAGCTGTCTGAGTCCAACACCCCTGCTAAGAGAGACCAAATCACGGTCTGTAGTTGATTGAGGGGTTACCGAGATAGAAGGGGAGTTGACGTCTTCTGTGGAGCTCCTGAGAAGGGAAGCGGAGTCAACCACCCCGGCTTGGCCGACAGTCTCCAGTGAATGTAAAGCAGAATGGTCTGCAGGTGTCTGTGATCTGGCAATGTAGCAGGTGGCCCCAAATATGCTGACTGCCTTTTCACCTGAAGTGTTTAAGCAAAGGCAAGAAGATCATGACTCAGCAGAGACAGGATCTGCACACTGGAGAAAGGCTGGAGCAGGCCCACTGGAAGAAGCACAACTCAGATACAATGCAGCCCTGTTTTCCTGAAGAATTAAATGAAAAGGTTGATGGAATGGCAATTCTACTCATAAAGAAGTATTATACCTTATAACTAATTATCCAGGGAAGACCACATTAAAGCTCCCAGTTATTAAAAAAAATATGGAGCACCTGGCTGGCTCAGTCCGCAGAGCATGTGACTCTTGATCTCAGGGTACAAAGCTTGCTTTAAAACATACGGGAAGCAAAGGCTACAGCGATCGGCCTCACGTATATAAGCTACAGGAGACGGTGAGCAGGACAGAGATGTAGGGAGAGAATTGGGCAGTGGCACAAGGTAAAGGGACCGGCAGCAGATTGTGTCTTGTTGTAGATGGAAAAAGAAGGTTGAGGACGTGATGGAGTGATGCAGTTAAAGGAGCAGCGTGCTTCTCACCGGGCAAGCTGTATGCTGGATTTTATCTTCTGACTGAGCAGCTTTGGCTTCCTTGAAATAAAAGGAAAGCCAGATGTAGTATAAATAATTTGCACAACCGCATCTAAACACAGCCTGCCAAAGATCGTGTTTCAGTCTTTTTTTGTTGTATGGTCTTCTGCAGACTGATGGCAGAGCGGGTTTTGGTTTAGGTGGTTAAAAGGGGTGCTCCCTATCTGGTTTGTTACCATTAGAGATTGTTCCAGCTTTACCCTGAGTTGCAGTCACCCATGTTTACGTGGCTTGTTCTAAGGCTGTTTATGTTTACAGATGTGAAGATTTGCCTGAGGAAGCATTTTGCTTCTGTGACTCTTTTCATCTATAAAGAAATCACTCAGAAATTAATCTGGGGCGTGGTGTTACCGAGTCAAGACAAGCGGAGCGCGCCTATCCATCAGGTGGGCTTATTACCCTAACGGTGATACAGACATTAATCTCCTTGGCGTCAGTGGCGTTTGAGACGAGAAAGAAATGCTTGCGGCAGCTAATTATACCTCCCTGTATTAATTACCATGTTAAGTGACAGTTTTGTTCACACCTTGTTGTTTGGCTAAGGAAAAAGGAAAAGAACAATTCTGCGTCGTTCTCTGAAGATTTAGAACAGGAATCTTGGCCCTTGTTCTTAACAGAATTCAGGTCGAAATAAGGGAAGGAGAGAACTATTCCACTTGTGTTTGGTGGCTTAATAGAAAAAAAAATTAATGACTTTCATCTTGTTTTGACTCAGACGCCTACCTGAGATATGATTTGAAATGAGTTTCCTATTCCTGACTCCCCTTATTGAGGACCCAGGGATTTATCAATACCTCACAACAACAAGGAACATTGCTCAGTGCAATTTGACACAGATGCTGCTTCCTGCTCCGTGGAGCCAACCACATGTCTTCTTAACTTCTATAGATTTAAGCAGGATTTATACTTCATGAACCCAAGTGTGTATCCAAATCCTCTTGTTATTATAAAGAATGACAACAAAAAAGTCATCCTCTGAATAAGCCAGTCTTGTTTTCTATAAACCTCTAAAGAAAGATTTGTACTTTCGCCAGTCCTAGCTTTAGAAGAAATAAACCCAGTTTGGCCAGCACCCCTCCTGGAAAGCAGCATCTGAGAACAGCCCCTGGGGCCCCGTAACTTTGCAGGCACTAATAGCAAGGACTCTGCAAAGGAGCTAAAGTGAATTTGTCACTGGCTTTTCTTTTTTTAAAGTAGGAAGCAACTTATGTTTATGTTTGTCTTTCTGGAACATTGGCGTGTCGTGCTGTTATCTAGTCAGAGACATTTTTATTATTTCTTTATGGGATTTATGACCAGTAGGGTTATTTCCCTGCTGACGTTTAGCATTGCATTTTAGAATTATGCCCACCTGACACTTCAGGAAATTTCCTTTGAAGAGGTTGTATTTAAGCCAGAAATGGCCAAGCTCGTCCAGAACCCACTTTTCAGCCGCTACTATCTATGCAGTGGAAGAAGGAGTCTTTAAGTTAAATTGATTTTACTCGTTCGGAGTTAACTCTACCATCTATTTTCCTTTTTCATTTGAGTTATTCTCAGCTGGCATCCTTGCCTGCATATTGATATGTAGCCACTGCAGAAAATGTGGCACCTGAGCATTGCACGAGTGTCTCATACGCGTGACGCCCACGGTGCGGACGCTGTGTGCGGGGATAGTTGGGGTTGCTGGGAAGGTCACGTAGGCGTCATGGAAAGAAGAGCACAGGACAGAGTTGAGAGAGACTTGGATTAAATTCTGGTTCTTCCAGTGACTAGTATTCATTGATTTCCCACCTTCCAAACCCTGGAGGGTGGTTGTAAGGGACTTCTTGAAATATACGTATAAATCATAGGAGATGAATAGTAAATATTAGTTTATTTCCGACTGATAGTTGTTTCCCTTGGGAATTATATCAGATTCAGAGTCCGCGTGAATATTACATATGTAGCTTGGTGTTCAATCACTCAGTGGTTTCACATCTGAGAAGCACCAACATACTCTAAAAATTGTATTTCTTATTTGATCAGCAATCCTACTTCTTCCAAGATGGGTCTGGGAATAAAAGTTTAAACTTTTATTAAAGTTTGACTGGCACGTATGTATGTTTCTATACCTGGGTGACAAAGCACTCCATGAAAAGTACTATACTGTACCAAGACACTTTGATCCTATTCAAAACATTAAGATCTAAGTTTAAGCTATTTCAAAGGTCTGATAATTTCCACTTTCATTCCCAACACAGAAATGACTCTTTATGGAGCCCCCAACCCCAGCGGGAACATTTCTGCTGCTGTTCGCAGGAAGGGAGCACCCTTTCATGCTTAGTGTGGACAATCGCTGATTGCATCAAAAGGCTACCCCCTCGTGTAGATGATAGAAAACACAGTGTCTTTTACTTAGCTGCTAATGAGTAATGGCTCCATGACCAGCAGCACATGTGGCTGGCCTCTGCAGGGCTATTGTGAGAAGGCAAACACTTTTTATCCTCCATGGTCTTGGGTGCTGCCTCAGGCTTTGCCAAGAAGAGGCCGGGTATTGGGCCATCATCTTGTGAGCAGTCTGAGGCCCAGGAAAGGCTTGAGCAATAAGCATGGCTGAGTACCATCATTATGGAGAGACATAGCTACTGTGTGCTCTGGCTGGTCACACTGTTCTCTCTCTCTCTTTTTTTTTTTTAAATTTTAATAATGTATCTTATTTAACCCAGTCTATCAAAATATTATCATTTCAGCATGTAATGCATATAGTTAATGAGATATTTTATATTTTTAATACTAATCTTTGAAATCCACTGTTTATTTTACACTTACAGCATATCTTATTTTATTTTTAATAATATTTTTTATTATATTATGTTAGTCACCATACAGTACATCCCTAGTTTTTGATGTAAAGTTCCATGATGCATTACTTGCGTATAACACCCAGTGCTCCATGCAATACGTGCCCTCCTTAATACCCATCACCGGCCTATCCCATTCCCCCGCCCCCCTCCCCTCTGAAGCCCTCAGTTTGTTTCCCAGAGTCCATAGTCTCTCTCACACTGTGCTCTCTTTTGTAGCAAAGTTGACTTGGGAAACTAGTCTAAGCCTCAAAGGGGTGCTTGGTGCGTGTAGAATCAGAGGAATGAGACTGAGAGGTTTTTAGCATTACTTTTTCCTTTTTAAAATTATGTAAGCAATAAATTTTCATCACAGAAAGATTGGAAAACATGATATACAACAAAGAAAAAAAAAGCCACACACACCACTTAGAGATAACCGATGTTAACATTCTGTTGTGTAGTTTTCTACACTTTTTTGTGCACCCTTATCGAGTTTTGCACACTCTAGGGCTTGAGGATACTTCATCCTTTTGGAGACTTAGGCCCTGGAAATAGCAATTGTTTTTTTAGATTTTATTTTGAGCAGGGGCAAGAAGGAAAAGATCTCGGTCCTGTAAAACCAACTCTTTTGCCAGATAAATGGATGGATGGGCTGGAGAAAGGAGGGAGGAATAGAGTAATGGAATATTTGGAATGAAGACACCTTAAATTAACTGGTCAAGGTTGGGTAGCTTTCTTAGGGTGGGCAGGATTTTGTCCGCCAGCATCCTGCCCTTGGGGGAGCCTCCTTTCTCTCTACTTGATGTGATCTGGTTAATTGTCAAATATGTTGTTACGCCCTCTGTCTAGATCACCTGGCCACAGGGGGAGCGTGTGACCCAATCTGAGAAATCATATTCTTGCCAACCTCATGGATGCAGTGTTCAGGGGTGGGCAGGTGATCCAAACAGGGCTAACCAGAGTTTCGTTGTGTTTTCCTGGAATTGATTTGTGAACATTAGGCGAAAAAGTCTCTTTATAGTGAAGTGGCTCACTGGGGAAAATGGGCAACAAGGGCTGCCTGATGCCTTCTTGCCACCACGTGGCAGAGAGCTTGTCCAAGAGCTGGGAGCAACAGTGCAGAGATAGACAGGGAAAGATCATAGATAGACAGATAATAGATGGACAGATGATTGGTAGATAGATGAGAGAGAGAGAGAGAGAATAATGAGAACTTTCGGTCATTAGTGAGTTGACGTTCTTTGAGCCCTTAGATCCAGCCAGCCTTAAAATTCTGTTATGGAAGCTAGCTAAATTTTCACTTCTACTTAAGCTAGTTTTAGTTGGTTTTGGTTAAATATAACTAAGAGTCAAGACTATCATATTTCTCCAGCTCCTTGGGGACAGGGGCCTTATTTCTAAGCACACTGCCTGGCACACACCTGCCCAACTCGCTATCTCTTCTCTTTTGTCTTCAAGGTATAGTTTTTCCTCCCTCGAAGACTTCAGCTTCCAGCTCTGCTTTCATGGTGGTGATGGGCCAGTCTCTTCTGGGGAAAAGAGGAGCCCAAAGCATCCTTTTGGCAATCAGCATAAGGTGGGACCTGTGACTTCTCTGACAGCTGATGGGGTCAGATGGGGAGGGCAGGCCCAGTTTTGATTAATAGGCCTGTAAAATGGAATTCTGGGACTGACCTCCACTCAACTCAAGCAACACAAAGATAATTGACCTTTGGAAACTGCCTTTGTCAGTCTTTTTATTATTTTTATAGGAAAGTCCCGCAAACCAATTACATCTCACAATGGGCCTTTTATGGTGCTATTAGTTTAATGCAGCTTTCAGAGAAATTAGTCCTCAGGGAGCCTGAAATTCTAGAAAAAAAAAAAAAAGCCCTCCATAGACTTATTTGACTTTTGGATTAGCAGGAAAGATGGATTGGTAGCATGATATCCCCTATAGTAACTTTTGACATTTGAGCCACCTGACCGAGGTACCAAATTCCCATTTTGGGCCCCTGGCGACTGCCCCAAGCAAAAGGAAAAAATAAATTTAAAAGAGGACAAGCTGGCTCTTTAAAGAATTCAGTCTACAAATCAAAAAGGGTTTATTCCCCCTCAGTCTAAGGTTAAGGAAGCCCAAAGTGAGAAAATTGAAATAGAGCTTCTGCTCAAAGGTTTGCGTTTTTCCAAATGTGTGAGACAGATGCCTGTCTCAGATCCTCACATGTTGGCTCTGCCCCTCTGGCCCTGGCCACAGTGATTTGCAGAGTGACAGTCCTAGGGCCACTGTCACAGAGTCAGGCTGTGGGTCTGGGCGGACAGAGAGGAGGTGCCATCTCGGCAAACGCACTTTGCCCTGGCCCAGGGATCAAGTGCATGGGGGGACGGAGGCCCTGAAGCGTGGCGGGGGGGTGGTGGTATAGAGAGAGCTAGATGGTGGCAAGGGGACCAAGGACTTGCAACGGGTCCTTTCATTGCTCAGAGTCTGATCTGCACGTTGGCTGCCCAGCTCATCCCTAGGATGGGGGTGGGGGTGGGAGTGGGGGGCAGGTCCACAAGGGCCAGAGGGCGTTCCCATCAGCCCAGCCCTCACCCTTGAAACCCCAGCCCTGCCTGTCTCTGTGTTGTGTGGTCATTAGCCAGGCTGCCCTCAGGAGCTCACGGTCCTTCTGTCCCCTATAGCTTGAGGACTTTCGCTGTGTTCTTATTCTCTTTCCCTCCCAGTTCCTGCTTGTTCTGGCTCTGGTCTTGTCATATGCTCCCTGCGGACCCAACCAGGGCTTTTCTCTGCGAGCGTCTGCAGCCATCTGCCTGTGGGCTTCCTCTGGCTGTCGGAGGATCTTGCTTAGCCTGAGCAGGTGGGGCAGGCTGAAACGCAGGGGTCATGTCACGTGGGAGCGGCCCTCCACTGTTCATGTGAGGGTGTTGGTGGACTAAGACCCAGCTCCCTAGCCTCTGAGGTGGGACCATTTTGAGGTATGTTCCACATCTCCTGGAATTCCCCGGTGCAACCAAGCCCCAATTGCCCAAATGGTAAACTTCTTTTTTTTTTTTTAAAGATTTATTATTATTATTTTTTTTATTTATTCGACAGAGATAGAGACAGCCAGCGAGAGAGGGAACACAAGCAGGGGGAGTGGGAGAGGAAGAAGCAGGCTCACAGCGGAGGAGCCTGATGTGGGGCTTGATCCCAGAACTCTGGGATCACGCCCTGAGCCGAAGGCAGATGCTTAACCGCTCTGCCACCCAGGCGCCCCCCAAATGGTAAACTTCTTATGAAGCCCCTGTGTTTGCTTCCTTCCTCTCCTTGCCTCAGCCCTCACTCCCCTCCTGCTGCTCCTCAGAGTCAGCTCCCAAATAACACTCCAATTCAGCCTTGTCTCCGAGCCTAGCACCGGGGCTCACCCCCTAAGCCAGACCTCATACCTCGTTTCCTATCTGCTCTGACTCCCGCCCTCTGCCTCCAAGATCTGAGGTGACTTGTCCCATACTGTCCTGGGCCCTTCTTCCCCTCCTTACCTTGAACTCATAAGACTTCTCAGATCATATCTGTCTCCCCCCACACCATGACCTGGCTCGACTGCCAGGAAGCTCCCTCGTTCACGCGGCCAGTATTTCTGCTGGGTTTGACCCAATCCTTGAGTGGAAAGAATGGAATCTCTAAGGGAGAAAAGAATAGAGAGAAAGAAGGAAATCCTGAAAGGACCACACCCTCAGTATGAAATGTAGGGCTGTGTCTCTAGAGAAGAACGGGGTGGCTGGAGAGCTGTGTTCACCACCCACGGGCCGCGCCCGTCTCTGGTCCTAACACTGGAAATGGCAGATGGGTTGGCTTTATTAGAAATGGGGCTGTGCCCTCTCTTTCCTTTCTCATAACTGCTCCCTTTGGAAGCAGAAGCGTCCTGCTCGCCGGGCAGCAAGCTCGGGCTGCACCCACTGCTTGGGTGTCGGTGGGCAAGTTATTTAATGTCACCATCGCTCAGTGTCTTCATCTGAAAAATGAGACTTATCATGTACATCTCATAGGGTAGTTGCAGGGAAACTAAGAAAACGTGATGAAGGGCTTAGCCGAATGCCTGGCACGTAGTAAGAGCTCCGTAAGTGCTAGCTGTCCTTATTAACCTGGTGGGTACTGCCTGGTTCTGTTCATTATCTTTTGATATTTTGTCTCCGTGCAGGCAGGAGGCATGCGGGAGCATCTTTCTTCCTCTAGGTGTCTATAGGTTGTGTATGTAGTAAATATGTACAAAGATGCATGTGTTGGGACCAGGTAGGGTCACATCCTAACTGTCCGATCCTTGCTTTTTCCTCCTGACCTTGTAGGCATGCCGCAGCTTTATCTACTGCAGAAAGTTCCAGTTGCATAGAAGACACGTTGGCGCTAGTGGATTGGTAGAGTCCCGGCCTCTGCCATGAGGCCACCCGGGGGTTAGGGAGCGTGGAGAAGCAGTTCTAGCTGTGACCAGGGGCTCAGTCCCATCCCTGTGCTCCTCAGGATGCAGCCCGGTTAGGATGAAACGCTTCTGTCCGCAGCCTCTCTCTATTGTGCGTAAAACCTACAGTCAGTGCGGGGGGTCTCCCAGGGAAAGGCCAGTGGGTAGTGCAGCAGGGGGGGTATTTCACCCTCGGAGGTGCAAAAGTAAGCTGAAGAAGTCACTTAAATAGTGGTGTTATCTGCTGCTTCCTTGTCAGTGTTCCGGACAGATAAAGATAAAACAGCCGAGGTAATTGTGGAGATGGAGTGTCGCTGGCAAATGAGCTAAGCACAAAGACCATTTCCAGAGACAGATGGAATGGAGGCTCTGGTAATTTTTCTTGAATCATGTTTAAAGTGGCACAATCCGAAAACCAATTCGGCAGGAGGGCCACTCCGGGGGTCCCGGGCCACCTGAACTTTGAAAATATTAAAGTCCAGTGAGGTTGACCAGTAACAAAGAAAGCACACTTTGCCCAAGTAGCCTGGAATAGGGGTGGGTTGAGGAGGGGAACTTGATGGTCACTCCCTGGAGAATTCCACCCCCACAGTGCTGGGGGCCAAGTGCCGACGTGTGATCACTGGTGGATCTGGCGACACGGCCATCTGGGCTTGGCTTGGCTCCAGGGCCAGGAGAAACGATTGCACAGATAGGGGTGGGCTCAGCTGAGTACCCTGGGAGATTTCCTCCCTCCGAATTTGGTTTGTTTGGGGGCATGGGGGCAATGGATTCGAGGAACCGGGCTCTGTGGATCGAATGTGCCGGCAGCGTCCTTGGGCCCAATGCCAGTACTGCAGTGGGGAGGAAGCAGGTAGGGGACTTCCCTCGACTCACTCTCAACCTGCTAATGAAGGAAGTAATGGGCTCTGAAGGTAAAATGACAACTTCTTTTTTTTTTTTTTTAAAGATTTTATTTATTTATTCGACAGAGATAGAGACAGCCAGCGAGAGAGGGAACACAAGCAGGGGGAGTGGGAGAGGAAGAAGCAGGCTCATAGCAGAAGAGCCTGACGTGGGGCTCGATCCCAGGTCGCCGGGATCACGCCCTGAGCCGAAGGCAGACGCTTAACCGCTGTGCCACCCAGGCGCCCCTAAAATGACAACTTCTTATGGAGCACTTTGCAGCCGTTGAAAACCATGTCGTAGAAAACTGTCTAATGACTCGGGGGGAATGTTCGTGATATATTACTAGGGGAGAAAAGTAGACTACGAAACAGCATGCAGGTATCCTCTAGGTGTTTGCTTTAAAAATTACAGTTACGCACCCATATGCAAAGAAAAATGACTGAAGAGACAGCTAAGATAATACGTTATTTACAGATTTTTTTTGGCTTTGAATCTTTCTACATTTTCCACTTTTTCTGCAATGGGCGTGTATTTCTCCTGGAATGAGCCAAAGAGATACTAAAATTATACCTTATGTTCCTATTGTATTTATAGTTTTCAAAGTTTTCTACATACAGACTTTCATTTGGCCCTCCTAACAGTTCTGTGAATTAGGTAGAACAATTGTTCCTGTTTCACAGATGAGGAAACTGAGGCTCAGAGCAAATGGAGGGCTTGAATACCGCAGTGCCCAGCATGTGTGTCCCTGAGCCGGGGCTAGAACCCAGATCTCGTGTATTTGGGCTGTCAAGTTCTTTGCACCATGTCTTAGGGGTTTTGAGACAGGACCGTCAACATCATCTGCTACCCCATGTCACACCCCCAGGAATGCTCACCCCGAGCCCCTGCCGCAGACCAGCTCCTTTGTTACGTATGCGCTCTCAGATCTGAGTTCATTTTTCTCTGTGTCGTCCGATACAGTAGCTGCTAGCCACCTATGGTTATTTAAATTTGGATTTAAGGTAACAAAAATTAAATAAAACGACACATTTGGTTTTTCAGTTATATTAGTGACATCTTCAGTGCACACTAGCCATCTGTGGCCATGCTGCCTTTGCAGATATCCGTCACCGCAGGAAGGGCTGGCAGGCGATTTTGGTTGTTTATCTCCCTTCATGATTACACATTGGTTTATCCAGTTATTTTTGGATTCATGTCTGTTCCCTGCACTAAACTGAAGTCCACCAGGGCAAGGATCACCACTGATTTGCTTCCTTCCATATCCCCAATGCCTAGACCAGTCTTTTTTCAAAGATTTTATGTATTTATTTGACAAGGAGAGAGAGAGAGCGCGTGCGCGAGCACAAGCAGGGGGAGCAGCGGGCAGAGGGAGAGGGAGAAGCAGACTCCCCGCTGAGCAGGAAGCCTTTTACGGGACTTGATCCCAGGACCCCAGGATCATGAGCTGAGTTGAAGGCAGACGCGTAACTGACTGAGCCACCTAGGCGCCCCTGAAGATCAGTCTGACACATACAGGGCGCTTATTAAATGTGTGTTGAATGCTCTCTGCGGCTTTAGGATGAAGTCTGCCTGCCTCAGTGTGGCTTCTCAGGTGCTGTGCCAAAGGGTCTGCTCCCCCTCACCAGGCTCCCTCCAAACATTCACCTCCTTGTCTCCAGCCATCTGGTTGCCTAGGTCTCTTTCTGTTCCTTAGATGTCCCATTCCGCCTTGTCACCGAGACTTCACAACACTCTTCCCTCTGCCTGCAGTCCCCTCCACCCCCCGCCACTTCTCCTGGATGACTCTTTTTTATCCTTTGGTTCTAAGGATTAAAGCTTGAAGGTCCCTGCCTCCGGGAAGCCTTCCCTGTCTCCCTGAGTCTGGGTCACATGCTCCTCCTGTGTGCACTCAGAGCACTCTGAACTTCCCCACCCCCCCACTTCACACGCTGTAGTGTAATGGTCTCTTAAGGTCTTTCTCTCCAGTCAGATTGTAAGCCCCGTGGGACAGAGGCTATGCCTCTTTTACTCCATCATGTCCCCTTGTGCCTAGATCAGTGCCTGGCACAAAGTAATCGTCTGGCCAACAAATGCTCATTAGGAACCCACTATGTGCCAGGACCATGTTGGGCGCTGGCAGAGAGTAGTGGACAAAAGAGACATAGTTCTGACCTTGAGAGGCTCCCCCAGTCTTTAGAGCCCTGCAAATGTGTGTTGAATGACTACAAGACTGAGGCTGTGTCTCATGGGACTGGCCTAAGGCTCCAGCTGTAGAGACAGCACGGCAGGCCGGGGCTGTTTGGTGGGTATTGGTCACAGGGGAGGTTCTGGCTGTGGGCACTCATTTTCCCAGGTGAGATTTCAGGTGAGGTATGGGTTTGAGAAGACTCTTCAAAACCGACTTCTCCGTGCCGCTGTCTCTCTCTCTCTCTCTCTCTCTCTCTCTGGCGGTCCTATTTTGTTTCAAATCGATGTGAAAGTACTCTTATTACCCCACCCGCTAGCCTATTAAAACCGCCTGGGCTTGGTTGCTTTTTCAAAGCATCTCAGGTCTTTTCTCTTGCTTGGTGAAATGAAAACAAAATTATTCTAGTGGAACATTTTATGTGAGATGCAATCTAAGAAAACAGCTTACAGAACTGAGGGCTCATTGGGAAGCAGCCCGGCATGGAGGGGCGGGAGGGGTGAGGGTGCAGACAGCACTTTCTCCAGGAGCAGGGAGGGCGGAGCCAAGGGTGTAACTGTCTCTAGGCGCTGGGGTGGCACCCAAGCAAGTCACCACACAAATTGATGACCCTTTTTAGTGTTTTTATCCCCCTGGGATTGAATTCTTATTTTAGTCCAGAATTATGCAGCCCTTCAGCCAGGAGCCTCTGTCCCTCTCCCCCTCCTTATATCTTCCCATTCTCTTGCTTCTAATGTTTTTTTTCCCCTCTACTTCGAGTTTTTACTGTGCGCCTAGCCCCAGCCAGAGCCTCCACTTCCTCTGACACCCACCCACCATGCGTCTTTGGTGGTAAATGAACCGCCCCAGCAGGAGATGAAGATTTCTAGCTCCTCTCCTCCTTCCTGCTGAGGCTCCGTGGCTGGGAGTTTTCAGCTCAGCCTGTTTCTTTAAGTTTTTGTTTAAATTCCGGTTAGTAACACACAGCATAGTACGAGTTTCAGGTGAACTACAACTTAGCACCTCCATACAACACGGGGTGCACGTCAGAGCAAGCGCACCCTTTAATCCCCACCCGCCCGTGCCCGCACCTCCCCTCGGCTCACCATCAGTCTGTTCTCTGTGCTTGAGAGTCTGTGTCTTGGTTTGCCTCCGTCTCTCTTTTTTCCCCTTTTGCTCCTTTGTTTTGTTTCTTAGATTCCGCATATGAGTGAAATCATACGGTATTTGTCGTTCCCTGACTGACTTATCTCATTTAGCAGAAATGTCATCGCACACGGCGAGATTGCACTCTTAGTGATGGCTGAGTAATATTTCACTGGGTATGTATGCCTCTTCCTTATCCACTCCTCGGCTGGTGGACACTCGGGCTGCTCCCATAGCTGGCTATTACAGATAATGGTGCTGCACACACGGGGTGCGTGTATCCCGTTGAATTAGTATTTTTGTATTCTTTGGGTAAATACCCAGTGGTACAATTGCTGATCATAGGGTAGTTCCGTTTTTAACTTTTTGAGGAACCTCCGGACTGTTTTCCAGAGCAGCTGCCCGAGTCCGCCCTGTCCCTGTTGCTCAGCCTCTTTCTGATGGGATGAGCTCTGACTATGAGCCAGGTGATCAGGGTCATCGTGCGGCTCTACCCAGCTGACAGTCAGTGACTCTGCATTAGGACAAGGCAGCATCAACGCGAATCTCTGAGTCCCACTCCTCCAGGTGCCCAAGTTGCGGGAGGAGAGACTGAAGTCCAGAGAGGTGAGAGGGGAGGATGAATTCACATGCAGCTCAGGTGCCAGACTCCCCATCCAGTGCTCTCTTCCTACTGGGAAAGTCTGGAGGGTGAAACACTGTCCTTTTTCTTGTGGCGCCATGCTAGGGACTCTGGAATCCCATCTGTTTGTCTTCTTCCAGAACATAATAAGGCTGAGGGAGGGTTAAGTACGTGGCTCTGGACCTGATGTGACAGATGCCCTGGGGCCAGGCTAGCGATGGGAAGCAACAGGGAGTGGTGAGGACTGTGGTAGACTGGAAACTGCCTGCCTCAATTAAAAGAGGAAGGAGAGCCCAGTGTGGCCTGATGTCTAACTTCTCAAGAGGCACCAGAATTCTGGACTTTTTAAAATAGACAATCTGATTGGCTGCATTAAAATGGGAAACCCAGAGTCGGTCAGACAAAAATTCTCCTGTGACCTGAGTTCAGGCTGCTCTTATGTGGACTGAGTGTAGCCCGAGCTCTAGGCACAGTGACGGACCTGGGGGATCTGACAGGGACCGGGGGGTAGAGGCAAAGGCTGCCAAGTGTTGAGATAACATCGATGAACATTGGCCCACTGCCCGGCACTTCCTTTCCTGCCGCTTTCCTTGAACAACTTCCTCAGACAGGGAAAGAAATTGTAGCAGAAGAACGCTGTGGAGTTTGTGTTTTAAGAGTAGATGGTTAAGGTTAATGCGGGTGGAACTTTCTATCCTATGCAGACAGTGAGGAGTTGCGGGGGGCGGGGCGGATCTTGTTGTAGGAACCGACAGAATTCCCAAGTCTAGCTGAATTAAAAAAAAAAAAAAAGCTGCCAGTGAGCGCTTACGATGTACCAGGCATTACATGTTAGGTAATTTATTTAAGCCTCACGATGACCCTGTGGGGTGATTTAGCTCTCTTTTTTTTTAAATGGGTGAAGAAATTGAAGCTCAAAGAGTGTAAGTAACTTGCTCAAGGACACACGTAAGTGGCGTTCTCTAGCACTATGCTTTCCCTTCCAGAGTTCTCCCCGCCCCCACAAGGCCCAGGCACGTGTGCCCGTAAGCACCCCCACTCTAGATATAGACACAATTTGGAAAGTCATCCTGAGGCTCCTATTAAAAAGTGACTTTCATATCTTGCAGTTTTTCATTAGTGAAAACTGTCTTTGGATGAGCTTACCTTTCCCACGAACTGCGGTTTATTGGCTTAGCAAAGGTATCAGCGAGGGTTCGGTTGTGGTTTATTTCCCAGCTCCGGGAGAAGTGCTCAGCCCGGGAAACAACCCAGCCCGTCCTTGTGGCAGCCAGCAAGCTGGCAGCAGGCGAGGAGCGAGCACTGAGCGAAAGTCGGCTCCTTGTCCTTTCTTCCCGTTCCCTTTGGGACTCAGCCAGGCTTTCTTCTCTCACTCCTGGCCCTTCCCTCCACAATAGAATAGGACCAGCCTGCTGCCCCCCAGCTCTCTGTCCCTTGTTCAGCCTCGGCCACGGCGTCAGGTGCATGGTGGGAACTCGGCACCCACCTGCCTGGGAGTTTGAGTATGGTCAGTGTATGATCTGAAGCTCAGATTCATTCCTGTGAATGACGTGCATTTTATTTTTTTAAGCAAAATCAATGTATCTTAGAGATCCTATACTTGCTAGGAATAGAAGTCCCTGGAGTTAGCTTAAGGAAGGGCTATGGGCCTGCTGGAATCCAAGTAAAATCTGGGGCCGCAGGAGAGGTGGGAACCAGGCTATTCCCAGGCCAGCAGGGGCAGCAGAATGCCCTGACCTCGCATTAGCGCTTCACCATTAGTGTGACTCAGCTAAGCTCCACTTCTGACCTGCTCCCGTCTGTGGCTCAATCTCAAAGTTTCCATTTCAAATTCCCAGAAGTGACAGGCCAAAGGCCATCACATGGGCAAGATGGCCATCAGTGATGGAATCAGCTGTGGACAGGGCATCTCCAAAATGTTTTGTGCCTCCATCATTTTACTGCAATATTATTATTGCAGCGAAGATGAGATCAGAATGCCCAGAAGGGGTGATGTCATCCTTTTCAATACTCATCCTCAAATGCCTCTGCTGTAAATTTTTAAAATTAAAAAAACATTTAATTAAAAAAATTACAATATGCACTTGCTGGTGTTAAAGCCAAGTGATCCTTCCTCCATGGGGAAAAGAAAGGGTGGAAATCAGAGGGCAGGAAGTCAGGGCTCTAACCCATCAAGAACAGGTGGCATTTGGGTTTAGATGTCAACTCAGACCCTGGGCTGTCCTAATTTTTGATGAAAACAATGTAGAATGAGGGACATTTTTGCAGCCAATCCCCAGAACTGGAACAGTAATGCCCCATACTGAAGTAGTCAAGAACATCCGGGACAGTGACTGGCACATAAGAGATGTTCAGTAAATGGTAACCGTGATCACCAGCTCCCAAAGGCAGAGCTCAGCAACGACATGGGACTGAGTTATTAACGGAGTAACTCATAACCCACCGTGGCCCACAGAGAGCAGTGACTTGTGTGGAATGGACTTGGTGAAGAAGAGAGAGAGTCTGGATCGGCAGAAAGAAAGCTGGAAAGGAACGACCATGGTAGTTTTACAAAAACACTAGTGAGTATAATTGATATGCTAAGAAAGAAGAGAAAATGGAATCGTATTAAATGCTCATTTAACACCATAAGAGACCAAAAAAAAAAAAAGAGTGGAAAACAAAAACAGGAACAAAGAACAAGGGCAACAAACAGGAAACAGGAACAAATGCAATATTTATCCACCCAGATCAATAATTACCTTGGACATCCATGGTCTAAAAGAACCAATGAAAAGACAGAGATTGTCACAGTGAATGAAAAAATAACACCTGAATACATGTTGTCTACAAGAAACTCACTGTAACAAAAAAGACACATATTGATTAAAAATGGATAGAGGAAAATATACCAGGCTAACACTAATCAAAAGAAAGTAGGAGTAGCTACGTTATCTCAGAGCATATTTCAAACTAAAGATGGTTATCAGGGCTTATGATGGGTAATGATGATTGTGAGTTTGAAAATCCTCAATGTGTCTCCAAATGCAGAGCTTCAAAAGAGCCCTCTCAAAAAGTCCAAAAGAGCCATTTTACAAAAATCTGAAATCACAGAGAGCATCCTCGGGAGGCTGTCGGGCCAACTTGACTGTCTCTTGGGGCGAGAGGACAGGTGGGTGTGGGGACCGACCAGGCTGGACAGGTTTCCAAAAGAAGACTCAGGAGTGTTTCACGCCAGGAGGATCAGATCCCTCCAGGCACCTGCCTGCTCTCCTAGGAGCTTGGAGAGGACAGATACCTTCAGGAAGACATGCTGCTGGGAACCCCAGCTCCCTGGTGGAGAAGGGCCGCGCTGGCAGGAGTTAGCGGCTGAGCCCAAGTTCTGCTTTATTCCCAGAGGGAGCCAAGGGAGCCAAAGGTGGGCTCGATGGGGACAAGGGCCAAGTTTAGCTCTTCTGGCCCAGAGGTTTCTGTAGCACAGAGCAGGGGTTGGGGGAGAGGTCCTCCCACTCCTGATTGGCCCCTGTACCTGAATGAGTGTTGCCTTTTTGACCAGCACAGGGAAGGACAAGCATACCTCCTTTGGAGACAGACCGAGCTACACTCCAATTTCAGCTCCACCTCGAATTATCTGCATGACCTTGTGCATCTTCCCCTCTGTGTCTCAGTTTCCCTCATCTGTAAAATGGAAATAGTAACATAAGGTTGGGGTGCTGGTAAGTGCGCAACAAACATCAGCCATTATTATTAACCAGTAAACCTGGTCAGAGCAGAAACCACTTCTCTTTCCTCAGCTGATCTCTCGAGGGCAGCTTGGCTCATATGGGCTCTCTGGCCCGATGGGCTGAATGACATCCATCTGTTTGTCTTCAGACCTCAAATACGTTCACCCGTCTCTGTTCGCTGGTGAGCTCACCCACCAGGCTTCTAGTGTCACGGTGAGGGACGCAGATTCTAGAGCTGGAATGCCTGGGGTGTTTTTTTTCCCCTTAAGATTTTTATATTTTATTTTATTAATTAATTTGAGAGCTAGAGGGAGCCCAAGAGAGTGGTAGAGGGAGAGGGAGAAGCAGACTCCCCGCTGAGCAGGGGAAGGGGGGGGCCCCACCACAGGCGGGGCTCGATCCTAGGACCCTGAGATCATGGCCTGAGCTTAACCGACTGAGCCACCCCGGTGCCCCTGGAATGCCTGGGTCTTAATCCCAGTTCTGCTACTCAGTAGCTGTATGACCTGAGGCATATAATTTAATCTCTTTGTGCATTTGTTCTTCAGCAGTTAAAGTGACCTCCTCACTTTTTAGCTTTCTTGCCAGGAGTGAACGAACTCCTACACGTAAGGAGCTGAGAAAGTCTCGCGGTGCCTTGGGATCCTGCTCCTCCCCTCCGAGGGACGGCGTGGGGCGGGGGCTGCGGGGTCTGCTGGGAAGTAAGGGCCTGCCTCAGGAGCCCGCTTCCGTTCAGACCTGCCTGCACTCAGTCCGGGGGCCCGCTACAGCCCCGCGTCCTCGTCCTTGGAGAGGCGGCTGGCTCTTGGGGCTCAGATGGAGCCTGGAGGGTGGAGAGGGTACGGACTGCCCTTCAGCGGCCCCGCGGGTGTTTGCTCAGCCTTCCAGTTGCCCATCCAGAAGCCCATCCAGATTCCCATCCAGGTGTGAGGGGAGCACAGTTGGCTAATTAAGCTGAAAGCAGCGTGGAGGTGCCAGGCAGGAAGTGGAGACATCTGTTCTCTGATCGTCCACGGGCTCCTTTGCTGCTGCTTCGTAAGAATGGGCCCCCTCCTCCCAGCCCAGCTGAAGGCGGTGGGAGGCACAGAGGGAGGGCGGTCAGGGGGAGCTGTGATGGGGGGTTTTCTCCGCCTTCTGTGCGTGCTTTCCGGGCCTGGCCTGTTCACGCAACATCTACCTTTGCTGGAGTTGGTTTCCGTTTCCGTCTGAAGATAGCCTGCCCAGCTGAGCTTCTTTTAACTCCGTGGACTCAATTCTGTATCCCTTCTCTTCTCCTGGCTCCATTTATTTATTTTTATCATGTAATGAGAGCTCCGTCTACTGCCCCATCCAGTGAGGAATTCAGGGCCGCAGTCTGGATTATTAAGGGTGAGAAGCCCTACAAAATTTGAACAAAACCCCTCATGGGCCTGGGTGCCTGAGGCCAGCGTGGTTCCTTCGGATGCAAGCACCTCTCAGCTCTTCTTAGGGACAACAGGTCCCCAAACCAAAGGGAGTGCGAAGTCATCTCTTTCTTTGGTCTGTTGTGAAGTCAGAGACTGGACACACACATTCATCAACGTTTAGTATGTCCCCAGTCCCCAACGTTTAGTACTTCCCCAGGACGGAAAGGGGGTGAGAGGAAAGGTAACTGAGGTTGCTTAGGAAGTACTACTCAGTGAGCGGTCAGTTCTGGATCTTCCCGTGTGTATCATTGTTCATGATAAAATATTGATGGAGTGGTTCTATGTGCCAGACGTTGTTTTAAGTACCTTTCTCTGCAATTCCCAGGACAACTGAGTTCAGAGTCATATCCTGAACCCAGGTCGCTGATCCAAGCCCACATCATTATCACATGCTACACTGTGTTTTCTATTTTATGTGTTTTATGTATTTTTAAATTTTTTGGATTTTAATCCCATTCGTTGTCCTTGCCCTCATAGTTAAGGCTGTTACCACCATCTTCGTTTACAGGCTAGGACACTCCGGAAGGCCCGGGATGGTGAACTAAATCAGTAGCCGGTGAAGAATACAGTTACGGGGCTCCTGGAGCAATTACTCAGGTAATATCAATACTCATTGGAGAGTGTGAGTTTGCCTCAGTTTCAGCTACTCATTGAAAGTGACATTGTGACTGTTGGGTTCGCTGTTCTGTCCCCAGTGCCGAGAGCTGTTGGCCTGCTAACTGCCTGTTGAGTGTGTGGATTCCACAGCAACCTATGTTCCAGTCGTCCCCATGACTATGCCTTGTGGGCAGGGCTGTGCGGGCAGGAAGGCTCTGGTCCTCCAGGGACGCCGGCCCCAGCACCCCGGCAAGGTCCTCCTCACGGGGCAGCCTGCACACCGGCCTTTTGCTGCCTGTGGCGTATCGTTCAGTCTGGAAGACTAGCGAAGGAATAAGTGAAATAAAGATATGCTGACAAAATAAAAACTCACCCCAGTTTTATGAATTTTAACCTTCAGAAATACTTGGAAACCACTGTAATTTAATGTTTCCACCAAGGTCCAGAAAGTGTGCCAGTATATCAAATTGAAATCAGGTTTTCACAACTGGTGGGCTTCTGTGATGTCTGCAGTCACAACACATCAAAAGAAAGGTGTATTACACGAAATGAAGAAGAAACATTTTGTTCTCGGAATCACCCACGGTCCACCACCCCCCACCTGTAAGGGAAGGGCAATCGTTGCTTGTTTTAGGGTTTCCCACGGCTCTGTCAGTGGTTGGTTGGACATCGGGGGACGGGCTCGCTCTGGTTGTGTCCAGGTCTTTTTCCAGATAGCCGTCTCTCCCTACCTGCCAGGGTATTCTCTCTGCTCTTGGCGAAGCTGGGAAATCGTTGACGAGCCTCAGTGCTCTCCTTGTGGTCTGAATAGGGTTTTGGGTTCTCCCAGCTCTTCTCAAATCAGGTGGTGGAATCAGACACACTTAGCTTACGTTTCTAGCTCAGTCATGAGCTGGGTGAGCTTGGGCAAGTCATTAAGCCATTATTACTATTACTTAAATTTGAGAAGATCATGAATAACCCTTAGAATTGCTAGATAAAGACAAAGAATAAAGATATATTCTACTCTTCCACTGATGACCCCCAACTCCAGACGACACTGAGCGTGTGCCCTGTGGTGTGGTGTCTGGGAGCGCAGCTCTAATCCTATAGCCTTCTGCTCTGTTTTAAACGTTCCCGGGGTGCCTGGATGGCTTTGTCGATTAAGCATCTGACTCTTGATCTCAGCTCAGGTCTTGATCTCAGGGTCATGAGTGTGAGCCCTCCACTGGGTTCCACAGTGGGCATGGAGCCTATTAAAAAAAAAAAAAGAATCGAAAACATTCCTGCGGAGTTTGCGTTGTATTCCATAATATGCCCATGCTTGTTTTGATAGAAAATGGTGCTCTCTGCTCCCACATCATCAGATAGAGAATCAACATTCCATGGTTAATAGCATGTGTGTGCATCCTGCAGCCCTCTAGGACCTTTGGCATCATCTGCCTGCAACCACTCCTCCTCCATTTCAAAGGCACCGATGTCTGAGAAAGCATGACCACAGTGCCTGGTGCTTGGTAAGACCTCTTTATTTTTCAATTTGTTTTTAAATCATATAATTCAAGTTTTTAAGCTGTGCTTTAAAATTGAAGTATAGTTGACCCACGTGTTGCATTAGTTTCAGGTGTACAGCATAGTGATTGGACAATTCTGTATGTTATAGAATGCTGCACTCACCACAGGGTAGTTCCCATCTGTCACCATACACCGTTATTCCAGTACCATTGACTCTATTCCCCATGCTGTACCTTTCATCCCCCTGACTTTATTCATTCCTAACTGGAAGCCTGCACCTCCCACTTCCCTTCACTCCTTTTCCCCCTTCCCACCACTCCCTCCCCTTTGGCAACCACCAGTGTGTTCTCCGTATTTATGGGTCTGTTTCTGGGTAAGACCTCTTTAATGTTGCTTGAAAATAATCTCTGGAATAAAGGCTGAAGGGTAGTAGGTAAGGGACTCCTTGGAGAACACCTCTTTGGCCTTCCCTCACCCCCAGACCTGCTGCCCCTCTGTTTTGATGTGGTTCCACCCCCACCCCTGGGGGCCAGGCGCTTGCTGCTTCTTGAATTTGTCAGCATTTCCCCCATGGATCTCAGACTGACTAATTAGCCTACCCTGCCTGATTGCCGAAGCCACGGGGCCTTTCCAGGCCAGCACTTTTCCACATGGCATCTGCTGAGAAAAAGCAGGGCTGAGCCTTTAACCCTGTCTTGTCTACAATGTGTGGGTATGCATGAGCTCGCTCGCAGGTGGTTGTGGGTGATACCCCCGTGGCTTGAGGGAGAGGGGCTGTGGCTTCTGCTCCTAGAGCCAGTAGATATTTCCCTGCATGGTCAGAGATGGTCAGAACACTTGGAAAGACTTAAGGCAAAGATTCTCATCAATGTTGAGGATGATTTAGGGGGAGAGAGGCATTGGGTAACTGAAACTACTACCCTCATTTTGATGCACATTTTATTAATATTTTTTTTGCCATCTAACTTGGCCTTTTAGTTTGAAAGAAATCAGGATCAGTCAAAAAAAGGTCAGGCTGAGGATCGGATAGTTCTCTCTTCCTCTCTCTTGGATTTACTATATGTTAAAAGTGGGTCATGTCACCAGTGATCTCTTATGCTTTCTTGGCTCACATACCCTCTTGCTAATGCAGGACCCCAATCCTGACCAGTGCCCCTCAGGTGTTCCCGGGTGTACCCAGGAAGTTTCCCATGAAGCAAGTCTGGTCAGCTGCTGCAGGTTTCCGCTCGGCACCTGCCTCTGGGCCAACTGTGTATGTCTACCTCGGCTGGACATGGCCATGGCCACAGGGCACTCTGCCTTCTCCCCACCTCCACCACCTTCCGCCACAAAGCAGCACAGTCTCCCTCCATGAACACCTGCCCGTCCACGGAGGCATCAGTAATGCCCCAGAACTTTTGAGGTGCTAAAGCATGGCAGTCTGTGGCACGGTTGGAGGGAATAGCTGTCTTTACTTTGTGCTTCCCGAAGCAGCCCTGCCTGCAGCTGCTGCCTTAAAGAGCAGTCAGGCGTAGGTCTCTTTCATTTTTTCTTGAGGGTCCTCTCTCCCTGGGGGATCGGGACAGTGTGAGGTTAGAATCTGCATAATGGGTTCAGACTGTTTAGGGTTTGAAGCCTGGTTCTCCCACTCAGTAGCTGTCTGTGTTGGACAAAGTTCTTTACTTCTTTAAGCTTTAACACCTTTATTTGTGAAATAGGACTAAAACAGTGGTATCTGATTCAGGATTGTTTAGGGGCTAAATGAGCTGATGCACACGAAACTGCATGGATGCCATGACGCTCCGTAATGCTAGCTGATACCGGCTAATAGGGCCCAAGTGATACAGCTCAGGGGCTGGGCAAGGACAGGGCCAAGCGGCAGATTCTGCACTATCAGCAGGGTCATGCCTCCCCTCTCACCTTGAGGACTTGACATTGGGTCAAGCTTTTCCTTATCTCCCTCTTCCCTCAGGAAGTTCACTGCTGGAAACTCCTCAGTCCTCCTAATGACCAATTTGTCAGATATTCCGAAGCATGCGTGAGTCCCACAGGTGATACAGCATAGGCTCAACATGGGACCGCGTTCTCCATTCATCTGATTGTATCTTTTTATCTACACATCTAAGCAAATGGGTATTTATATATTGCCATTTGCTGTATTTGTGTGTGTGTGTGTGTGTGTGTGTGTGTAGACACTTGCTGCACACACACACAGACACACACACATATTTGATTACAGCTACTCAGTTCTTTGATGTTGTGGTTTAAAAATCTCCCCTGTGAGCAGACTTGCTTAGTAGGCTCCGTGAGAAGATGCCAGTGGAGGTGGAAGGAACTTGCCATGGTTCCCCATGCTCAAGAAGACTTATCTGAATGGGGCATCAGAGGATGTGGACTTGCCTCCTGGAAGGCCTAGTCTGATAACAAAGGCATGATATTGCATCTTGGAAGAGAGAGGTTTTCCAGAAAAATCTGCGAGAGCCACTGTGAATACACTGATGTTCTCTGAAAGCAGGAGTCTCCAGCAGACCCACTTGGCTCTGACTTTCCTGGCAATGAGTACATATTCTGTTTTCTTGCATCCCCCACCTCCTCTCGCATATGACAGAATTTTCTACCATCTTAATGTGCTGTGATACTATGGAAGGAAGTCTGCTCAGGTTAATAATGAACCCAGATGGGATTGAACTTGGCTTGGGGTGTGGGATTTGTTTTCTCCTGGGGTTACTTGTGTTTCACAGTCTTTGGCAGGACTCGGGTATGGGAAGTAAACACTCGCTTGAATCTCTTCCTACACTTTCTGCTCAACCCTTGCCTCAAGTCCAGATGCATTCTACCTGCCGGGGCTGACAGTCTGGGTGAGGTTAGATCTGAGTCAGGACTGGTCCGCAGAAGCGAGCGTGTCTTCTGAAACACATTTCCAGGCCCCTTTCCGCACGTGGTTGGTGAAGTATGGGTGCTCGATACTCCCCTACAGGCATCCTGGATTTGATGGGCTCTGGCATATACCCAGTTCCTTTGACACTACATGCACTGCTCTTCCTTCTCTCCCACTCGAGGAAGCACGTGGGTAGGTGTTATGAAGGATCCTTGGGAAAATCCTATAAAGGATTTGAGATCCCTGGCAATGGCCATGTGATGGATTTTTCCCTTTCTAAAGGGTACAGCATATACTAATAAATTATGGCCACTGTTCTTAAGGTAGCCCGAGGCCCCTGCATCCTCTCAGTTACACGCATACCTGCTGTGAGGGAGAAGGTAGAACTTCTACACACCCTGTGCTTGGGGCCTCATGTTTAGGCGAATTTTTACACAAGTTCACACGTGAGCATGCACACACATCTTCAAAGAATTAAAGGAAAGTGGTCCCTTTGTATTTTTTAAATAAAGCAGAATGTTGTAATGTAAATTCACCACGGGGTTGAATTTTATCTGGGGGCCCATAATCTTTCTCCAGGATCCCCATTCGGCAGGAGTTGAGCAAATGACTGTTGTATGAATCAGACTGTGATCAGACACCAGGGATGGTTCCCGTTCCGCATGTAAAGGCAGTCAGAATCAAATTTGAAAAACTGCTGGCCTGATGTGTATGGGTTCCTCTCAGCAGAAAACAGCCATGTTCTTGGACCCCCACCTCACCCCACTGCAGGGCACCCCTGCCTTCTCCCGCCCGGGATCTCTCCCTCCTTTTCTCCACTTGTGCTGGTGTCTGCATGGTCTGGTTCTTTCGTCCTATTATCCAGCACCGTCGCCTCATTGTTCAGTTAGGTTCTGAGCCCAGGCAGCTGCGGCCTCAGTTTCAGCTCCACCAATCCCTATATGCCACATGGCCTGGCTGTTTAAATTCTCTGAACTTCAGTTTCCTAATCTGTAAAACTGGAATAATAATGCCTTCTTCATGGGCTAAGGACAAAATGGTAATATACACCACTTAGCACAGAGCCTAGCATCTGACATGGGTTTAGCAAATGCTGGTTAATATTAGTGTTACTATTAATATTTAGCATTCATTCATTCATCTGACATTATCCTCTGCGTCTGTACCTCCCTGTTGGCTGACACAGAGTAGGAACACAGCATGTGTTAGCTGAAAGAATCAAGTCAAAGGGATTGAATTCCTTCTTAGGTCATGGGTCACGGCAGGAGTCAGTGCTGTCCCTACTCAAAGGCAGGACCCAGGAGAACTTGGAGAGACCAAGGAGCTGGGACTTGGGGAGCAGGCGTCAGCTAGGGATGGCTGCCTGGAATCTGGGCTCATCTGGGTCCCTGACTCCATTCTGAGTCTCGCCTTGACTACTGCTCCGATCATGGAGGACCCCTCATGTCCATGGATGGCATGGAGATGGTCAGGGTCACCTCTGCAGACCTCTGTGCCTGCCAGGAGTGCTGTCATACAATCCTGAGCATAGCTATGGAAGACAGAGACTGTGGCCATTTAAATGCCCTGAACGTTCCAACCTCTTGCCTTATTTTTGTGGAAAACCACGGATGGATGCAGGAGATGACCCACTCTCTGCTCCTCTCTTGGGACCTGACCCACAGAACCTACTCCAGCTTTGATCTCCATCTCCAGAATAGCCTTCCCTTGGCAGCTCAATACCTCTACTTTCAGCCCTCCCCTTTCCTTCTTTCTTTGCTAATGATTTTTGTAGTTAATGAGGATCCCCCCCTTCGCCGTTCTCCACTTACTGACTTTGCCATCAACTCTAGTAACCATCCAGCTATTTATAGACCACTGGGCTTCTCAGCTCTTCCACCCCAAATTCTTCCATGACCCCTTTATTTTTTCACAACTGTAGCAAACAAGGTATGTCTTGGCGAAGGTGGTTATTTCTCTAATAAGGAATCTCAGTATGTGAAGAGACACTGCTGTCGAATAATTAACAACTTTGTTGGGACCCTTGGCTTAAGACCGAGTGTTGGGCAGCTCAGTTAATGCTCATCTGGAGGCATCTAATATTCTATGGAGTTTTCTCTTGATTAAAATGGAACCTAATAATAACGATGCCTGCAAGGAATAGTCCCCTCCCTGTCAATCATATCGTCACAGAACTCTGCATCTCCATCAGTTGATTAAGTCCTTCTCGAACATTTGTTGAACTCCGTGTTGTGCTGTTCGCTCCAGGGAAGTGGCTGAGGGAGCTTTAGAAGAATAGATACCCGAGCCTCACTCCAGGATCTCTGGGCATCCGAAGCTGTCCACCAGACTCTCCTGTGTAGCCAAGCTTGAGAACCAGGTGCCGGGGCGGGGGTGAGGGGTGGGGGGAACAGGTGCTCCTCAGCGTCTGGAAGCTCAGTAGTGTGTTCAGTAGCTGCCATGTGCCTGAATAGGGCTGAGCACTCTCGCAGCCATGGTAGCTCACCTTCTCAGTTCTGTACCTTAACTGCTTAAGTTTCTTAAATTCTAAGCATAGATGCTGATTCCAAGACTCAGGATCAAAGTTATACAGCCTGCAGGTGCAGGGCGCATCTCCAACCCCGAAGCTCTCTGGCTACAAAACCCACCCTTTTGCACCCTGTCAAGTGATTTATGCCAGGAAAAGACTCAAGGCCATGTATAATTGAGTGCCAGCTCCTTGATTTGGTTGGTCCAGTAGGCATTTAGGAGGGAGAGGGCAAGAGGCGTGGTGTTTGGAGAACTCAACCGTTATTCTGCTGAGGAGGTGAGATTAAAGTGGGACCTGGCAGATCCCCTCGATGAGCTTGGAAAGCGTAAGTAGACAACGCTTCCTCCATTCCTGGGCAAAATGAGAGTAAACAGGTGTGTGTTGGGGGAAGGAGGTGGATGCCATTGACGATTTACTTGCCAGGCTGGGGCCTCCTGGAATTTGTGATCCTCTAGGGGGTCATTGGCATCTTCCGCTCTGCGAGTTTAGAACTTCAGCTTTTTCAATTGGCTTGGCATTGAGGTTCTGAGGAACAGATCTGCTGTGGCCAAATAGGACTCTGCTCCCACGGGAATGGGGCACGTAGCGGAGTGTGGAGTGCTGGTGTGGAAATTTACAACAGAAGCCCTCCCAGCCATATGCACCTGCGGGAAACATGGCCTCCTTGTGGGGGGTGCGGTGAAGGGTGGTTCTTGAGAAAGCCCCCACCGTACATCAGAATACTGTCTGAGAGCCTGGAAAAGAAGCGAAGGGTGTTGGATATTTACCAGGAATATTGCTTCTTATTTATCCTGAAGATCTTTTTGCCTTATTCAGAAGTATGTGTTATTACAATCAGACCACCCACACAATTAGGCAGAGATAACCGCAGAACATTCTCTTTTGTCTTTCTGTGCTCCATCCAATACTTTTTGACAACTTTATGAAGGTAATTTGTAACTAATCAGATACAACTTATCTCACCGATTGCACGTTTATCTTCTTGATTTTTAAAATTGTGGTCAAGTATATATAACAGGAAATGTACCATTTTCACCATCTTCACGGGTACAGATCTGTGGCGTGAAGTACATTCCCATTGTTCTGCATTCATCACCCGCCCCCATCTCCAGAACTTCTTCATCTTCCCAAACTTCCCGGTCTGTCCTCACGAAACACTAACTGCCCACTTGCCCTTTCCCTGGCCCTTGCGTCCTTAAGGACACTCGAGTCTCCCCAAGAAGGAACTCATCAAGTGCGTAGTAGTCTGACCTGGGATTGTGCGTAACCTGAGTCATAGAGCAGGTCTGGAGGGAGGTCTGGGGGCCTGAGCCTGCTGTGGTTGTGAGACACGGATACACGGATACACGGTTCATGGATCGTAGAGCTGGAGGAAGAGGTTCTTTCGAGGCTGGTACACTAACACCCCCCCCCAGCCCCCAAAGCCCACCTCCACCTCAAATTCCTCCCTGGCTAATGGATTCAGGAGATGCGTGATGCCTCTTCCTTTTCTCCAGACACTCTCCAGCTTCTTTCTGGACATATGAGGAACACCAGTTTCTGAGCCTTCGGAATATTTATATATGTGTGTATGTATATGTGTATATATATATAAATATGAATATTTATATATATATATAATATGTATATATATATATATGTGCTTCCTTTACAGTCACTCTGTTGCAAGGCTGCTTTTTTGACAGCCCCTTGAGGGCTGTAGTAGGGACAGTTTAAAATGATTTATATATTTCCATTGGCTAAAAATTGGGACAATTCCAGAAAAATCTGAGCTCCGTGTGTGTGTGTGTGTGTGTGTGTGTGTGTGTAGATGTTCGTATTTATGTTTCTCCTATGTTAAGTGAATGGTTCTCAAGGTGTGGTCCCTGGGCCAGCAGCATCAGTATCACCTGGGAACTTGTTAGAAGTGGAAATTTCGGGGGTTCATTCTTGACCTACTGAAACTCTGGGATGAACCCTAGAAATCTGTGATTTAGCAAGTCCTCCACATGATTCTGATTGCAACAAGGTGTGAGAACCACTACGTGACATACATTACCTAATGTAGCTTTCACAAAAGTGCTGAGAGAATCCCCATAAAGAGAAGACAAGGGAACTTAGAAAAATTCAAGATAAGGGGGTGGACCAGGTCTCCCCCCAAATCCCATTGTCAAGGATTTAGGGATTCTGAAGATCCTGGCAGGTGGCACTCTGGTGCTTTCCCCTTGCTTTCCTGGCAGCCAGTTGCTGCTTAGATAGCCTCAGGCCCTCGCCAACATAGGGAGGGAAAGACAGAGAGACCAGGAGAGAATGCAAATGGGAGTAAGGGGCTTGGGGTCAGGGGGCCATTTGTGCAAAAAGCAGTCAGGAAGCCTCTTTCCGCCCCAGTTCCCTTTGTCCTGTGTGTAGCCAGCTTGCCTACCTCGGAGGGGCCCCCTGGCTTCCTCTGGCATCGGCAGCTGGCTGGGCTCTGCAGGAGGTGGCCGCTGAGGTCTGCTGGGGAAATGTCATTACTCAGGGTGGGCAATCTTGGAGCACGGAGCACTGGAAGGGAGCGCAGGAGGCCAGCTTGTGGCTCTGGGACTGTGCAGAGATGGGCGCCAGGGCCATGTGGTCCTGGCTGCTGCGTCCTGTGACCCCCGGGGAGCTGTAGCTCTCACTGCTCACTAGCCAGCTGTTTCTGGTGCCTCTGAACGAGCATAAAATTCCTAACTATTTTTCTTTAGCCTTTAAAGTTGGCTCTAATGAGTGTGAAGTTCGTTAATGGAAAATCAACATGTCTTTCTGACTCTCGCTCTGACAGCCTCAGAGGCTCCTGGGCATTGGATTCTTAGCTTGTATTTTGCCGCTGGTCCGACCTGAGGTTCAGATGAGCCGTGGTGAATTCGTTCAACCAACACTGGGGAGCTCTTGCTCTGTGCCAGGCCAGGCGCAGGTGGTGGGGATGCAGCATTGAGCAAACAGCCGCTCCCCGGAGCTTACCTTCTAGACGAGGCAGTCAGAGACTTTTGTTTCTTTGTAGTAATAGTACGAAGAAGGTGAAACAGTGTGATACAGTGTCAGGGATCAGTTGGTGCATAAGACACCGTCCTGAAGCTCAGGGGTTTCAGATACCGCACCTGGGGCGGCTCCGTCGGTTAAGCGTCTGCCTTCGGCTCAGGTCATGATCCTGGGGTCCTGGGTTTGAGCCCCTGCATCAGGCTCCCCGCTGAGCTTCTCCCTCTGCCCCCCTCCCCTCGTGCTTTCTCTCTCTCTCTCTTTCTCTCTCAAATAAATAAAATCTTTAAAAAAAAAAAACCACACCTATTCAATTTGCTTACAATTCTACGATCAGGCTTGGAGTCAGCAGGATGGGTTCTTTTCAAATCTTGCTGATGGTCACCTGTGTGGGCTGCATGGCTGGCGGGTTCGCAGAGTCTCTCTCTCTCTTTCCGTGTGGTCTTGGGGCCTCTCACTCTCCCTGGGGCGCCTGCACTTACTCTGTCCAGGAGGGGAGCTGGACTTCCTAAATCAGGGCCCCAGGCTTCCAAAAGCACAGAAGGGGAAGCTGCCAGAGCTTCCTAAGGCACAGCGTCACCTCTCCCATGGTCTGTGGTTAAAGCGGGTCTCAGGAGCAGCCTAGAACCAAGGGGGTAAGACTTTGTGAGGCGTGAGGACCTGGAGGCATGACGGATCGGGGATCACCATTTAAGGGCCATCCCAGATACGCCAGAGGAGGCTAGACTGACGAGGTGTTAGGTGGGCTGGTCGGGGAGGGGGGCCTCTCGGAAGAAATGACATCTGAGCTGAGGCCTGCCTGACCGTGTGGAGCCAGGCAGGTGCAGATCTGGGGTGAGCATTCTGTTCAGGACAGTGTGGCTTTCTCTACCATTAGGCCCTCCGTGCCCTCTGCTTCCCAGGCGGGTGCTGGATACAGTCTGCTGTGACAGGGGTGGCAGAGTTAGGAAGCTGGAGAAGACAGGGGCCTCCAGCGCAGGGGCCGGTCAGCAGTCAGCAGGGACGGACCAGGTGAACGGCTTGGGGACATTTTCCCAGACTGCTTTGGGGGCAGCTGTGGACAGATGCTGCATCCCTGGCCCTTTGCCCAAGGAACGAATGGAATATGGGCTCCAAGTCTGAAGAAGCTCTTTGTACGCTCTTGGTGGCATCACTGCTGCCAGTAGCGGTTAGTTTGCTTCTTGGGAGGGGACAACCGTGTGGAGGTTTCGGGAGTTGTCAAGTGTCAAGTGTCTTGTCAAGTATCTGAAAACAGCCCTTAGGATTTTTTTTTTTTTTTTTTAACAATACACATAGAATCAAGAAGGATTGCAGCAGTCCTTTCTCAGAATGTGGTCCGCAGACCCACTGCCCCAGAGTCACTCGTGAGTTTGCTCCAATGCAGATCTCAGTCCCATTTCCAGAGGGACTGATGGGACTCTGTGAGAGATGGGCCCCAAGAATGGACATTTTATAGGTGTTTCCCAATGAGTCATGTGTTCATAAAAGCTCAGGGAGCACTGCCTTAAAACCTTCTATGGCCCCAGATGCAGTTACGACTGAATTGCTTGGAAATGAAGGTCCAGCCCATATGTCACCTCCTCCAAGAAGCCATCCAGATTCCCTTGGAATGAACCCTTTCATATGTATCCTGGGGTACTTAAAATACATTGTTAAGATGATCTGGTCGAGGCCCGTGGGTGGCTCAGTTGGTTGGGCATCTGCCTTTGGCTCAGGCTGTGATCTCAGGATCCTGGGATCCAACCCTGCGTGGGACTCGCTGCTCAGCAGGGAGCCTCTTTCTCCCTCTCCCTCTGCCCCTCCCCCCTGCTTGTGTGCACGCTCTCTCTCTGTCAAATAAATAAAATCTTTTAAAAAAAGATGATCTTGTTACACATTCTTTGTTCTTGGCAAACTGAGAGCTCCCGATGGTGGGAACAAGTTTTATGTGGGTTTCTGTCCGTAGTGCTTGGCACAGTGCCTGACACACGGTAGATAGGGTAAGTGCTCATAGTGAATGAATAAATGAACGGAGGGAACCCTAAGGAACACCTAGTCCAATCCTCTCTTCTTACAAGTACCTACGAGGTGAGGCGACTGGCTCCCAGCCGCAGGGCTGAAGTGCAGAGCCGGGACTGGTGCTTAGGCTCCCAGGCTTCTCATCCAGTGCTCGTTTCTCCCACCCAGGCCAACTTCTTCCTTAAAGGGGCAGACAGATCAGTTCCACTCAGAAATTAACCCTGACCGTTTCCCCACCTTTCCCCCAATCTCGCTGTATGTCTGATCCAGATTCTTCTTTGCTCTCCCCACTCAGGCCCGACCTGGGGACAGGGGCAGGACTATTGATAGAAGAGCTCTGAGGAGCCCCCTCAGGCCTGGGCCCCAACTCCAGCAAGACATAGATTTACTTTGCTCCCCTCCAGTTTCCTTCAGTTCACAGCCTGCAAACCCCATTTGGGGTGCACCCATCTGGGCCTCCTCCAGATGAATGCAAATGACTGCTCAGAGCACCTCCCCCTTCATTGTGGGCAGCAAAGGGCTCAGGGTGGGATTTGCATATTGCTAATTACTGTTGATTCCAACTCTAGAGAAAATCATTGATCCATTTATAACTTACAGTAATTTGGAAAGCAATTACCTTCTGGCATCTCCTTTCTTGCTAAAAATGTGTCATTATTTTTTTCTATGCTGTTTTCAAAGAAAAATGATCTGGGCATTATCCATGAAGGACCACCCTCTCTGTGTGCCTGAAAGAGGTACATACATGCAATCTTGAAGGCCTAGAACTGCAACCAGAGTATCTAAATCTTATCCAGTGCCCATGCGCAAGGTGCGTGTGCAATCAGGCTTTGGCGGAATTGGAAACATCTTTGTGTGGCATATGTAATTAATACAGACGCTGAATCTGGGACCTTTCTCCTCTCGTGTATGTATTGGGGTGATGGTGGGTACAGCCTCTGGAAGCAGGCTGTCCAACTTGGAATCCGGGATCTCTCCTTTACTACCTTTGAGACTTCAGACAGATATGCCTTTTTGTGCCTGGTGTTTCTTATGTGTGAAATAAAAAGGCTAGCAATACCTCCATCCCCAGATTTGATATAAAGATCAAATGAGACGATGTGGGTAGGGTGTGCTTAGCAAATGATAAATGTTAATGTTAGCGATTACCTTTCCTTGGTTCTAGGAGTTGTTTGTTGTGATACGTCAACTTCTTCCAAACTCCTGTTAATGTTGATATTTTGACCTCTTCCTATACATCATGGCATATAGAATGGTAAATCCTTTCCAGAAGGTTTTCAATCGACTTTGCCCAGATCCATCAGGGGAATCGCTACAGATGGGAGCTATAGTCTTACAAAATACATTTCTTAAATAATAAAACTGGAAAGTCCAAATGACTCCTTGATCCACGGGCTGCAGAATGGATGCTGTGTTGGCAGGCGTGAAATCAACATTAATTTTGTGGTGTATCTTCATCAGAACTCTTGGGTGACCAGGCGCATTGTCAATGAGCAGTAACACTTTGAAATAAATCTTTTCTGAGCAGTAATTCTCAGCAGTGGACTTAAACTATTCAGTAAACCGTGTGGTAAGTAGATGTGCTGTCATCCAGGCTTTGTTGTTCCGTTTCTAGTGCACGGGCAGAATAGATCGAGCGTAATTGTTAAGGGCCCTAGGATTTTCAGAATGGTCAGTGAGCATTGGCTTCAGCTTAAAGCTTCCAGTTGCTTTAGTCCCTAACAAGAGAGTCAGCCTGTCCTTTGGAGCTTTGAAACCAGGCACTGACTTCTCCTCTCCGGCTATGAAAGTCCTGTATGGCATCTTCTCTAATAGAAGGCTGTTTGGTCTCCATGGAAAATCTGCTGTTGAGTGTAGCCCCCTTCGAGAATGATCTTAGCTGGATCTTCTGGATGCCTTCCTGCGGCATCTCCAGCAGCACCTGCTCCTTCACCATGCACGTTTATGTTGTGGCGAGGCCTTCTCTCCTCAAGCCTCACGAGCCCACCTCTGCTGGCTTCAAGCTCTTCTTCTCCAGCTTCCTCACCTCTCTTGGCCTTCACAGAATTGAAGAGAGTCAGGGCCTTGCTCTGCATGAGGCTTTGGTTTAAGGGAATGTTGTGGCTGGTTTGATCATCTATCCAGACCAGCCAAACTGTCTCCATATCAGCAATAAGACTGTTCTGCTTTCTTATCATTTGTGTGTTCACTGGGGTGGCACTTGTCATTTCCTTCAAGACCTTTTCTTTTCTGTGCACAACTCGGCCAACTGTTTGGTCCAAGAGGCCTTGCTTCCAGCCCGTCTCAGCTTTTGACAGGCCTTCCCCGCTGAGCCTAATCATTTCTAGCTTTTTGATTTAAAGTGAGAGACCTGTGGGGCGCCTGGGTGGCACAGTGGTTAAGCGTCTGCCTTCGGCTCAGGGCGTAATCCCGGCGTTATGGGATCGAGCCCCACATCGGGCTCCTCCGCTATGAGCCTGCTTCTTCCTCTCCTGCTCCCCCTGCTTGTGTTCCCTCTCTCGCTGGCTGTCTCTATCTCTGTCAAATAAATAAATAAAATCTTAAAAAAAAAAAAATAAAGTGAGAGACCTGTGACTCTTCGTTTCACGTGAACACTTAGAGGCCGTCGTAGGGTTATTAACCGACCTAATTTCAATACTGTTGTATCTCAGGGCTTAGGGAGGCCTGAGGAGAGGGAGAGACGGGAGTGGCTGGAGTCAGAATGCATACTTTATTGATTAAGGAAGTTCTCCATCTTACATGGGCGCGGTTCGTGGTACCCAGAATGATTACAACAGTAACATCAGAGATCACGGATCACAGATCACCATGGCCAATATAATAATAATGACAGGTTTGAAGTATTTCTAGAGGTGATACAGAGACACGAAGTGAACAAATGCTTTTGGAAAAAGAGCGCTGAAAGACTTGCTCGATGCATGGTGGCCACAAACCTTCACTTGCTAAAAAATGCGACGTCTGCGAAGCACGCTCAGGTGAAATGCAGTAAGACGAGGCACGCTGGCAGCGCACCGAGCGTTCTCTGCCAGCCGCAGTCTCCGATGGCCCCTGGGCGGCATCCTCTGTGGATAAGGGGGGACTGCTGGAGGTTCTGAATGAACCGGAAATAGAGCTGTTTCTTGCTAGCGAGAAGCTGCGGCAAGAGAAGGTACAAGGCAAAGAAGTGTCTCCGTTTCTCCAGGCTTAGCGCCGTGCTCAGTTGTCTTTAATTTTCTTGTCAGGGCAGACAGTTTAAATATCCTGTCTCGTTCGCCCAGCATGCCTGGCCTGCTAACTTGTGCTGTAGTTAGATACGTTTTAGCGGGTGCGCTTTTGTTTCTTTTCTTTTCTTAAAAGAACCAAGTAAAGAGTAAACATGTTATATCTTCTTTTTTCCATTTAAGTAAATATCTCTCTTTCCTTTCTAAAAAGCTCCTCACTCCGTGGGTTTGCATCCTGGCATTTATCCTATCAGCTCTCAATTCATGCATCTGCGGAAGAGGCTTTGGAAAATCATCTCTGCCTCTTCCTCCCAGCCCGAAGCCTCCGCTGGCACAACTAAAAGCCCTTTCTGCATAAAAATGCCATCTTCTTTTGGTCACACATGTAGCTGGAGAATGTTTGGTGGTTAAAGTGCAATTGGTTAATTTGTATCATGCGGTTCCATTTCTTTCTCTGTTGACAAAGGCACTTTAATCCACCGATAGCCCTGTCCCAAACGCGGGAATGTTCTATGTCTACGCTAACACAGCAGCCTCGAGCCACAGGTGAGCACTTGAAATACGGCTTGTGCAATGGAAGGGTTACATAACGGAGTTATGTTTTGTCATGATAACCCTTCCATGATAAATAAATAAACTTTATTTAATTTTAATTAGCTTGAATTAAAATGAGAAAAAGCCACGTGTGGCTACTGGTCACCACTGTGGACAGTGCAGGTCTGTGAGCAAGATCACTCCTGATTAGAAGGGAATGGTCCCCAAACGCTGCACCTGATAAGGGTTTGTGTGTTTCCGCCGGGGGCGGGCTGAGAACAGGGGGGTCATTGGCATCTCCCCAGACCTCCCTGAACTGCTTCAGACCCTTTCTTCCACCAAAGGTACCCCTCTGTTCTCTGCTCAGTGGTTTTAACACATCTGGCCATTGGGTACCCAAACATATCTGAAAGCGTGTGGTAGGTCCCCTGAGCAATAGATGGGGAGCTCTAGAGCTGGCCGTTCAGATCCCTGCGATCACAGGATGTTTGAGCACCTTCCTTAGTCTTCTGCAGCACAAGCCCGTTGATGAGTTGTGTGGAAAGTAATAGACCAAAGGGGTCTTTGCCTTTGCCTTCCAGGCTCAACACTCTTCCATAACCAGGGAGCTGGTATCATGAGGCAGAGCCCAACCGGGAAAGTAGACAGCACTGTGAATTTTCACAATGTTGGGCATCTAATACAACGTGATGGAGGAGTTTCAAGCCAAAAAGGATAGTGAGGCAACTCAGAGCTTAGCTACAGCAGAAAGTAGCTGTTCCCTCTAGGCTGGAGGGTCAGAGGGAAGACGTGGTCTTACCAGAGCCCAGGGGTGGGGACAGGTCTGTCATCTGGTGGAAACTGGAGCCGTGGGGCAGGTGTTTCCGATGGGAGAAGGAGCCGGTTAGGAGAAGCGTCTGTTGCCATAGACACTTCCTGGGAGACAGAGAGATTCTGACTTCTCCCTTTTTCCCACCCTCCAGTCTCCTACTAATGCTTCCCATTGGGTCAACGCAGCCAGAAGCCAGCTGATAGAGGAACCCAGGAAGGGCTCCTCCAAGGTCTCCTGTTATAGAGAACGGAGCCGGGGAGGGACGAGGACTGGTCTGGAGTCTCTGTGTGTGTGTTTAAAATAATGCGAGCCTCTGTTTCCCCAGCACCCAGTTACAGAGGGCAAGAACCACACATGTCTGTGTTTCCCTTGCTCCTTTCCCCACTGTTCCCTTCCCTAGTGCCACCCATCTCATCTCAATGCCCGGGTCAGAGCACAGCTGGAGCGAGTGTCAGTGGTGTTGCTGGGGTATGGACGTCTTAGAAAGGATGCTGTGGAGTGAAGTTCACTCATGCATGGTATTAATGGTTTGAACGGAGTTATGTTTTTGTCATGAACTATTATTTGTTAATTTCAATTAAATTGAAAAACTGTTGCCACAACTTAAGGAGCACAACAGACATTTTAACCATTTTACAGCTCAGGGCCATTAAGTACATTTGCACTGTTGTGCAGCTCATCTCCAGAGCTCTTTTCATCTTGCAAAACTCTGCTCCCTGTTCCCAGCCCCTGACCACCTCTGTTCTTGTCCGTTGCCATGAGTCTGACTGTTCTAGATAGCTCTGAACTGAATGATTTTTGAAGTGACTGCCATCCTGGAGATTCTGTGATTTAATCTTAAAAAAATCTGTAGTAGAATGTCCTCCCGATTTAAAACAAAACAAAGAAGACCATCTGGGTAGGATTGCTGTGGCTGGCCTATTTCCCTTCCAGCACGGAAGGACAGAAGTTCGGGAAAGCCTGTGCTGGGGGCTGGGTCACTGCCGAGATCCTGGCCCTAGAGGAGAGATGGCAGGACGGGGCTTTGAGGAATTTAGCTGGGAGTATTTGGAGTGAAAAGTCAGAGGCAAGGCTGTCTCTCCAGGCGCTCGTCTCTCGGGTCCACGGCAGGGCTCTGATGCAGGCGGGCCAGCCCCTCGGGGGCCCCATCGTGTCTGAAGAGCCCGGTACTGTTTGGGTTGGAAAGGGCCTCAGAGGTCCGCTGATGCAGTCCTATCATTGCACAGGCAGGAAACTGAGTGGACCCAGCCACCCGATGGCAGAGGCAGGACCAGAACCAAGCATGTAGCAGCAGAAGGAAGACAGGCCATCTGCCTTGGAGGACAGGCTGCTGTTATGGAAGTCTGGGCAACATCTCTCTGTTAGTCTGGATGGACACTTTCAGTTACCCTTGTTAATTTTGATCTATTTATTGGGAATTTGCAGTCATGTGGACATGGAACCCATAGACCTCGTTGAAAAACAGGTTGAAATAAGTAGCACAGGTTGGTAGGTAGTTGGCCCACTTACCATCTCTTCCCGCCTCCATAGCTTTCTGAGGTCCTGAGGTATTTTAAACAATCATCAGGCGTTTATTAAGTGCCTGTTACATGCTTGGCCCTATGTTGAGAATCTATCCATGAAGTAAGAGGAAGGGAAGACTTGGCTCTTGTCTTGAAGGAACTTGAACTTCCTGGGGCACCAAATGGCAGTGAGACAGTATGTGAACATGTTCTGCCCTGGGGGCATATATGTTATTGTTCAGGGCGGGTGGGGTTGGGGGCCCAGATCCTTCCATTCACTTTTAAAAAAATAATCTGATTTTACAACAGTTTCAGATTAACAAAAAACTGCAGAGATAGTAGGAAGAGTCCCTGTAGACCCCACACAATTTTTCTGTTGGTACATCTCGCATTAGTGGTGGGTGTGTCCTGAGCAATGAACCAGTGTTGACTCCCAGCCTTTGTTCAGATTTCCTTATTTTTTGCCTAATGTCCTTGTTCTGATCCAGGATCCCATTCAGGATACCTCATCCCATTTAGTCATTGTGTCTCCTTAGCTCCTCTTGGTTGTGACAATTTTTCAGACTTTTGTTGTTTTTGATAACTTTGACAGTTTTAAGGAGTACCCTTCAGGTGTTTCGTAAAATGCCCTTTGGGGGAGAAACTAGGGAAAGATGCCCTCTCTGATGGGCTGGGGTTGAGATAGGAATGGAGGAAAGAGACAGGTTTGCCTTCCCCACAGAGTAGTCAGGAGGTTGTGAAGGCCGGAGCGGGGTGCACTCTGAGGAATCAGGGAAGGCTTACTGGGGGATGGGCTGTGGGTTGGGCAGCATTAAGGCGGTGGAAGGAAGCTCTGAAAGGACCATATGCCAGCATTTCCTCAAAGACAGAGCCTGTTCTCCTACGTGATCTTGGAACCATGTCCTTGGGCATGTGATGGCATTGGGCTCCTCACACTGAACTTGGCAGAAGTGTCCGTGTCTCCAGGGTGGGCAGGAGAGGAGGTCGCTGGCTGGGGCTCAATGCAGGCTGCACTGGGCCTGGCATGACCTGTTGGGGGTTCAGAGGGAGCTCAGGGGGACAGGCTGCCCGGTGTCTGCCAAGCAATGGTATTAGTTAGGAGGCCGATAGCCCTGGCAGAAATGTTTGGGACATGACAATGATTTGTTTTTATATTATTTAATTACATGACGTAAGCAAGTGAGAAAATGAACCAACCTTCCCCTTGACACTTAGGGTGCAGCTTGGGAGGAATAACTGAGCCTGTGGAGAAGGAAAGGAGGTAAAGATTCAGGGTAAACTTGAAGGGACCAAGAGGCCCGAGAGATCTCCCCAGAGAAAGGTCATTCTGTCTGTGCGTCCATGTGTCCATGCATCCAGCCATCATTCCAGCCGTCCTTCCAGCCATCCACCTATCACCTCCTGTAAGTGTCGGCAATGGCAGGCCGCATCCTCAGTACACACTGAGCCAGCCCTCCCATGGCCCATCCAGTGGATTGACTTTTCTGACCCACAGGCCCCTCCCGCTTAAACACCTCTTGCTGGAGTTCCCACCCGGTGCCGGTCCTGTACCAGATCCCAGAGGGAATCAACAGCAAGCATAAAGGCAGCTCCGCCTTCCAGACACTGTCCCCGTAATGAAGGCGGCAGCACATCCCCTCTGAAAGGAAGATGGAAACGTCTGACGGCGTGACAGAGGCTTGTGGACAGCAAGCAGCAGCAGCAGAGCACAGGAAGTGCAGGGGCAGACAGCTCAGATCTCCGAGCAGAAGTGAGCCGTGAAGGATGCACGGGGTGGAATGAGGGCGATATAAGAAGGGAGAGAAATAACGTCCTGCTGCGGCTGTTAGTACCAGCATTTTACAGATGAGGAAGCCGGGGTGAGAGGCGAACAACATGTCTCATGCCACAGGGGCAGGTTTGGGGCCCAGACACTCAGACTGCAGTTCTGTCCGACACTCTGGCTCTCTGGCCACGGGCGGCAGGGAGGGCCTTGCCACCACGCCCCCCAGCACTTCCCTCCCTCTCCGTGCCCATCGGAGGGCCCTACGGCCACGCACCAGGTGCTGGGTAAGAGTTTGTTCCACTGTGGACTAAGTTGCCATCTGAGTTGTTTGAGATCCAGCCGATCTCTAATATCCATTTCCTAACACCCACGCTTTTGCAGCAAAGAGGAAATGGGGTGGGGTGGGAATATTGGGGAGAGCATTCTTTCTTTTTTTTTTTTCTGATGTAAAGTTCGATGATTCATTAGTTGCGTATAACACCCAGTGCACCATGCAATACGTGTCCTCCTTACTACCCATCACCGGTCTATCCCATTCCTCCACCCCCCTCCCCTCTGAGGCCCTCAGTTTGTTTCTCATAGTCCATAGTCTCTCATGTTTCATTCCCCCTTCTGATTACCCCCCTTTCTTTATCCCTTTCTTCCCCTACCGATCTTCCTAGTTCTTATGTTCCATAGATGAGAGAAATCATATGATAATTGTCTTTCTCTGCTTGACTTATTTCACTTAGCATTATCTCCTCCAGTGCCGTCCATGTTGCAGCAAATGTTGGGAACTCATTCTTTCTGATAGCTGAGTAATATTCCATTGTATATATGGACCACAACTTCTTAATCCAGTCATCTGTTGAAGGGCATCTCGGCTCCTTCCACGATTTAGCTATTGTGGACATTGCTGCTATGAACACTGGGGTGCATATGGCCCTTCTCCTCACTACATCTGTATCTTTGGGGTAAATACCCAGTAGTGCAATGGCTGGATCATAGGGTAGCTCAATTTTTAACTTTTTAAGGGACCTCCACACTGTTTTCCAGAGTGGCTGTACCAACTTACATTCCCACCAACAATGTAGGAGGGATCCCCTTTCTCCACATCCTCTCCAACAATTGTTGTTTCTTGCCTTGTCAATTTTTGCCATTCTAACTGGCGTATGGTGGTATCTTAGTGTGGTTTTGATTTGAATTTCCCTGATGGCTAATGATTTTGAACATTTTTTCATGTGTCTGTTAGCCATTTGTATGTCTTCATTGGAAACGTGTCTGTTCATATCTTCTGCCCATTTTATGATTTGTTTATTTGTTTCTCGTGTATTGAGTTTGAGAAGTTCTTTGTAGATCTTGGATACCAGTCTTTTATCTGTAGCATCATTTGCAAATATATTCTCCCATTCTGTGGGCTGCCTCTTAGTTTGTTTTGACTGTTTCCTTGGCTGTGCAGAAGCTTTTTATCTTGATGAAGTCCCACGAGTTCATTTTATCTTTTGTTTCTCTTGCCTTTGGAGATGTGTCATGAAAAAGGTTGCTTTGGCCGATGTCGTAGAGGTTGCTGCCTATGTTCTCCTCTAGAATTTTGATGGATTCCTGTCTCACATCGAGGTCTTTCATCCATTTGGAGTTTATTTTTGTGTATGGTGTGAGAGAGTGGTCAAGTTTCATTCTTTTGCATGTAGCTGTCCAATTTTCCCAGCACCATTTATTGAAGAGACTGTCTTTTTTCCACCGGATGTTTTTTCCTGCTTTATCAAAGATTAGTTGCCCAAAGAGCCGAGGGTCCATTTCTGGGTTCTCTATTCTGTTCCATTGGTCTATGTGTCTGTTTTTGTGCCAGTACCATGCTGTCTTTGTGATCACAGCTTTGTAGTACAGCCCAAAATCCGGCATTGTGATGCCCCCAGGTTTGTTTTTCCTTTTCAACAATTCCTTGGCGATTCGGGGCCTTTTCTGGTTCCATACAAATTTAAGGACTATTTGTTCCAGTTCTTTGAAAAATGTCCTTGGTATTTTGATCGGGATAGCATTGAAAGTGTAGATTGCTCTGGGTAGCATGGACATTTAACTATGTTAATTCTTCCGGTCCATGAACATGGAATATTTTTCCATCTTTCTGTGTCTTCTTCAATGTCTTTCAAGAGTGATTTATAGTTTCTAGAATATAGATCCTTTACGTCTCTGGTTAAGTTAATTCCAAGGTAACGTATGGTTTTTGGTGCTATTGTAAATGGGATGGATTCCCTAATTTCTCTTTCTTCAGTCTCATTATTCGTGTATAGAAATGCAACTGATTTCTGAGCATTGATTTTGTATCCCGCCACATTACTGAATTGCTCTATAACTTCTAATAGTTTGGGTGTGGATTCTTTTGGGTTTTCCATATAGAGTATCATGTCATCTGTGAAGAGAGACATTTTGACTTCTTTGCCGATTTGGATACCTTTTATCCCTCTTTGTTGTCTGATTGCTGTTGCAAGGACTTCTAGTACTATGTTGAATAATAGTGGCAAGAGTGGGCATCCTTGTCGTGTTCCTGATCTTAAGGGAAAGGCTTCCAGCTTTTCCCCATTGAGAATGATATTTGCTGTAGGCTTTTCATAGATGGTTTTTATGAGATTGAGGAATGTACCCTCTATTCCTACACTCTGAAGGGTTTTAATCAGGAAAGGATGCTGTATTTTGTCAAATGCTTTTTCTGCATCCATTGAGAGAATCATATGATTTTTGAATTTTTCTTTCTGGATAAAATCTAAGACACTGATAGATTTGCGAATGTTGAACCACCCTTGCATCCCAGGGATGAATCCCACTTGGTCATGATGGATAATCCTTTTAATGTACTGTTGGATTCTATTAGCCAGGATCTTGTTGAGGATTTTGGCGTCCATATTCATTAGGGAAATCAGTCTGTAATTCTCCTTTTTGATGGGGTCTTTGCCTGGTTTGGGGATCAGGGTAATATTGGCCTCATAGAATGAGTTTGGTAGCTTTCCTTCTGTTTCTATTTTTTGAAATAGCTTTAGGAGAATAGGTATTATTTCTTCTTTGATTGTTTGGTAGAATTCCCCAGGAAAACCATCCGGGCCTGGAGTTTTTTTTTTTTTTGAAAGTTGTTTATCACCGACTCAATCTCTTCATAATTAATTGGCCTGTTTAAAAAATCAATTTCTTCCTGTTTCAGTCTTGGTAGTTTATAGGTTTCCAGGAAGGCCTCCATCTCTTCCAGATTGCTTAATTTATTGGCATAAAGCTGTTGATAAAAGTTTCTAATAATCCTTCCAATTTCATTGGTGTTGGTTGTGACCTCTCCTTTTTCATTCATAATTTTATTAATTTGGGTCCTTTCTCTATTCTTTTGGATAAGCCTTGCCAGTGGTCTGTCAATTTTATTAATTCTCTCAAAGAACCAGCTTCTAGTTCTGTTGATCTGCTTTACTGTACTCCTGGTTTCTAATTCATTGATTTCTGCTCTAATCTTGGTCAACTGCTTCCTTGTGCATGAGATCATTATTTCTGTTGCACTCCGAGAGAAAACAGCATCCTTTAAGTACATGACTGTCATCCTGTCCACAGCTGAGTCCCCTGGGGAACCTGAGAGAGCTCCTCTAGGATGTCTGCCATAACCCACGTGCCCTGGTTTCATAGGTAGGTAAACTGAGTCTTCTAGAAGTTATTTTACTGGCCAGTCCAGATTTTCTCTCCTTCTAGCCCCTCCTGGCCCAGTCCCTGCCCACTGGGGTGTAAGTGGCCCTGCCAAGTGATGCTTCTCTGGGGCCAGGGGCCCCCGGAGACCACTCTGAGCCTTCTCTGGCCTCTGTGGCAAGCCCAGTCTGACCCCAGAGGGAGAGAGTGTCTCTGCTACATGCGTGACTTAAAATAATGGCAGTTGTCTTAGCGAGAAGAGACAAATAAATCACTAGGAAGGGTTTTTCACAGGTCAGGTTTGGGACTCAGATACATTAATATGGAAAATTGCTTTTCCTTCTGAGTGGGGGCTGGGAGTGGGTGGGGCACGAGGGCTCGGGCTTCCTGGTCCGAGGGGCGGGACATGTGCTCGTGCCCGCAGCCACTCTGGGGGCCCTGAAGTCCCTCCTACACTCAACACGGAGACCCCACCACTCCTCCTGGCCCACTGGAGGGGGAGTGCCCTCACTGGCATCTCAGAGTGCCCACCCTGCGGGACTTGCCCTCCTCCCTCTGCCTTTGCTTGGGCCGGTCCCCTCTGCTGTGGCCAGGCTGTCCTGCAGCTCACCCCTCCCATGTGTCCAGCCGGGAGCCCTCAGGGATATCTCTTTCTGTGAGCGTCTACACCTCCTGCACCAACCCTCACTAGTGGACACTCATAGGGGCTGCTTAGCGGGTTTGGTAGCTGCCCTGTCCTCCCACTTGTTTGCGTTTCCTCGAGGAGAGGGAAGGTATCCTAGGGGCTGCGGGCATGGGCTCTGGGTTTAGACGGACCTGCCTTGTGCTTCTGTGAGAGTCTTTGGCCCTTGAGGAGGGATTCAGTGCACACAGAGCACGGGCTTTGTATTCTGAATTGGGACAGCTCGGAGTTTAAATTTTGGTTCTGCCACTTTGCACTTTGGGAACGCGGAGAGGGTACTTAACCTCTCTGAGACTCCTTTTCCTTCCGTATAATGGGAATAACTCTAGTAATTATCGAATCAGGTAGTTGTGAGGGGCACTTACTACCACGTCGGGCCCCGAGTATGAAGCCCGGGGGGAAAAGGCAGACCTCTGATTCCCCAGGCCCCGCTCCGACTGATTCGCACAACCAACTAACACACCCACACGCTCCCTGGGAAAAGGAATCTCCCCTCGTGAATGAAAGTCTCCTTCTTCCAGGGCTACGTCTGGGGGAAGGGTCTCTGTGTGGGTGTGGGATGGGGCTGCTGGGCCTCACGCTCACACAGCTGCCCTTTGCCCTCCAAATTCTCCTTCCTGGTTTCTGTGAAGTGGAGGCCCTTGGATTTTCAAGTTATACTTTACTAAGTTTTCAGGTGTGTCCATAAGACCACGGGGAATGGAAGTGTGATAAGAAAGAGCAAAAGGTTTGGGGTCCGAGGCCCATAGCACTTTCTGTGCAGGCCACAGACCTTTTCCTCGTGGGCTCATGTTTGGAAACTGCGTAGAGAGGCTGAGGGTCAGGCCCCAATGATCCCAGTGTCAAAGCTGGGCTCGGCCACAGGGGAGCTGTACGAGGTCGGGCAGGGTGCCGCGTGTGATAGTGTGTGCTTCCGAGGATTGCTCTGGGACTGTGGCAAGGTGGGGCAGGGACAGTGCTTGCTTAACATGGTGCTTGCCCCAGGGAGCGCAGGTGGTAAGGAACGCATCCATTGTTGGTAACAAACGCAATCTCGTTACTCCCTTCACTGTGGCTCCCTGCACTGGGACCCCGTCAGTTAGCTCCCACTTTACCGCTCCGAGAAGCTCCACCCAAAGACGTCTGAGTCTCCAGGAGCTTGGAGTGCAGAAGTCCAGGCCGACTGCTCTGTCACGGACAGCGGTGGAGCCCTCCCTCAGGCCCCTGAAGGTGCTCTCAGGCTGAGCCCCCCATCTGTGGGGTCTTTCAGAGGGAGGGGACGGGGAGTGGAAGAAGGCGAAGAAAGATGGGTGCAAAATCATTCTATTAGAATGCCAACAGCTTCGTCTGCCACCTTGTTAAGAAATGTATTAGTTTCTGAGCTTTCGGAAAGGAAGGAGACTCAAAGGTTGTGGCCACAGGGATGACAGGGCCCATTTGTCAGGCATCGCACGTTAACCCCACTTCTTAGAAACTCCATGTCTATCCCCACAGCTCCATGCGGTGTGCTCTTGTCATCCTGTGTGTCAGGGTCGGGGACTGAAGCACAGAGAGGTTGAGCACCTTGCCGGATTCACACCACTAGCCAGCCGGAGAGTCAGGATTTGGACCCAGGCACCCTGCTTTGCTTTCAGGATTCTTACCGATGCCCTCGTCTTTGAGGAAGGGAAATCATAGTTCAGAGAGGCAAAGACACCTTCCCAGGGACACAGAGCTGCCTCAGGACCCTGGTTGCCCGTTTCTAGCTTGGCCTGGTTCTGTTTCAGAGTCAGCATGGTCCCCTGGAGTCCACCAGCCCCCAGGGAGGTGGAGCGGGGTCCTGGCGGGTGGTGCTGGGCTGTTCAGGCAAGGCCTATGGGGAGGAGCCGACCCTGGCAGCAGGGGCTGCTGCAGCTGCAGATGGAGGGGCTGAGATGAGGGGCCAGCACCGAGCCCGGGCTTCCTGCCAGAGCCGCTGACACCGAGTTGCATTTTGTCGTCTGCTCCCTTCTCCTGATTTAATACAACCTTAAATAATAACAGGCAAGGGGTCGGGGGGATGAGGAAGAAAGAGCCCAGCCAAGAGTCTGCGTAACAATCTCATCAAGCCTGGTGTTTTCCCTTTGCTGTTTGAGAAGCAATTTCTCCTCCTATGTAAACATTTTATTTTTTATTTTTTATGATGATTCCGGGCTGAGCGGCGCCAGGAGCCGCTGCTCGGTGCTTTCCTCCGGTTCCCTCTGGTCCTCAGATGCAGGCAGAATGGGGCCTGTAACCATGGCAATTCTCTAATGTTCTCTTTCCATAAACCATAGACAGAGGGGGAGTCTCCATTATGGCTTCTTCAAGGAGAAAACAAAGCTTTCCCCGACTGGGGCAGGGCAGGGTGGCAGGGAGGGGTGGAGGGGAGATGATGAGAGGCTTAAAATTTTTTTTTTCTTGTCATAGAGATGAATTGCCTCAAAATTAGCTCAGTCCAAACCATGGTTTCAGTAATTAAACAAGACACAGCCCGGGCCAGGCATAAAACTTGTGCTCCTTAAATATTGGTTGAAGGCACGAAGGGAGGGAGGGAGGGTTGGGGGAGCAAGGATTTGGGGAACAGTGAGGAACGGTGTTGGGAAGTGCTGCCGACCTGTCTAACGGACTTCTTGCAAGAGGTAGATGATGTATGGATCGTCCTACCTGAAGGCTGGGGGGATGTCTCGCTTCCTTGCCTCCCTAGTGCTGGGCACATGGTCTCTGGATGGTCAGCATCAATACGTATTTGTTGAAGAAATGAAGGGAAAGAGTGGATCAAGTTTTTAACTTCTTGGGGGTGGTCCTAATTGTACTGAGGATGTAAATATAATGAGAGATATGAATTCTTGCTGTAAAATCCTACTCCTTGAAAACATACATCTCATACGTCATCTCAGGGTGCTTACAGACTCACTCCTGGCCATCCCCAGACTCCACAGGGAGAATTCCTGGCCACATCAACCTCTAGGTGCCCTTCAGAATTTCTTAGGTTGGATCATCAGTGAGTGGTTTACTGGGCTGCCTTGGTTTCCCCAGTGTAACTGAGATTAGGTGGATCCGAAGAGGCAATTTTACTCTTTATTTTTGTTAAAGATCTTATTTATTTGAGAGAGAGAGAGACAGAGCATGCACACGGACAAGAGAGAGCGAGCACTGGTGGGGAGAGAGGCAGAGAGAGAGAGGAAGAAGCAGGCTCCCCACTAAGCAGGGAGCCGGACACAGGGTTGCATCCCAGGACCCCGGGATCATGACCTGAGCCGAAGGCAGATGCTTAACCAACTGAGCCACCCAGGTGTCCTGCTCTTAATTTCTAAGTTCTGGGAAGATGAACAGGGTTCACCTAAATACTTTGGAGCCCAGGGGCCTCAAGAGAAATTCCACTCCAGACACCTGCACGCAGAGAGAGAATTCCTCTTCCAGGAAAAGTCTCAAGAGTGTGGACCTTGACCAGAAGTCCGTTGGCATTTCTCTTGTCCTCAGGGCTGCCACATTCATCGTCTCCCTGTGTGGTTGGGTGCCACAAACTGGTGGTTTCGATTTCTCACAATCACAAGCCACGCACCTGTTCCCCTCTGTGCTGAGGGGAGAACTGCCGAATCTGAAGGCTGGGAACTGACTCTTGTTCATCTTGGTGTCCTCAGGGCTTCACAGCGTGGGGGTCCTGCTTAGGGGACCTCGTGAATCTTCCAGAGCATTACCATGCTGGCAGTCTAGTACCCTCTGTGTCTTCGTTATCCAGTATTATGAAAGTGGTTTACAATACAAAAGGATATAACCTTAGGCATCATTGCTGATCTTGAATTTCTTGCCCTTGGCTTGAGAGCTCAGGGTTCTTTCCTGTTTTACTCATCAAAAGCATTCTTGTACCTAAAGTGTTCCCTCCCCCGCAAAGCATTCCTTGACTTTCACAAGCAGAATGTGTTACTTCCTTCCCTGTTCCCCAGCTCTTCTCTTAGCATTCAAATGTCACCTTTTTATGGACTCACTTGTTTCCTTTATTGTAAATTCCTGGAGGGTGGAGACTGGATCCAATTCAACTTGGTGTCCCACAGTGCTTTGCATGTAGCAGAAACTCAGCAAATGGGGGACCTGGTGAATAGCAGGAAAGCAGATGGTTCCTTATGACGAGGGATGGGCTTCCCCCCTCTCTAGATCCGTGCCCTGGGCTGTGTCACTTTGCCATTCCTTTCACAAAGGTGGATTGCCTGCCCCTGCCCTTGGATGTGAGGTCTGGCCATGGGACGTGCTTTGCCAGCGGGCTTTGAGCAGACGCGATGCGAGCAGAGGCTTGGGATGCGCTGCGGCAGTTGCGTTGCCCTCTCGTGTTTGACCAGCACCTGCCTTGCGCAGGGCCCCGCGATGAGGATGGGAAACTCGCGGAGCAGAGCTGCCCGCCAGCCTGCCAACCTGTGAGTGAAAGACCCGTGTTGTTGTTGCCACTGGGGTTTGCAGGGGGTTTGTTACGCAGCAACAGTTTTTTAAGACAATTGCTAACCTAAAATACGGGCTGAGAAACAGAGAAGGCCTTGATGTGTGAGTTGTTTTTAAGGGATGGCATGGACTTTTTAGAAAAAAAAAAAAAAAAAAGGAACATTGAGTAGTGACTTGAAGAACCCGGTGGTCGTTGCCCCGGTGAAAGACTCGAAGGGACGTGGAGGAGGGGTAAGATTTCCCCCAAACATCTTCCTTTCTAAGCCGGGCCTGTTGCTGTTAAAACCTGAATGATGACAGCTTTTGTGGGTGAAAAAAAAGAAACTGGGCTTCTTTGAAAAGTGGCGCATTTCCCCCATAGTTACAAAAGGTGTTGTTTACCGTTGCTGACTTCTGTGAGTGACTCTGCAGCCTGAAGTGATGTCCACGTGTGTGCACGAGGGTGTGTGGATTGCAGACAGAGTCTGACTTCGATGCCTTTTAGAAAATTGGACTGCTCCATCATTCTGTCATGGGGTTCCCTGGCTGGCTTGTTGCATTACCAGCGGCATAAGGGATGGGACACGAGAGGTGAGGGAGCCTCATCTGGTTTCCGCCCTCGCCTGTGGCTTGATGGTTGTCACACGAGGAGTGGTCTTCAAAATCTGGAGGTGCCGGAGCATAGCGGTGGGCAAACTTCTCATCCACTTCTGATCCACAGCAGGTCTCCAAGGAACTGGAGCCCAGTGATGGAGAAAGGGTTGGGGGCCAAAAGTCACCCTGCAGAGCTTTGTGGTGACCGACAGCTGGAACAGTAGTTCTCACTTAATAAACCTTGACTGACCATTTACTAGGTGGCAAGCACAGCTAGGCACCAAAGCAACCCCTTGCTCCCTGCTTTCTTGGAGATTATGATCCGGAGGGAAGGTAGACATTGATAAATATTCATACAAATAGATGTGAATTTGTAAATGTGACAGGTGCTACACATGGGAGCTACTTGGGCTATGACAGCTAATAATAGAAGTATTTGACTTTCGAACATCAGAGATGGGAGATGACTTCTGAAGCAGCTTAAAAATCTTTGTCTTCTCAGGGTCCTAGCTACTCCATATGAAGCCATTGTGCAAATTAGGAAAGGACTTCCCAGCTCTCAGAAGCCCTTGGCCTTGTGGTGCACGACCCGTAGGGTTGTGCACAGTGGTCCTGCTGCTCAGTCCCATCCTCCGTTTGTCCTCGATCCACAGCCATGCTCCCACAGCTCTGAGATGCGGGTCTGGACCTGCCTCCCTACCTCGCGTGGCCAGGGCATACCGAGCCCCATGTGTTAGGCACCTGGGGCGGGGTTCTGCTCCAAGTGCAGGGGCTAAAAGATAACATTGTAAGAGCATGACCTTCTCTGGTACAGAACTTGAAGATTTTCCATTATTTTCCATAATAGATCTGGCGTTTTGATGGGTGGAAAACATACTTTATGTAGTCTGATCTGGGCTCTTGCTCATTTCTCTTCTTCCTACCCTGTCCATATTGATGCTGGGAAATACGGGGGCTTCTCTCAGGATCGGGGTACAGGAGTTTTCAGACCGTCCTGGTCTCCCCAGTGATGTCACTAGCCCACCTGATCATAGCTCATCTTGCTGGCACGCGATGGTGGGTGGGGCAGAGGCTGGTAGATTTCCCGGCTTCTGGAGTCAGTAGAGATCCTGACTTGGCTTCCCCTTAGCTCTTCCTACCAGGGCATCCCGTGTCTCTGCCATGCCCTCCATCTGCCCCATCCCAGCTGGTCTATATCTAGCCTTTGCAGCCTTTCGCCTCTGCCTCAGTGGACCCCACAGAGAGCCAAACAATTCTTGACTTGAAGTCAGTGCTGCATGCAAACGGAGAGGCTTGGGAGGGCCGCACCCAGCTGGTTCCCTCGCTCAGAGAGAGTGAGCCTGCGTTCTGCAGGGTTCCTGGCACAGCGCTCTCTTACCCGCATCCCCCACACAAACGCACTCTGTCCGCTGCATTGCTTTCAAAGTCCTAACATGGTGTGTGTCCAACTTGCCATGGCCTCGTAACCTGCTTCTAATCTCCTCCCTCCTAATCCAGCCTTCCACACGGCTGTCGCTTTCTTTATCATAAAACAAAGCTCTGGTTAGAAACATCTGCTCAGGGGCGCCTGGGTGGCACAGCGGTTGAGCATCTGCCTTCGGCTCAGGGCGTGATCCCGGCATTGTGGGATCGAGCCCCACATCAGGCTCCTCCACTATGAGCCTGCTTCTTCCTCTCCCACTCCCCCTGCTTGTGTTCCCTCTCTCGCTGGCTGTCTCTATCTCTTTCAAATAAATAAATAAAAAATATTTAAAAAAAAAAAAAGAAACATCTGCTCAGAAACCTTCAGCAACTCTTCACTGCTCCTAATTAAGCCCAAACTTTTCAACACGGTGGCTAACAAGGTCTTCGCTCCTGGCACCAACTCACCTCACTGACTTCGCCTCTCATTTCACTGCCCCTGTGTTCTTGGTGTCGGACCCCGGAACTCCTGGTATTCCCCAAACACACCAGCAGCTTTCATACCGCTGTGCCTCTGCTCTCCCTGTGTCTCTCACAGCTTCCCTTTCTCTGTGCTGGCTGGAGAGTTACTCCTTTCCTTGCACGGCCCGATCCAAATGCCGTCTTCACTAGGAAGCCTTCCTTAAATCCCCTGATGGGAATTAGCATGTTGCTACTGTGTGACAGCCGATGTCTCTGCATTTCTTTTCCTGGCTGTTTTTCTTTCTAGGTTTCTTGATTCCTCGAGCTCTAGGAAAGGCTCTTGGCCATCTTTGTTAATGTGCTCGGTGATTGGCAGGGTCTCTCTACGGTGGGTCCTCCAGGAACAGTGATCGCTGTCAGATCAGTAGGCCACAGAAGATGTTGTCCTTGCCTTGATTGTCCGGATGAGGAAACATCGCAGGAACATGAAATGTTGTGAATGCAGTGCTAACAAATGAGTCAGCGATGGTGGAATGTCAAAGGGTGTAGTCGCTATGGAAAACAGTCTGGCAATTCCTCAAAAAATTAAACAGAATTATCATACAGCCCAGCGATCCCACTTCTGGGCACATACCCAAAAGAATTGAAAGCAGAGGCTTGAACTATGTTCTATACCCTTGTTCATAGCACCATCATTCCCCATAGCCAAAGGGTGAAAGCGACCGAGGTGTCCATCTATGGATGAATGCAAAGACAAAGTGTGGTTTATACGTACAGTGAAATATAGTCAGTCTTGAAAATAAAGGAAATTCTGATATGCACTGCAAGCTACATGCATTGAAGACTTTATGCTAAGTGAAATAAGCCAGTCCCAAAAGGATAAATATTCTATGATTCCACTTATATGAGGTACCTGGAGTTGTCCAACTACTAGAAACAGAAAGTAGGCTGGTGGTTGCCAGGGTCTGGAGGGAGGAGATGTGGGGGAGGGGCTGGAGGGAGAAGTGGGGGAGGGGCTGGAGGGAGTGTTAGTGTTTAATGGGGGCAGAATTTCATTTTGAGATGATGAAAAATTTCTGAAGCTGGGTAGCACTGGAGATGGTTACATAACAATGTAAATATACCTAGTGCCCCTGAACTGTACGCATAAAAATGGTTAAATTGATAAATTTTATATTATGCATATTTCACCACAATAAAAAAAGGAAACAGCAACAACAAAAAGAATCAGCAAGTACAAATACTAGCCTGTATACTAGCCTATATATGTACTGGCTGCAGGTTCACTAGTCTTTGGTTGCGAGTGCCAAGGTGGGTTTCAAAGGCAAAGGGGGGGTGTTTTAGCAGAAATGTTATGAACTATTTGGAACCTGCCTAAGAAAGAAGTGGGTGAGGGGTCTTCTGGAGTCATGGCTGCCTTGGTGGGAGGTTCCATATCTGAGTCCCAGAGGTTGACTACTAAGGACCACTCAGGTCAAGTCTTCTCTCTTCCAGGTGCGTCCGGCCAATGGGAGAGATGAGCAGGTGGTAGGCAGGCAAGAGAAAAATGAGGTCAGGGACCCTCCCCCCGCCTGTCTGGCAGTGGCTCTGGTCCTCTACTGCCAGCATACCCAAGTACTGGGCAGTGAATGGGAAGAAGAGAAGGAAAAGAAGGCTTCCTGGAAGTTTCCCACCACTCTTCTGCTGCACTTCCTGTGGTCAGAACCCAGCTGCGTAAGGAGTCTTTACTCCTGGAGATAGTATGGGAATAAATGTCAGGCTTCTATTTCTAGGGAAGAAGGAGGAATGGATACAAGTTGTCCACTGGCTGGCTTTGCCACGAGGTTGTTAAAGCACCTTCGGGACTGGGGTGGACAGAGTCAACTGTGTCTTCTTTCTTCTCCCAGTATCAGATGTCTAGGCTTTGGTCTTCTTTGGCTGACTTGGCCCCTTCCCTGGGCTGAGTATAGAGCAGGGGATCATGTGCCCAGTCTCACAGGGAGATGGTAAAAAACCAGAATGGAACCAAGCACAGACATCTTAGATCAGGAAGCTAAAAGTGCTATTTCAAACTTGCTCCTCCCACCTGTCCTCTTCGTTATGATGGGATATAGGTTGCTATAGTGATGGGAAGATGAGGGAGGGGATTGTGGGTGCTGAAGCTGCTTTCACCTACACATAAAACTTTGTAAAAGTTTCCTCCAAGGAGCTGGACTTGGCATAAGGCAAAGCCTGCCTCTAGATTCCAGAGGGCTTGAAAAGATTTCCCAGGTTTCTGTCCACCAAAACAGGGCTTGCAAGAGGCCAGTACTGTTAACTGGGGAGTCCGGCAACATTCCAGGAGGGGGAATGATTCTGTGCAAATCCTAAAGCACTGGGATGAGCTGAGAAAGCTCTCCTGCTTTGGCCTTGGGAGTGGGGGCACGAAGAGGGGTGGTCAGGAACGCAATCCAGGAAATGGCCCTGTCTTCTCAGTGCAAATGGACAGCGGTGGCGTGGAGCCCAGCTCTGGCATTTCCGGGGATTGGAGCCTTGCTCTACCACTTTTTCGTTGTATGACCTTGGAATAATTTCATTTCTTGAGCCTCTGCTTCCCTACTTGTACAATGTGGATAATACCAGCTCCTGAGAGAATCGCATTAGGGAAAGCATACAGCATGCTTAGCCCCGTGTCAGGCACATGGTGTGGGTTCTACTGGTGGTTATCTTAACTGGCATTTCCAGGTGACGAGATCCTGGGTACTTCAGTGTGTAGAGAGTTACAGTCTTTTTTTTTTTTTTTGAAATTAAGAAGTGCTTCAGGAGCGAGGAAAGGGTGGGAGTGGAGGAGGGGTGCTGTGGCACACAGGTAAGGAGCCCCAGCTTCTTTGCTCCTGAATTATTCATAGAAACAGGCTTTGAATATTGAAATTGGAGGCCATTTTTCATTATCATTATTACCCAGAGAAATGACTCCGTAGCTAAATTTTGAGGCTGGGAAGTACACTTGATTCCGTTTAGATTGCTTCCTTAAAAACTGCTTAGGGATAGCCCCAAACCAGCACCTCATTTTGGGACGTGTGAATGCAAGGGCATAATCCCACCTTGTCAATTACTTCCCAAAATGAAATCAGGAAGGGGGGGATTGAGGGGAATGGGGGGGAGGGAGAAGGGCTGTGGGGCTGTAGAAGGACCTTGGGCCTGATGGATGTGGGGCCAGCCTGGACAGAGAAGAAGTTTTCTGTGTCTGTGCCGGGAGGGGCTCTGAGGAGCCTATCTGGCCATATGTCCCCATCCCCACTCCCGTGTTCTGTCCCCATCGAGGCATAGAGTATTGAAAAATTCCTCCGCTCCACCACCGGGTCACCTGGGGCAAGCCCTGTTCCTGTCTCCATGCCTCAGTTTCTCTTTCTGAGAAATCAGGCTGAGAATATGTCTTTTGGAATTGGGGTGCCGCCCACTGATGTGTTTTGAACCCGGCTGAGCTTTAATTCTTTTTTTTAAAGATTTTATTTATTTACTTGACAGAGAAAGAGACAGCCAGCGAGAGAGGGAACACAAGCAGGGGGAGTGGGAGAGGAAGAAGCAGGCTCCTAGCAGAGGAGCCTGATGTGGGGCTCGATCCCAGAACGCTGGGATCACGCCCTGAGCTTAACGACTGAGCCACCCAGGCACCCCTGAGCTTTAATTCTGGGACCCTTTCAGTGAAGAGAACCCCGGCACAGAGAACAATTGGATCAGATTTGACAAAGCAAGCAGGGGCCCGCCCTCACCCCACTCCCAGAGAGAGCCCTACCCTGGCGATCCTTTTCTCTGCCAATTCTCTCCGTTCCACTCTGTGTGAGGACTTCCTTTCTGGGTTCTCCAGCCCTCCCCTCCCCACTCCCGTCCCCACCCAGGAAGAAGGGGAAGAAGCTGTGGTGTACTGAGTTGCACAGGTGTGGGCCACTGGTCATTCCCAGAGGCCTGCAGAAGGCAATGCCTTAACCCAGCAAAATAGACACTGGGGGGCCTCTCAGCACTTGACGGTCCTTTCCAGAGCCCCTGCTCTAGAAAACCACGCAGGGGCTACATCTTCACGATAAAGCAAGGCCTTTGGGGTCTGTGGATTGTGCGTGTCTGGATGCTCTTTGCTCCGGGCAAAGGTTGTGGTATTTTCCCTTCCCTCTGTCAGGCAACCGAGCAGTCACATGTCACACCGGGGCAGACCCGAGCTTGAATCCCAGCTCTGCTGCTTCTGAGATGTCACAGAGTCCCCATGGGGGAGCATTTTGTCCATTCATGAAACCAGGGTCGCAGGAGAGACTTCTTCCTGGATGCTCCGTCTTGCCAAAGGAATCCTTTCCTCTGCCACTCTCTCGGACCAGCCTAGCCTCTTTGTGGCCAGCTGTGCATAGCCCGAGACGATGCTTGGCAAGTGTAAGGGCTCTAATTAAACTTCTTGTAACTCATGGCAGAGGGGACAGGTCGTCCTCTAATACGTATTTTTTCTGTCTTCTATAGAACATCTGATTTTCCTCTGGGCATGTGGCCAACCACATAAAGATCGTATTTCCCAGTCTTCTTTGTCGATAGGTGTGACCACGTGACAAAGTTCTGGTCAATAAGGTATAAGTGCTATTTGTTAGTGTAGGAACACCTTCGTTAAGGCAGTGGGCACACACTCATTGTCCCTTCTTTTTTCTTTCTCTTTCTTGCTGCCTGGAAGACATAGATGTGATGGCTGGAGCTTTAGCTGCCACATTGGACCATGAGAATGAGGACAACACTCTAGGGATGATAGAGCAGTGAGATGGCAGGAGCTTTAGTGTGTGAGGGTTTTATGGAGCAGAACCACCTTACCAGCCTTAGATTACTTACCTTTAAACTTTCATGTAAGGGAGAAGTAAGCTCTTATTTAAGCCATCTCATAGCTGAACCTAGTGAAAACCAATCCATTAAGAAACTCAACACATTCTGACCCCTAGCTACATATTTTAATCACCTGGAGGTCAGTTAAAAAAAAAAACAAACAAACCATCCCAGACCAAAAGACCTAGAACTTCTGGAGGCTAGTAGAGTCTGGGCAGAAGTACATTTTTAAAGCTCCCCAGGCAATTCTGATGGGTAGCCAAGGAAGAAAAATCACTGCTCTCCATCAAGCAATGCATTTGTTTCAAATCTCTGTTCCCAGCCCCCCAGAGGGAGGGGAGGGGCACAGAGGGGGGTGAGGAGCTACCCACTCTGTGCTGGTATTCAGAGGGGTTTGGGATGGCAGTTCTTAATATTTCTGTGCACCACTGAGAAGCTCTGTGAAAAGCATTCTGTGGTCAAATAGGCCCAGTAACACATTAGCATATTAAAGACTCTGAGAAGTACTAAAGCAAAGAAACAGGATTAACTTTGTTAAATTCACTGTTTTCCAAACCTATGTCCCAAAGTACACACCCCTTTTTTCTTTTCTTTCTTGCAAAGTCCATATTAAAATCCTACAGAAGGATTTTCATATGTTGGTTTGGGCAAAGGCCAGAGATTCAGCAAAGCAAAGATTTGCTTTGGGGGTACTTCTGTGATTTTCAGAGCTGGGATTTTCCTAAGACTCCTCCATTGGAATCTCTGGTTGTAGATTTGAAAAAGTAGGTCTGGGTTCTAGGAAGTGTGGAGAGAAAAGGAAAGAACCTTCTGCCTCAGGGATAGGGCAGGAGAAGCTGTCTTAGAGGGTTTCCAGGTGTCCAAGGCCTGCTCTCGCATCGCAAGTGGGGGCTTAGGGCAGGGTGTCCAAAGCTGCGTGGGAAGGGGATATCTATAGGTGGGTTGAGGGAGCCCATAAATCCTGTGGAATGATGACACATTTGCTTGTGGGCTTACCTTCTAATGGAGAGTAGAACCCTCCAGAGGGTCTAACACTCAAAAATTTAAGACCGCTGGCTCAGAGAAAGCCAAGCTTCAAAGAAATTCAGAAAGCTAAGCTGATGACATTCAGCACAAATTACCAGCATGCTGCTCGGAGGCCGCACCGCGGCAGGTGAGTTAGTCCGCGGAGCAGACTGGCCCCTGGCCTTGCTTTTGGCTGGGCTACTATAGGAGTATCACTTTGGATTGAGTCCCCCGTGCAGTGGTAGGGGGACAAACTCTGGGCTTCCCAAGGGGTGGTCAGGCCAGGATGGTGGGGGATTGAAGAGCAGGTCAGGAACCGGGGAAACTTTGTCCAGAAGACGGGCTCGGTCATTCCCATCCTTATCTGGAACCGTGCTCTCTCTCACTCTGGATTTGCTTTAATTCCCAGAAAAGAATTCCTCCAACAAATCTCATCTGTGCTTGCTCAATCACAGAACTCAAAGAGGTTTCCAGAAATAAAGTTGGAGCCGGTGGTGCCCCATGTGCCCCTAATGGCCAGGTGTGCTTATAAGATGGGGGTTTTTGAGGCTTGGTTCCGGCTTGAGGAAGGGGCTATGTAGGTGAGGGAAAAAAAGGGAAATGGAAAGTCAGGACAAGGGCAGATGTCTCTCAACTGGGCCAGTTTTATGAATGGGTGTGTCTGTGGAGAGGGTTCCATACTCGGGAAGTTGGGCTTTGAGGTGTTTCTGCAGGACCCTGCCCGCCTTCCCTCCGCTTGCATGGTAAGGCACAGACCCTCTGCCTGACTAGCAAACCCCCACAGCGTCTGGTGGCTGAGTCCCCTCCCGTCTCATCGCGCTCCTCCTGTCCCTGGCGTCCTCTGATTCCGCCACAGTGGTCTTCCTTCTGGTCCTGTAAGACACCTTTCTTCCTCCTGCCTCAGGGCCATGGCACAGGCTGCAATATTCTCTTCTGTCCCTTTTACCGGACGACTCCTACTCATTCTGTTGCTCTCAGCCCAGGGCGCCTCCTTCCAGAAGCCTTTCTCAGGCTCCTGCTTTGCTCAGTTCTGGTGGGAAGCATCATTTGAATGGTCTTTTACATGAGGGACAACCCTTGGGGTACAATCCCAGAGGAAGTGCTCCAAAGAAGGGCCTCTGAGCTGTGTACCGCTCCTTGCTTGCCCTTCCCAGAGAAGCCAGTTGCTCTCATGGCTTCTGTCATAGTTATAATTTTACAGCTCTTTGAGTTAATCGTTAAGGTCCATCTTCTCTGCTAGATTCAAGCACCATGAGGCCAGGACGATGCCTGTCTTGCCTTGGCACCTAGCCCAGTGCCTGGTGCAGAGGGAGTGTTGACTGACTCAATGAGCGAAATAACGGAATGATGAGAAGAACCAGTTGCAGTGCTCCATGCAGCGTGTATCCAGAAAAGTAGCCTTGGCCGGCCTCCCCAGAGGCTTATTTCTGCCCTCCTTCTATGAGTAAGACATCCGATGTGCCTAGACTGTGTATCTATGTGAGGGGATGTGGGGGGAGGCGTGTGTGAATGTGTGTAAAGAAGGGCCAATAGGAAAAGGAGTTACAATATTAATTAATCCAAGCAGAAAAGCCAGGCCTATGCAATTTGTTCTTTTTTTTTTTTTTTTTGCTTGTTCATTCGTTTATCAACTAATAAGTGCATACCGCGTGCCAGAAAATACACTGTGCAGTGAGAGGGATTCTAGTAGGAGCAAGACAGTGTCCCATCCTGAAGGAACTCACAGCACAGTAAGAGAAATAGAATATTTACAGTAATGACTACCCTAGCAGCCATAACACACCTGCTGGTTTTTAAACAGTCACTGTATGCCACATGCTGCCATTCGTGCTTTAAGATATTGGCCCATTTTTCTCCACAACCCTCTGAGGTAGGAATACCATTCCTATGGATTAGGAAATCCAGGCACAGAGAGGTTAAGTCATTTTCTCAGGACCATACAGCATACTTTACATTCTAAACTCCATGCCGTGCTGTTGCCATACAAAGTAGAACAGGGGGAGTGTCCACGAATGCCCAAACAGTGCCGCAGGGCTTCAGGGGAAGGGCTCCCAGGTGAGCTTGGGAACCTGGGAAGGCTTTGTGGAAGAATGATGTTTGAGCTTACAAGCTAGGGAGAATCTCGGGAGCTGGCTGTTCTCAGTGGGGTGCGGTTGCCAGGTGAGCGGCCTGATGGAGGAGTCCGGGAGAGCAAAGGCAGAGGGATGAGGAAGGGCAGGGGGTGTCTGGGGAAACAGGGCAGTTCAGTGTGGCTGGAAGTGAGGGTATGTGGAGAGGAGGGCAGAGGAGGCTGAAAAGGAGGGTCCAGCCTGGGTAGGATCTCAGGCGCCACTGAAGGCCTCATCGCGGGCTATGAGTAGGGGACAGATAGGAAGACCGTGAGGACCGTGAGGACCTGGTGTGCCCTGTGCTTGTGGTTCCTCTGGTGTGAGGGATACGGAGGCAGCTCTCACTCAGCCAGGTGAGTGCGGGCTCTGTGAGTCCCAGGTAAAGTTGCTCACTGGGGGAGGGGCCACACTGACTCCAGTGATGCTCCTGTTACCCCCAGGAAACCCTTGACAAGGTTCTCCGCTGCTCAGGGGCCCCACCTGGATGGCCGGCAAAGGTCACTCATAAACTGAGCTGTTCCCTGAGCCTCCTGGACCAATCGCTGGCGGAGCGGGCAAATCCCGATAAGGATCCTTGAGTATCCATGGATTTACCCCTGCCCAGGATTTACCCCTGCCAAGTGATTTCCTTGCTTATTTTGACCAAGATTTTCCAGCATGCCTCAGTTAGAGCTGTGGGTGGCGGGCGGGGGGAAAGAGGAGATGGTGAACATAACCCACTGTGCAAGTGACGGCAGGAGAGGTCTAGGGAAGGAGGCTCGGTGGGGGCTGCCGAGAGCAGCTGAGAGAACATATGAATTCTGTCGTTGTAAGTGAAGATTAAACAGTGGAGAGAATGGGGCTTTGCTGGCAGCCACTGGATTAACAGCTTGTAGATTTCAATAGTTGAAAGCTGAGTTTATCACGCAGGCCGTGAAACCTGGCTCTTTAAGATGAGCTATGCCGTTGTCGCTGGAAGTGGTTGAAAGTCAGAGGGAGGGCGATTTGCAGCCTGAAGAGGCTGCCCCTCAGAGAGGAATCATGGCTCCTGCAGCAGCAGCCAGGGAGGAGAGATCCTGCCGATTTCCTAACACCGTGAATTTGAGTTGCTACGCCCCAAGAAAAGGAGATGCTATTTTCAGGATAGTGACTGAGAGGAACTGGTTGAAGCAGTAACAGCAATGCCCCACGGCCAACAGGGTAAAGCTCTAAATCCTTGGCCCAGAAGCCTCAGCCTTCCCCCCAGCTCCCCAGGGGCCTCCTGAGCCCATTTACAGTCCCGCTTCCTGGGGGCCCCTCACAGGCCTGGCCTCGAAGGACCTACCCTCCCCACCCGCGGTGTAGTGTTTCTGCCTAAAGGGCTTGTCCTTGTTTTCACCTGTCTAAACTCTTCCCACTCACCAACACACACTCCTCTCGTGAAATATTTCTGACGCCCTACTTCTCCCCAGGTGGGAAGGCATCTCTGCTCCTGCAGGAGCATCTCCCTTGTGCCATAACATGTGGAGACTTGGGACAAGACTCCTACTGGGTTGTAAGCTCCGGGAGGCAGACGGTGCATCTGGGCTTCTCCATGTGTCCTGTAGCATGTAGACCAGTTGGCCAAGTACCTTGCCCGTGGCTGCCACATCACACGCTATCTGTTCATTCTTGGCTTTCCCATCACATTCTTTGACCCACAGTAGCCAAGTCACTGATTCCCAACGTACGGTGAACTTTCACATCTCTGGGCCACTCATTCATTCATGCATTTGACATACATTTTTGGAGTGCCTCCTGTATGCCAGACTCTTCCACTTCCAAGACTCAGGGGTGAGCCCATGACCCAGACCTGGCCAATTGGAACATTCCATTCTAGCCAAAGAGGTTGGTTACATACAGTTGGGCTGGTGACACAAGCCACACCCTTGAAACTCAAATCTAACACTGCTGAGGACACTGTTGGGGAAGGAGCTTGTGTGTTCCTCTGGAGTTATTTAATTACAGGTATCAGCCTGGCTCTTCTGGGGGCCACCCATGGGTAGTGAGAATCAAGTCCCACCAAGGAAAGCAGATCTGAAAGGCAGAGAGCTGGAGCCTCCTGGTGACATCCAGTAACTGCCTAGATCCAGCTATGCCTGAAACACCCCTAGACTTCTCAGTTCTATGAGCCAATCAGTCCTGCCTCAGCCGGTTTAACCTGGACTTCTACAACAGATGGCCAGTGTTCTCATTCAGATAAATGTTAACATGTTGGCCTTCATGGAAGTAAAAACCAGTCCTTTATTCTCCTGGGTGTTCTAAACCTGGGTCTAGAACATCCTTTGCTTTCTTGCTGCCACGAGAGCAGTGGGTACAGGTGGAGGGGTTGTTTCCTTGTGTGTCACCATCCTTCAGGCCTCACTTGGTTGGAGCCTCCTGCTTTGTCTAGGCGCCCTCTCACATCTCTTGGAGAGCATGGGATTAGTAGCACACACAGGATGCAAGATGGGCTCTGGACAGTAGAAGGAAGCTGATTCAGAGGCCATTGCTCATTCTGATCAATAATTGGGTGTTAGTATCCCATAGGATTTGAATGGGAACAGTTTCGGGTTACTTTTGTATTGGGTGTATATTTTTGTCATTACTGCGATTGTTTTTACCCTGGGTTTTACTTGAGTTGCCATCCCTCTTCTGCCTCTTGAGATCCTGAGGTCCCATCATTGCCCCAGGGACTGAGAATGTTCCTGCACATTTAACGAAGTCTGCAACGGGTGTATTTTTAGTTGGCTTGTTTGCATCTGTTCTCTCCCTGTTCCCGGCCTGATTGACACCCGCTGGGTGAGAGGCACAGGAGCAGAACTTTGCTCTGGGAGAGATTTGGCTACAGTGGCTGGCTTCACAGCACCCCTGTTTCTAGCTTGTGAGGGGGCATGGAGATTTCGATCTCTTTTAGCTCGCCTACATTCTTTTGTTCAAATGGACTGACAGGAGGTAAACTGGGCTTATTTACCACCTGTCCATGACTAGTGCATCAGAGAAATGAGAGGCTTCACTGTCAGAAACCCCCCTAGGTTCAGGACAGTCTGCTGGAGAGAGGAGTTTTCAAGGCATATGTGTCTCTGGCATGGAGAAGCTTCTCACAGCAGAGACCGGGTTTGCAGACAGCCCTTGCTCTGTGTTGGAGCACCCCACAGCCCTTTGCTAGCGACAGAGAGCCGGAAAGCTGCTCAGGGTCCAGGCAGGAAGCAGACGGCCCATCCATGATGGGCGGATGGAAGAGAATATAGTGAAAGGACAGTTCATAAGGGCACAGGTTTAAAGGAACCAGCAAGGGGTGTAAAGCGCCTTGGGATGAAGAACAGCAGGAAATTGTTCCCGTCATTGTCCCCCACCCAATATGAGGCACAAACCACACCCTGGGAAAGTGACAGCTGCCGAAGGACCTGGGGTTTTCAGTAGAGCAATACAACTGTTGTCCATCTGGGGCTGGGCTGCTCTGTCCTCTTGCCCTCTGGTCTCCTGTTGGCTGAGCCCAACCCAGTGGGTGAGGGAGTCTTATTGATGCAGTCCGTGGATGCCAGCCTCTGGGGCACTGACCAAACTGAGGGGGTGGGGAGTGCACCGGCAAAGAAAAGCAGCCAGCTCTCAAGGGCTAGCTTCCGTTTCACACAGGGCTCTCTGGATGCAAGAACCAGATCCGCTCATGGTCACCCTGGGGGAGGAGTGCATGATGGGATGGAACCTCCAAGGCAGGAGTGCAGGGGGCTGTGGAGTTTTTGAGAAGATCTCTTCTTAAGCTCCCTAGGGTGACTGTGTGTGGATGCCGCACGAGGTGGCGGGAGGCGCACATGATCTGCCTGGCCCCTCTGTACCCCGGCCTTGGCCTTTGGCCTCATGGAAAAGAGGCAGTGCTGGGAGGGTTAGTGCAAAGTGTGACGTGGCTGGACTTCGCACTATTTGTACTGCTTACGGACTCCCCGTCAGAGTAGAAAGTAATGGATGCTCGTTTCAACACACCAAACAGCACAGAGCCCTGCAAAGGGAACGGCTGACTCCTTCCTCCGTCCCCCAAACCGAGAAAACAAACATTAATGGTTTGGTGTCTATCCTCTTCTCTGCACTCAAATACATTTAAATGTTTACAAAATACCCAGGCAAGTATTTTTCTCCAAACGTGGGATCACACAATGTGCATAACCCTACAATCAATGTTTTCCCATTAAAACTGAAATGGATATCTTTCCAGATAAGTCGATAAATATAGCCCCCACTCACCTTTTTAAATTGCTTCCGAATATTTCATAATACCCATATATAAAGATTTTGCTAGAAAATTGCACTTCTCTTTCAATTAGCCAACATAGAGTTCTTGGTGACCGAATGGGTCAAATCGCCATAAATACGACTGGGTTTTGGTCTTTGTGTACTTCTGGTCTAGTCAGGGCTGTAAGAGTGGGTGTGGGACAGAACTCATAGATCAAGGGAGCCTGTGCATGGCACACACTGGCCCAGGCTCTTGATGCTTGAGGGGAAGATGTGTGTGCTAAGAAGTCCTGGAAGGCCCCATGCAGGGGGAGGAGGTGGTGGTTTGGGCTGGACCTTGGAAGGAGGGAGAGTCACCATTGCTATTTTAAGCACGTGCAACAGCACTGATTAGCCACCAACAACGCATTAGGAGGCGGAGGGTCTGCTGGGTCTGTGCTGAGTGAGACAGCAAGCATTTGTTAGTGACATTGTTTGGATGCAAAGAGAGAAGAGCTAATGTCATTCCAAGTTCTTGAAATCGGTGGGTTTTTTCCAAGTAGGTTAATTACCCCCCTTGCCCATCACCCTTTCACACTCTCCATTCGCGTAACAAACTCTATTTTCATTGAAAGCTCATATGTCAACTCGACTCTCGTCTGTGTCCAAATGATCACAAATTTGAAATCAGGCATGTTTCTGTTAATGAGGTTTGACATGATGCCCATTAGCCAGTGAATACCCCTGGCCCCACTGGGCTGGGGCTCATCCCAAGGGCATCACAGCACAAGCTACCATCAGCTCCCCGCAGAGCAAAAATAGCCCTTGCTCTCTGGGTGGTGTGGGAGAGCGGAGACCACGATCCCTCCTGGTCACACAGTGGGTACACCTGCCTTTGGCCTGGCCTCCCTCCTGCTGTCCCCTTGCCTTGGCCTCCACCCCTCTGCTGCCCCCTCTCCAGCATCTCAGAATGCATTCCCTCTGCTTCTAGGCAGCCAGCCATTTTCTCGGGCTGCCTGTTTGTACCCTCTTCCCGGTAGAGAGACAAGAGACAAGACACTCTCTTGTCTACACTTCCTCTTATGTTTCTAACCAGCTCACCAAAACCCCACCTCTTAGAGTCCTTATCGAGGGCAGCAACAATCTGATCCAGGCCCGATGTATTTCTCAAGGTCTACGCCCTGGGGACACACACTTTCTCCTCATGCCCCCGCCCCCAGCTCTGAACTCCTGGAACACTCCAGAATTTCTCACCTCCTTACCTCTCTGTTGCTGTAACTCTTGACTCTTCCAAGGTTTGTGGGCATAAAAATTCACCACCCATCTCCAGTGCAAAGTTACACTTTATGACTCTTTATTCAGAAGCCTGAGGAATCATTACAAGCTCTGATGAGGAATGAAAGAGACATGGAACTTGATGCAATCCCTTTAAATGGGAAAAACTCCCAGTTATGAACCATGTGGGGGAGGCAGATTCTTGCCTTAAAGAGGTGGTGCCAGGAATTGCTTTTCCTCTCACGGCGTTCTCCGAGCTGCTGAAATATCTCCCTTCATTATTGGGAGCCTATATAAAAGCCGGTAAACTTTTATTGCAGGCATATTATAGCTTTACTTCAAAACACTGCCTCCCCCCCCACTTGGCAGCACTGAAGGATGGATCTCATAGGCAATTTGCAGCTGCCATCCAGGCCCCCTTTGAGCAAGAAAGGTGGTGGGAAGTCTCTCTGGGAGCCCCTCAGACAGACTCAACTGCTCCAGGCTCACTCACCCCAGACTGCCCACTTGGCCTCGCCTTGCCTCATCCAGGGCCCTGCATGAAGGTCGTGGGGCCACTTGCACAGAAGGAAGAAAGAGCGTCATCAGGATGGGAGAGTCACTCCTAATAGTTCCCAATTTGGGTGGCTGCAAGCAGAAGATTCTAGAGAGAGTTGGAGACTGGCCAGAGTGACCCCAGTTGAAATGGAGATTGTTGGGAACAGAGGAGCTGCTCTCTTTGCTCGACTCTCACAGGAACAAGCCCCCAGCCCCACTAAGTACTTCAGGCCTTAGAATATGATGGCAGCTGGGGAGCTGGGTGGGGAGCCCTGGCTCTGACATTCAACTCTTCTCTATTTTCATCTTGATTTCCCCACTCATTGGCTTCATGTCCACAGGCAAGGACTTCATTTCTCTGCTTCTTGGATCTCTCCTGTTTTAGGAGGGAGAGGTGAGGAGTAAGCGAGTAACGTAGGTGGGTCTCCCAGTGCTGGTCCGAGCGTGAAGTGGGTGCCTGATTGATGTGGGCCCGGGGCCTTCTCCTCCTGGACTCAAGCTGCTTCTGGGGCGGTCATAGATTCCCCTCGCATTCAGTCCTTAGTGGTCTGCTCTTATTCATGACTGTAGGAAATACTTCTAACGGTAGACCCTCTAGGTCTCTTGCAAGGCCAACTCTAAGACACCATGTGTCCATCGTCCTCTTTTCCATATAGATTTTGGAACCATTAAAAAAAGTTTCTTTTTTTTGGTCTTCTCTTGATCTTTTCTACATTCTCCATTTGTTGGCTTGGACTACCTGAGCTCTCCCAAATGGATATCTGGCATAAAGGCCAAAGTCGAGGTTCGGGATAATGAAACGATGGTTCATACTTTTTAAACATCCCTTATATACAACCAAACGAGGTCATGTGTTGGGTATATAATAGTGAAGCATTGCCCAGTCCTGCCTAAAATGATTTGCAACTGACCCTTTAGATCAGGGGTCGGTAAACAACAGCCTATGGGACAAATCCACTCCACCATCTGTTTTTGTAAATAAAATGTTATTGGAATACAGCCATGATCATTTGTTTACAGACTATGGATGTTTTTGCGTTGCAACGACAGCACTGAGCCCACGAATCCTAAAATATTTACTTGAGGACACATTTTGCCGACCCCTACTCTAGATCATCCGCTGGTGTGTTTCGAGGCTCCTGCCTCAGCTCCAAGGGCACACTGAGGAATTCACTCCACGCAATCCGCTAGGCAAGCTCTCCAGCTGAGCCAGTCATTTACTGGGAAAACTTTGCTTACGTGCAGTACATATATGTGGCCTGGGTGTCACATGACCTATATGTTCACTGTGCGTTTTAGGCAATTTGGACCTATCCTGACAAATTCTTTAAATCTCAAGATTCATTTCCAGGGCAAGGCCTATCCTGGAAGACCCTACCTGCTGAAGGAAGACCCGGAACGCAGTTAGCTCAGCTGCAGGTGTCCTTGATGCTGCTCTCAAGCACTGAGAGTCCAGCACCTTAACAAGTAGCATCTTATGTTTTTTAGACAGTTAATGGTCTTCAAAGGACTCTAAAATGTGTTTTCGCTCAATTCTGCTATCGTTCCTGGGAGATACACAAAACAGAGTATTGTGTATGCGAATGGTAGGACCTGGAAGAGTTCAGACTCTTTCTACACCATGCCTTAGCTATATTTTCACAATTACTGCTTGATTTTCAGCCTCTCACTAAGCCTCCTTCTGCCTTGCCTGCCGATCTTGACACATAGGCTTTGCTGGAATGACAAGATCTCTGGCTTTTATTTTGGTATTCATCTTGCCCAGACCTACTCTTGACTCCTTGAACTCCTAAAGTCCCAGGCCAGGCCCCTCCACAACCTCTCCCCGTCTGCCCTCTCCTCAAGAATTTGCCTTCTTGTGCTTCCTGCTCAAGTTCCTGCCATTCGCTCAGTATCAGACAACTTGCCCCCTTGTAATACATTCTCTGGACACAAATTGAAGCCTTCAGGCAGTTGGTAAGTGTTCATCTTGTTTCATAATGGGTAGTCCTGAGGTTAAGGATATTTACTTCTAAAGAGCAATGATGTGGTCCTTAAAATCCCATGAAACTCCAGCTCCTGACTTCCTGAAAGCCCACTTCAGGGACTTGGCGCTAAGGTAGGTATGTCACTTTTTGCTTCTTTCACCCTCTGACCAAAGCCACGGATTCATTCCCAGGACCCTAGGGAATGACTGATTCGTGGCATGTGCCATTCTGCCGCATGCAAGGACCCCGATGTGGTCCAGGGCAGCACATGATGATACCACTTCGTGTAATAGAAGCAACTGCATCCTAGTGGCGGGGTTATAATGACTTCATGGAGTACCGCTGAATAGTCATTCAGCGATTTGATCGATTGGGGTTGGCATGGAGAAAAGACAGGAAAACCAATAATCAGATCCAGTAACGAGAGTTTTCCTTGAGTTAGAGAAGTCAGAGCGTCATTAGTGGTCACACACCCCAAGCTCCTCAATGTAACCATGAGAGAGCTGAGACTCAGAGTGTGGAGTAGCTGGTCCGGGGTCTTCCTGGGAAGTAGTGGCGAGACAGACATTAGAACTAGGGTCTTCCGATTTATCCTGCACCAGTAGGTCCCTCAGGGTTCGGAGGCAGTCAGGAGACCCTTCAGGAGAAAAGGGGATGATGGGACTCATTTTATCTTTGTGATTTATTTTGAGGAAAATATTTTGCTCCCTAAAAAGATATGAAAGTCACTGCAGCAAAACATGCTGACTCTTGGTTTGGCAAATTAGAAACCCTTAAAGGAAAACTGAAAAGTCATTATACAATTGACTTCCGTTTATTGAATGTCTGTTGTGTACCAGGTACTTGACACTCAGTGGCTCATTGAAGCTTAATAACATTCCCGTGAGGTAAATATTATGATCTTATTTTAAGTGGGGAGACTGAGTACTGTACAATTTAAGACCCTTGTCTAAGATACACAGCAAGTAAGGCGGAGGAATTTTATTTCAGACTGAGGTCTCTCTGATTTTGAGCTATATTCTTCCTCATCACCCCCAGCTTTCGTGTCATCTGGTCTCTTCCACAGCCGGCTCCCTGGGGAGATTCCAGTCTTCCTCTGCATCTCATGTCCCTCTAAGCTGACGAAGATCCTCCTTTTGTTTCTTTGGTAGCATTTAAAAACTGGACTGCAGCAGTTCCTTCTGGCTCGCTCTCTCAACCCTACCCTCTCCATCCTCATCTCCCCACCTCCCCCAGTACAAGACTCTCCTGTTCTGTAGAAAAGAAAATGAGCAGCACATAGAAGTGACACATTCATCAAGAATGTTGCTGGTGCTAATAGAGGATATGAATGAGACACTATTTTGAGATAAGAATCAATTGTTTGTCTTCCAACATCCCTGATTCTTTCCCCTGAACAGTCTTGCATTTTTGTAGTGTGGAGAGGGAATGAGTTGTAAGCTTGGGGAGACGGAGGGGTTTCTGGCTGCTAGTTGTAGATAGGCTGGTGGCCTAGAGAGCTGTCTCCTCCCCTAGATGCCATCTCTTCTCTGAAGGTAGTTATGACTGCATTGAGGGTCTTCCCTGAGAAATGCTAGCCGTGTGCTGGCCGGAGGGTTCAGATGGTACTGGTATTGGAATAGAGGCTCTTCAACCAGGAACATCTCCAAATGGCAAATAAGCCTTTGCTTCTGGGGAGAGGATGTAGCCGTGAGAACATGCCCATTGTCAGAGGAGGGGACAAAGGCTGCAGGAACCATACTGGTAACGGTATCCAGACAGATGGGGAACGTGCACGTAACCAAGGCGTCATGGCTCCAGAGGCTCAGCATAAAGTCAGGAAGGGGGAAAAGAACCCTCAGTGTATGCTTACCTATTCTTCCAGTTCCTATTGTCAGCCACCACCAGAAATGACCCGTGTGAGGTCACACAGTAGAGGAATTCTCAGCAGGAGCGAGTAAAAAAGAATTGGGGTCTGGTCCTAACTCAGCTGCAGGCTCACTGTGATGTAGGGCAAGAGAGGTCCTGTTACTGAGACTCGGTGGCTTTTTACTTTGTAAAACAAGAGAGTTGGGTCAGCTGGTCCTTTCCTGCTCACGCCTTTCCACCACAAAGGTGACATCCATACCACTCGGGCCAGAGCTGCGTCTGCTGCCCTCTGGTGTATTTGCCATGTCTGCTGTGGTTGTCTTGGCTGTGTATAGCACGTGTGTGTGCAGTCATGGGACACGAGGGCAGGGAGATGGGGGCAGAATTCTAGGAAGCCAAGTGAGCAGGGAGAGATAGGAAATAAAATTTTGCCTCTTCTTTCTGGACTCCTGAACCACCCTTGAGTGGGGCCTGAGATACTGCTTAGAGGGAGCTCCCATTGTCCCAGCCATCTCCGGATCACTGTCTCTCCCCCAAAGCATTCCTCCCCTACACATGTGGTCTGCCCTAGAGAAAGCAGGGCTAACGCTGTTAAGCCTTCCTGCTGTTAGTACCATGTTCCCCTGCACACGAAGGGAGCATGTTTTCCTCGGATAGAGGTGAGAAAATGGTGGAGATTTTGGCTTGAAGAGTTCCGGGGAAGGTCAGCTCGTGGAGCTCACTATGCCAATGGGGATTTCACCCTTAGTGGCAGAGGTGGTACCTGCAGTCTATAACTGTAGGAGGACTACTTGTCGGTGGGATGACCGAGACAGAGATGCTCCTTTATGTTGTTACCCAAAGGTGAACTCTAAGTTCAGGAATAGGGAACCAACCAAATGGTACATCTGCCTTGAAATTCCTTCTGGAGCCTCCTTGTCCTCTGGTATTTCAGGACGAGGGTCGTCCCCAAGTTGGACATTTAGGTTTCTCCCCTCATTTATTTTAAAAACACCTACCTGCCTGATCTTGGACTGTGCCAGAAATTCCAGTGCTAATGCTTAGTCCCTTTTTGTTGAGGCATTGCTATCTTTAGGTTCCTTTTTTAAGAGCAGATATTCTGTGCCTTTAAAAGAATATAGACATCTATAAGTCTGTAACACCTCTGTATAAGTTACATTATCAAATAGTCTCCTTCCAGTTTACTGGGAATATACCCAAAGAGAATGGTGGATGTAAAGAGTAAAATGTCAGAGGGCACTGTTTTCTTTGAAGCATGAGACGCTGCCTTACGGCAGGCCTGGGTGAGGTACATGGGAGGATCTGGGCGACCAGGGGCCGCATGCATAGAGTGGGCATAGAATGAGATGCGTATAGCTGGGCGGGCTCTGGAAGGTAAGGTGGGCAGGAGCCAAAAGCAGATACTAATCGCTAACATCTCTTGAACATGTAGTGTGTTCTAGGAACTCACATATGCATTAGCTCATTTACCCCTGGAGCGCTCTTGTGAAATAGGTGTTATTATCACGGGCTTCCTTTTATTGATGAGGTTCCCGAGGCATAGAGAAGTTAAATAATCTGCTCAAGGTCACAACTAAAATGTACCAGAGCCAGGATCTGAAAACAGTACCACCCCAGTGCCCATACTCTCTCTCTCTCTGTCTCTCGCTCTCTTTTTTTTTTTTTTTGGCAAAGTTCACAAATGTAAGGCTGTGAAATGTACAGAAAATATGTATGACTCTTAAGATTCTATTTGAGGTTTTCTCATCATACAGCAATGATGATTCTTTACACTGCACGTCTCTTTACTCTCTACAAAGTACTTCCACATATATTCATCTTGTGGGATGGGCTGGAGGTGGGGAGGGTCTGCAGACTGGCTAGTCAGGGCCTTTGAGTGCTGCTGTATAAGAGGGAACATCTTGACTAGGGGAGAACTGACTGTCTGGAGTGACTGTTACCTCTGTCCTATAAAATTTTAGGCAGGGCTTCCACACCTTCTCTTCAAGCCTTATTCTCTGCTACTCTTCCTGGGATTCATTGGGGCCACAGAGCATGGGGTTCTCTTCAGAATAAAGGGACCCCAACTGGTTAGCAGCCAATAAGACTTGGGTGAATTTTGGGGTAATAGATTAAGTTTTCTTTTTCTGAAGTCATGGCCTGATAATTATGGGCACAAACCTAAATTTCATTGGGTCAGTTTGGGGTGGTGGTGATGAAGAGGGGCAGAAAGGACCTGGACTCTGTGGTTTTACAGGTCTGGCTTTAGTCCTTCCTTGTTCATTCAGTCACTCATTTATTCATTCAAAAATGTTTTGAGTGGTCATTCTGGCCTGGTCCTGTGTTGATTTGTGAAGGAGACAGTGCAGGGAGAGGAAACCATCCCTGGCATCGAGGCATTCCCAAGCCCATTGGGGAGAGAAGACTCCCACTAGAGGAGTTTAGCACCTAACCCAAAGGCCTCCTTCTCTCCGAAGCTTCTGGGCTCTTGCATTTACATGGCTCTCCCTCCTTTCTGGGACCAAACAACATTTCTGTTCTCTTACGCTCCTTGACATTGTTCTTTTCTTGAGTTTTCCTTGTGTTTCGCATCTGGACCATGGCAGACCCTGCTGTGATTTCCATCTTCTGTTCCATCTTCTCTCCAGTGGGACTTTTCAAAACTCATTGTCAAGGGGAGTCACCTGGGGAACTTGTTAAACTATATATTTGGATCTAGTAAGTCTTGTGTGGAGCCTGAGAGCCTCCATTTCTAACAAGTTCCCAGCTTCTACAGTATTAGACACGGACCGAACCTTTCAAGCCAACTTGTTGATTTACTGAACTGGCTAATGGCCGTGTCACTTCTTTTCTCTGGCTCTCTTTTTCCCATAAGCCAGATGAGGAAATTTTTTGAAGCTTGACAAATGCCCAGTTTCAGTACCACCATTTCTCTCTCCTGTTTCTTGGCTGGCAGTGATCACGGAAGATGGTATTTTTCCCCCACACGTCCTGTTGAGAATTTTCTCTATATAGTGTCCTAGAGAATGACTTCTGGTCCAACAAAGTTGGCTTGAGGATGAATCCCATTCACAACCCTGGATGAGATGTGCCTTAAGGTCTTTTCTAATGGAATGATTTGGGGTGTGTGGGGAAGCTGTCCTGGGGACCACACACAGATGCCTCAGGACCTGGTGCCCACGCTGAGAGATGAAGGCATTGCTGCCTCTGGAGTCTCTCATCCTACAAAAGCCCCCCAGCGCAGGTCTGGGAAGTGAGAGGAGGGGCAGGAAGACAGAGAACAGGTGCTGGAAGGGTATGATTAAGTTGGTGGTTCTCAACCATGACTGCACATTAGAATCACTAGAAAGCTTGAACCAATAGCGATGCCTGGAGCGACTCCTAGATACTCCATTTAATCGGTCTGGGATGTGACCTGGGCAGCAACATGGAAAAGTCTCCCAGATGAATCTAATGTGCAGTCAGAGCTGAGAACCGCTGATGAAGCCCACGTGGTGGAGCTCAGCAAGTGGCAAGAGCTTGAGGAGCTGAGTTCAACCTTCCATCGTGGCCTCGAGAGAAGGAGAGCCCTGACCTCCTTCCCCCAACTGGCCATTTTCAGGGCTGCGCTAAGATAAGCTCTTGGAAGTAGCTTTGGTTCAAGGGCTTTTCTGGTTAGAACGGACCCCATCTCAGAGGCCAAGTCAAAGGTAAAGGATTGGAGGAAAAAGCAGCAACTCCTAGTTTTTGTTTTTTTGTTTTTTTGCTTCAAATGCATCCATCCTCCAGAAAACAAGGTAAGGGAATCCCTTCTGAGATGATTCTCTCTTGGCGGGATGTCGTTATTATTGGCCCTGTTGATCTAGATTGGCCTTTCTTGTTGCTGTGTGTTGTGAGGGGACCTCTTCTTCCTGGCTGGGGCTTGGCACTGGGAGGGAGTTTTATTCCCATCCCCCTCACCTCCAGGCTGCCCTTCTCCTCTCATTTTCCTCCGTGATATGCATGTCCATCTCCTCCCCCCGCAGTCCTGCAGAGCTCAGCTATTTGTTCAAGTGCAAGGACTGGATTAGACTGACTCCGACTAAGGTGTAGGGGACTGAGCTCTGCCCATACCCCAGCCCTTGAATTTGAAAAGAGGATGCTTGCTGTCCTAGAATACCTTTAGTTTCTAGAATTCTAGGCAATAGATGAAGAAAGCTGAAGCACTTTCCCCATCACCATGGGGGAGATTGGCTGGGCTTTTTAGAGGGGAAGGGATAGTGTCCCATGCTCTTCCCTGTCTCCTCTAATGGTGAGAACAAGGCATTGTTTGGAATGAGCCAGACACCTGAAGAAGAGCAGTGCCTCTTCCGTCTTAAAAAAAAAAAAAAAAAAAAAGACAAAAGGGGGTCTGCTTTAGGCCATTTCAGCATTGTTCTAATTATAGTGTCCATTTGTAACCAAGACTTTGGCCTTCCAAGAAGGCTTGATTACGACATTCATAATTCATTGGCAGTCAGTCTATTACCGATTCAATGATTTCTCCAGCCAGGGAGAGAATTTTGATCCTTTAAAAACTGATTTTTCACATTAGAATAGCAAAAGCAATTAGATTTTATTTTTAGCTTGGTTAAGCAAGAGCTGTAATGAAGCTGAAAGAAGGTTTATTCCCTTCTTTCTTTCTTCTGTTATTTCCCCTGAGCTACTTTGGGAGAATTCAACCCAGAAGTTTGCCCCCTGCTGCTGCAGGGTCTTTGCGGGATGCCTCTGGCTGCTTTAGAAAACCTGCAGATGACGAGTTTGTGAAGGTGGGGGGTGGCTTCTAGACTTTGGTATGTAGCCCTGTATTTCCTGAGGCCTAGACCCCACCTCCCCTCGTTGTGAAGGTGGGGGGTGGAAATGTGTGTAGGGGTGCGCTTGGCAGCCTTAGTCCCTAAACCCCACGTCTTATCTGGAGTTGGTGGCATGAACAGCTGAGAATAATAGTACTTGGCATTCAGGGCCCTTGTTCCAACAGGATGAGCTCAACTTACCACTCCCGGCTTGACTCCCCTGGCTCCCCTGCACTGGCAAAAATGGTTTACACGTGGACTGCAAGTAGGACCACACACATTTCTAACTCCGTTCCTTGACCCCTGCCCTTGCCCTTCCTTATACCCTGGAGATTCCTTTCCTCTGAATTCGGGGGGGGGGGGGCCAGCTCTACCTGTCAGTGTAAATTCCTAGCCGGGGGTGGTCAGATGCTGCCGAGGACCACTAGGCGATCTGGCCAGACTTTTTACCCACTCAGCCACCTACAGGGCCCAGGGAGGTGGCTTAAAAGAGGAAAGCTGATGGTAGTGAGAAGTGTGGTGACCTGCAAAGGCCAGACTCGGTCTAAAGGACACAAACCACTCTTCAGTCTTATGGAAGACTATTTTCAGGTTGAGCTTCTGCTCTGGTGTTATCAGATTTTCTATTTTTTAAGAGCAGCTGAAAATCCAGATTTTAAAATGTAAGATCTCCTTATTTTAAAATGCTCAACGAATTCAATTTTCTTTAAAACCCTGTGTGGGCCCCAAACCCACATCTGGGAGCCACCATTTTTGTTTCCTCAGCTTTGAGAGCACACCCCACAGATCCCAGGTCAGAACCTCTGTGTTTAAAGCATCTTTGAGCTCCTGCTGCCTCTGGTAATCCTGATAGATGGGGTGGAAGAGCCAGCCCTACACGCACCAGGTTCAGAGCCATAGGGGCTCCACAGTCACACAGGGACCTGAGGGCAGAGCCAGCATTAACTGATGGCCTTCAGGGCAGAATCCCCTCTGCTGGTACCACACAAACCCGTGCTGATGTCGTCTGATGTGTGGTGTCAATTTTTGTAACATCTTTACTGTTTCCCAATTTTAATGAAAAATGAGGAAAACACTTCCCTGGAATGGATTAGATAAAAAAAGAAGACTTTGCTCCTGGGAAAGGCACTATTGAAATTTAGCACTGAAGAGGCACTACAGAGTCCCTACTGTGGGCCAGAGACTGGGGAAGCCACAGGGCAGAGTGAGCCACCCAGACCTGGTTCCTGCTGCTGGTAGGCAGGCTTCCAGGCACAGGACTCGGCCACACTCCTCACTGCATGTCTCCCAGCCCTTAGCCCATAATAGGGACTTAGCAAATTGAACTAAAGACAGGGCAACCCAAGTCAGACACAAAATGGAGGAGAGGCAAAACAAAGCTTCAAACTAAACTAGTCAAACTGTTTCATCTCGATTCGGGGATTTTATTTCTCATGAATCTGATCTTGTATGTCATGGCATTATTTTCTCTTGGTGAGAAGTAGTCTCTTGTGAAGGACTAGTACCTCGAACTGATATGGAATAATACACCATTATTCAAAGTGATATTGCCTGAAAAACCTGAGATGGGGCTGGGGGAGGGGGGCAGTAATGGCAGACAACAGGCAAAAATCCATGGTTAGTAACATTGCTTCTGAATCCTCCCCTCCTTTTCCCTCTTCTTAACTTATCCTGACCCCAGCCCCTAAGCTATTCCCAGGAAAAATGGAGCATTGCTGTGTGTCTCCCTCCTGTAGGCCCTGAAAAATGGCCTGCCATTCTCAGGGAGAGAGTATACAAATTGGACTCCAGTGGAAGCCAGCTCGAAGTGTTGGATGAGCCTCTGACAGAGGACATGAATCTTGGCCCCAGGTGCCGGTGAAGGATGGCGGTGCTGACAAGTGTACCTCAAACACCTCCTTTCGGGGGGAGCCGTCACTCAGCCCTCTGAACTCTCGCAGCTCATGCTAATGAGGACCCAGCTCCTGTACCATCCCGGCCTGAAAGCTGGGGTGGGGAGGGGGCCCGGCCTCTTGGCAGACCTAGAAAGGGCAGCCCTTGTGGAACTGTGAAGGAGACAGCACCTCGCTCTACCGCTCCTACTTTCTAGGTGGTCTCTCCACCTGTAGGGGCCTTTTTCATCTCTGCCTCTGCTTCACCTTCTCATTTGTCCTTCCTCGGTGTGGACTCCCCTCTCAAATGACTAAGCGAATGCTATTAAGGATTGTGTGTGTTATTCAGTCCTGTTGGTGGCTTTGCTGTTCACACGGAGATCCCAGGCACAGGACAAATACTTAACCTTAGGAACAAATGGCTGATTGTCGCATTTCAGGGAGGTGCTAGGATGCTCTTGAGAGCCCTGGTGAAAACAGGGGCTCCCTTTTTACCAACAGGTGGCCCTGTCAGCTGCGGGGCAACTGAACCCCCACGGTGACTGTGGTGACGACACGGTGACGGCAGACGAACATCTGTGACGTGCTTGCCACATGCCAGGTGCTATTAAGAGCTTCACATCCACGAGCGCACTCACTCCTTCTGTCAGCTCCACGGTGGGCACTATAATTATTCAGAAACAAAGAAACCAGGGCTCGGAGAGTTTAAAAAAACTCGCCCATGTAGCTAAGAAGCCTTACTGGGAGATTCTCCAGAAATCCTGCCTTTCCATAATAAAAATGTGGAGGCTTAGTCTGCTCAAATGCCACTTCCTTTGTGAGGCGTTCCCCAAATCCCACGCGATCCCCGGTGATGTGGAGTTTAAGAGCGAGGGACTTAAGACTTGAGTTTGCATCCCGTCTTTGACATGTAGAAGCTGTGTGATCTAAGGCAAATGACTTAACTTCTCTGCTTCCTACCGGATCCAGTGGGATCAAGCGGACCAGCTGGTTGTGAGGGGTAGATGGGAGGGTGCAGGCAGAGCCGGGGCGCAGTGCCACACCTGCCTCTGTTACAGGGCACGCGCCAGGCGGCCTCCCTCCCCCACACCCCCAAATGTTTCATGCATGCGTTTGTCTTCCTCGTAAGACTGAGTATCTGGGGGCAAATTCCATGTGTTACTCAGCTTTGGAAAATATTTCCCGTGGATCTTCGGAGAGAGCGCATCGAGTCGGTGACTAGAATTGGGATAATAAGAGCCACTAACACTAATGCCTACCTCACGCTGCGCTCGGCTCGGTGCTTCCGGCCACCCCGCTAAGTAGGTACCATCGTGCTGCTTCTGCAAGTGAGGGGATTGTGGTGTGGGCCGGTTAAGTCATTTACTTAGGATCCCACTGCTGGCAGGGGAAGAAGTCCGGGTGGACTCAGGGCGTCGGGACCCCGAGTCTCTGCTCTTAGTCCCCCTGCCGGCGGGCGAGCCACTTCCCGCACATCACGCAGCTCATTTAGCAGCTGGCGCCGAGCGCTGGGGACTGCCAGCCCTGCGCTCCTGGCTGGAGGTGTGCCCTGTCATATGACGCTGTGATTAATTGGGAGAGAAGCTGTAGGAGGTTGACATTTCCCAGCCTCATCTGTGTTTCCTGCCCACACACCGGGCCCTGAATGTCAAAGCCCCCCACGCTACTATGCTGGAGGGGAGGAGGGAAGCCCACTCACTATTATTAAGCAATTAAAAATACGGGCTAAGCAGATGTGGGACAGCCACGCTTCCCTGGTATGTTGGGCAACAAGGTAGCTGGCTGTATGTCACTCAGGCAGAGAGACGCTGAAGGGACTGAATGAAAAATGGCTCCTCTCAGCATTCAGGGCAGGTGGCTCCGAGCATCTCACTCATCACCTTGCCAGCTCAGCGACCCGAACAGCCTGGACACGATGAGGAGTGGGGGCTAAAGGGTGTACTCAGTGGCCTCTGAAATCCATGGTTATATCATTATATGCACAAAAGTGAGGTAGAGTCTAAAATCTTTCTCTGGATCCTTGGGTCTGTTCCCAAAATGAATGTGCTCCTCATTCCACTTCCCTACAATTGTCCAGAACCTCAGAAGTCAAGTTCATGTCAGGTTGGACCCAAATCATTCCTATTTTTCATTTCCACCTATAAAGATGAGTCCAGGATTTAATCTATTACAGGAAGAAATAGGGACAGGAGCTGTTGGTGCTATGGTCTGAATGCTTCAGAATTCATAAATGGAAATCCTGACTCCAAGGTGATAGTATTAGGAGGTAGGGGTCTTTGTGAACTGATTAGGTCATGAGTGCAGAGCCTCATGAATGGGATTAGTACCCTTGTAAGAAATGCCTGCGAGGGGCGCCTGGGTGGCTCAGTCGTTAAGCATCTGCCTTCTGCTCAGGGTGTGATCCCAGAGTCCTGGGATCGAGCCCCACATCAGGCTCCTCCGCTGGGAGCCTGCTTCTTCCTCTCCCACTCCCCCTGCCTGTGTTCCCTCTCTCGCTGGTTGTCTCTCTCTCTGTCAAATAAATAAATAAAATATTTAAAAAAGAAATGCCTGCAAAAGCTCCCACCAGGAGCAACCACTTTTAAAAATCTTTTATTTTGAATTAATTTTACACTTGCGGAAATAGTTGCAAAGTAGTCCAGTTTCCCCGTACCCTTCTCTGAACATCCCCTCATGTTAACAACGTCCATAGCCATAGAGCAATTATCAAGATGAGGAAATTAACCTTGGTCCAGTCTATTAACTAAACTACAGGCTCTGGATGGTCTTCTACTTCTGTCCCTTGTCTATCCCAGGACCTTTTACAGCATCCCACATGGCATTTAGTTGCTATTTCTCTTTCATCTTCTGCAGCCTCTAACAATTCCTTAGAATGTCCTTGCCTTTTATGACCTTGACCCTTTCAAAGAGTATAGCACTGAGGGCACAGCTTCACTTCCATGGAAAAACACCACTTCTATGGTATTTTTGCCCAAAATATATAACCTCAGTCCAATCAAGAGAAAACATCAGACAAACCCAAGTTGAGGGGCGTTTAACAAAATAGCTGGTCAACTGATACTTTTTTGAAATAAACCTGAGCCTCTGCTTTTATACTCTGTTGATCTCGAAATAGGTTTGGGGACATTGCTCACTGGGGTAGAAAAATAGGACACTCGGTTGGAGTTTTAACATGCAACCTTGTGAGGGAGCAGTGGATCTTCTCGTGGGTGATGGAGATCATCCCGGAGAAGTGGTTGGAGCCATGGATTCTGGTCTCAGCTCTCCCCTGACAGTCAGATGCCTCCCAGATGTCTTTATATGAAATGGTGATAAAGTACAGCCTTAGAATCCAATGAGGTCACGTGGAGGGGCTTTTTGATTCTCAAGGGACAATGCGAGCTTGAGCTTTCTCAGCCAGCCAACTTCCCCACCTTCCTTGTTAGCTGTAATGTTTGAGGGAAACCAGGGAGGAGAGAAGAGGAAATGTTCCAGATGTCTATATCCCCCAACTTTTTCTAGAGGACTGTAACCTTTGTAAGAGGAGATGTAGCATTTCTTTCGACGAATATTTTTGATCATCCACTGTGTGCCAGGCAGGTATGCTAGGTGCTGGGTGTATGGCCCTGAACAAAGCAGACCGAAATCTCTGCCCCGTGCAGGTAACATGCTAGTGGGGGAGGCAGACAGTAAGCCCAATGAATAAGTAAATATTAGATGGTGATGAAAATCCGTCTTTGAATTGGTGAAAGTTGAAATACTTTTGGATAAAATCCACGCTGGGAGGCTAACAAATGGGAATGGTTATAAAATAACAGATAGCTTCTATTAGGGGTGGGAGAATGGGTGTTGCCAAATGTCTCACCCACTTAAGCTTTCTCACTTCAAGTTTCAAATCAAACTCTTACTTTGTGTAATTAGACAATCCACGTAGCAGTGGAAGTGTCAGTCCTCTGACCTGGGAAAATGCCTCCTGCTCATTCCCTCTTAGCCCCCAGCATCTCGGAAGAGAAGATGAAGGAATAAAAAGCACCAGGAGGAATTCATCCTTGGAATACTAATACCGGCATAATCACTGAGAGACGGATTGCACGCTTCATTCGGGGATATTCGAATGAGCATGAAGAAAACGGTGGAAAGATACATCCCAGACTGTCAATCCTGTTAATATCAGAAACCTGGTGTTTTTGAAGAGTGCAGCGTGGCAGTGCTGGGGGGTGAGGTGGGCAGGTGGCAGGAATACTCAGTATCCTTCTCTGTTTGGCTTGTAGTAACAAGTGAGTACTGCTTTTATAGTTGAAAAGAGAAAATCTAACGGAGCATTTTAACAGACAAATAAACAGGGTGAATGAAAGGTTAGAAAGATCTTATGAGACTTCTGAGTCTCTGAGTTTATAGCTTTTCTTCAAATTATTCCTTCATCCAAGCAGACACTGTTCATGTGTGCCTGCCGGTGCTAGAGGTCGCGGGGATGAGGGCCTGTAAAGATGAATGCACTCGATTTCTACTTTCGGTAGCTTTGTTTTTTAATACACTGTTTTTTTATTGGTTTACCTGATTTATTTCCTCTTTAATTGAGGTGAAATTCACATCACATAAAATTAGCATTTTAAAGTGAGTAATTCAGCGACATTAAGGACATTTACAATAGCGTGCAACCACCACCTCCAAAACATTTCCGTCATCCCCCAAAGAAGGCAGTTACCTCCCATTTTCTTCTCCCCTTTGGCAGAAGCCCCTGGCAGCCACCAATCGACTTTCTGTTTCTGTGGATTTATCACCTCTTCTGACTATTTCACATAAATGAAATTTATACAATATTATCTTCTGTGTCTGGCTTCTTTCATTTAGTGTATTTTCAAGGTTCTTCCTGGTTGTAGCATGTGTCAGGACTCCATTCCTTTATTTGGAATTCCTAATTTTCCAATATATATATATTCATTCATTTAATCCACTCATCTGTGGAAGAACATTTGGGGTTCCACCTTTTGGATATTGTGCTGCTATGAACATGTATGTCCATATATTTGTTTCAGTACCTGTTTTCAATTATTTTGGGTATGTACCTAGGATGGAATTGCTGGTAAATACTGTAGCTATATTTAGTGGTTTGAGGAACCACAGCAGCTGGATATTTTACATTTCTGTCAGCAATGTATGAAGGTTCCAGTTTCTCCACATCTTCACCAGCACTTGTAATTTTTTTAAATAGTCATCCTAAGTGGATATGAAGTAGTATCTCTTTGTGGTTTTTATTTGTATTTCTCTAAAGACTAAGGACGTTGCTCACCCTTTCATATGCTTCTTGGCCATTTGTACATCTTTAGAGAAATGTCTGTTCATGTCCTTTGCCCATTTTTATTTATTTTTTATTTTGGAAGATTTTGTTTATTTGAGATAGAGAGTGAGAGAGGCAGGCAAAAGGAGAAGCAGGCTCCCTGGGGAGCCCAACGCGGGGCTCAATCCCAGGACCCTGGGATCACAACATGAGCCAAAGGCAGACACTTAACCGACTGAGCCACCCATGTGCCCCATCTGCCTGTTTTTAAATCGGGTTGTTCATCTTTCTTTTATGGAGCTCAACAGTTCTTTTTCTTTTCTGGCCACCACACTGCTATCAGATACATGATGTGCAAATATTTTTTCCCCACCATTCAGCTTGTCTTTATACTATCTTGACGATGTTCTTTGAAGTAAAAAGATCTTTAATTTTGATGAAGTCTGATCTATTTTTTCTTTGGTTGATTGTGCTCTTGTCATCATTAAGAATCCATTTCTCAATCCAAGGTCATGAAGATTTGCTTCTAAGTTTTCTTCTAAGAGTTTTATGCTTCCGGCTAAGTTTATTTTTCTTCATTCTTGTTTTCCCCTGTTTCTTTAGACTGAATAATTTCAATGGACTTATCTTTAAGATCACTAATTTTTCCTTTTTCCTGCTAAAATATGCTGTTGAAACCCTCCAGTAAGTTTTTCATTTGCTAGATTTTTTAGCTCCAGAATTTGCTTGGTTCTTTTTTATAACTCCTGTCTCTTTATGGATATTCTCTACTTATTCATACATTATTCTCCTGGTTTCCTTTAGCTCTTTGAACGTATTTAAAACCATTTATTTAAAGTCTTTGTCTAGTAAGTCCAATGTCTATGCTTCCTCAGGGACAGTGTCTGTTAATGTTGTGTGTGTATGTGTGTGTGTGAATGGAACATGCTTCTTTCTTTTTTTTTCCTAAATTTTTGTTGAAAAATGGACACTGAGCATTATAATGTGGTAACTCTGTACATCATGTTCATCTTCAGACTTTATTTTTATTGCTTGCTGTAGACTTTAGCTATTTGCTTAGAAATTTTTCTTTCTTTCTTTTTTTTTTTTTTAAAGATTTTATTTATTTATTTGACAGAGATAGAGATAGCCAGCGAGAGAGGGAACACAAGCAGGGGGAGTGGGAGAGGAAGAAGCAGGCTCCCAGTGTAGGAGCCTGATGTGGGGCTCAATCGCAGAACGCCAGGATCACGCCCTGAGCTGAAGGCGGACACTTAACGACTGAGCCACCCAGGCGCCCCTGCTTAGAAATTTTTCTAAACTATTTTTACATTCTTTTAATGTATGGTCTCTGGAGTTTCTATTCCTTTTGAGTTCAGCTAGTGTTTTGACAAAGTTTTTCCTGGATTCTAGGAGCCAAAGGAGAGGGAGTGGAAGGAGGGAGAGAGGGGTGGGAGGGAGAGAGAGAGAGGAAAAAGGAAAAAGCCCTTAAAGGATCACATATTAAAAATGTGCCCCAGTCTGTGGAGATTTGCTATGTACAGGAGTAGTCCTTCAATGCTCAATTAGACCATTAAAAAATTTGCCTTAGCCCTCATTTCCTACCTGCACTGAGCTTGAGGTCAGCCACAGGTGAAAGTGTAAGGTCTTCTCAGGTCTCTTCTGGGCGTGCATTTACCCTGAGCATTTATACGCATGGCTTTCTTAAATCTCCAGTAGACAAGGGGACTTTTGAATGCCCCAGTTTCTCAAAGAGACTTCCTCCCTGCTTTAGTTCCCTGGCTTTAGCTACATTGTCGCATGCCTCAGCTATAACCTTTTGCCTTAGGTGGCTTCAGGTTTTTTCCTTTGCTTCACAGTAGCTCTAAGGAATGCCCACTGCCTTTTCCGCCCCGAGTGGGTTCCGTGTTAGGCCAGCCAGGGACACGCGGCTTGCAGCAGCTGCTGTGTTTGAACAGACAGACACGGCTGCATGTGAACAAACCCTGCTCCCCTCCCTCGGAACCAGGGACCCCTGTGGGTAACACAGGCTAATGTCTTCAAGACCACTGTCAAGTTGGAAAGGGGCTGGGTCAAAGGGTAACTAAAAAGTCACAAAGCTTTCTTGTCATTTTAAAGTTGCCTTTTTATTGCTTCAGAATTCACTTGATTGCTATAAACTTTGGCTGGTTTTCCAAAGTTTTGATAAAGTTGATTCTGACAGCCTTTCCTTGGTGTGTGTGTGTGTGTGTGTGTGTGTGTGTGTGTGTGTTTATTTATTTATTTATTTATTTATTTATTTATTTATTTATTTATTTATTATTTCTGTGGAAAGATGGGCTCTTAGAACTACTGATTCCACCATTCTGCTTTTTCTTTTTTTTTTAAAGATTTTATTTATTTATTCGACAGAGATAGAGACAGCCAGCGAGAGAGGGAACACAAGCAGGGGGAGTGGGAGAGGAAGAAGCAGGCTCCTAGCGGAGGAGCCTGATATGGGGCTCGATCCCCGAATGCCGGCCGGGTTCACGCCCTGAGCTGAAGGCAGACGTTTAACCGCTGTGCCACCCAGGCGCCCCCACCATTCTGCTTCTTAATAAACAAATTCATAGTATACAGCTGGATGAAGTTTTGAATTTTCACAAGACATACACATCTCTATATTCACCCTCTAGATCTTTTTGTGTTTTAAAACATATTTATATCTCCTCCTATTTCAAAAATTGCTTACGGTAACTTATAAAGATGCACATAGTGTCAATGATGGAAAAAATAATCTTAAGTGAGGAAAGTGGAGGCAGGAGAAGTAATGAAAGAAGAAGGAAAACAAAACCAGGAGTAAAACATTACCCCCAAGTACATGGAATCATGTCTCACACACTTAAGAGAGGCAGGATAGAAATCGGTCCCTGAGTTCCTAGCTGGGGACGCAAAAAGTAAAACGCATCACGTGTAGATTTTGCAGTGTCCGAGGATAGAAGCGAACTAGTGGTTCAGTAGACATGCAGCTGTATCAGGTCCTGAGGCTGGAAGAAATTTCTCCTGGAGTTACTATTAAGAAGACCTTGATGGAATTAGTCAGATGTGTGACCTTTAATATCTCCAGTAGTAAATAAACCCCACAGCCCAGATCCCAGGCCTTCCTATATATGCACAGCACGGAATGCCAACAACACAGTGACCCATTGAAGAGTCATGACAGCAAGCCTATAAGGGGCCCAAATGCTGCTGATTGGATGGGTGGCGGAGAGAGCTATGGAAATAAGGGGGAGTCGTGAATTAACTGCCCTAAGCCTCAGTTTCCCTAGTTGTAAAATGAGAATAATAATAGTTTCCAAGTATATACCAGAAAAAGAGAAATTATGTATGTCTCTGGTGTGTAGTATGAGCTTGCTAGATCTAGTGACAATTATTGTAATTTTAAAGACTTGTTTAGAGACTACTGATGACCTTTAGTCCCTTGGTTGAGTCACTCCATTTCTTTTCACCTGTTCCTCTATTTCTAAGCCCTGGACCATGCCACCGAGGCTTTCAAATGGTTAAACTGTACTCAGAGCATTTGATACTATGGACCTAAGGGGTGGTGAGGGTGTGCAAGTCAGGATGTGCAAGTCAGGATGTTCCTAGTTCTGGAGCTCCTGGTCCTGCCGTGGATCAGTCCCAGGACTCAGTGGAGGCAATTGTCACTCTTACTGGGGGAGGAGGAGGAAGTGACTATGTCTGCCCCGCTCCCCCCTATATCCCAAGACCAGCTGCTTGAGGTATGCATCCCTCCTTGTATACAAATCGGGCTCAGAGAGGAACAGAATGACCATGTCTCCTTGCCATGGATAATAAGAATACAATTCCTTATGTCAGCAGCACAGCCCATGGTCGCTCTCAGGTTGGGATAAATGCACATGGCATTTGTCCTTTTCCTTGGATGATGACCACAGCCCAGATGGGTGTGACTTCCACGGCTCTGGTGTGGAACTGCCTGAAGGGCAGCAAGGCGCCCTCTGACCTCTGGTAGGATGAGCATCCATCTACAATTACAGCCAGGCCTCTGCTAGTGTCTCAGGAAGAAGCACCTCTTTATAGCTGGTCACGAGCCTTTAATATATGACCCTTAAATCATTTAAAACTGGGCCAGTCCGAGCAGCAGTGAATATGCCAGTGCAGCCGGGAGCAGTCTCGGGCGGGCCCAGTGGAGTGGCCGGGATGATCTGATAGATTTGCTTCATCTCCAAAAGTCTATCACCCTGCCTCTCTCCTCCTTATTAAACCAAGCTCCCCACTCACAGGAAATAAAACTGCTACCTGATGTTTATATATCTTCAGAGAGTAGTGTAATTCAGAAACCAGGGAGAATGGTTTAAAACTCTTTATTGAAAAGAAGACTGTTTCTTGCATGAAGTAATCTTATTGGAAAAGTTACCTTATTTCTTCTACTGCACTTGGAAAATCTAGACCATCTGTAAAGCAAAGGGCAAAACAGAAATTGATTTTTGTTGGCATGAGGTTGGTTTTTATACTTTGATTAGTGGCTTGAAGCTGATGAGTCATGTGATGGCTCTGGTATTTGGGGGGAGGGTATTCAGACTGAGATCATAATAGCTATTTCTAACCTTGACTTGGGGCAGAATATTGCGGGAAGTCTTATGTCACCCCAGGTCTCCAGCTATTTGAAACCTTATGATATCTTTGTGATTGGTCTTTTGCTTCAAGCAGACCCTTCCTTTCCCTCGCTGTGACATTCCTAGACTTTAAAGTTCTGAATGGATTTACATCTATGGGTAAATTTTACACTCATTGTTCTAGCCTCCATGTTCCTCTGAGATCTGACCCAATCTGACTACTTCTAGACTGAGCTCCCCCTGCCTCCATCGTGTGAGCCCTCTGCCAGCCCCAGTCCCTCTCGCTGCTCGGCACACATCTGCATACATCCAGACCACTCCAGCATTCATGCTTCCCTGTGCTCTGCTCCCCCTGTTAGAGTGTTTACTCCTTTCCTGGGTGTCTGTCCAAAGGTACTCTCAGAAGTCACGACCCCCATCTTGCCCACCAGTGGACCTTCTCAGTTCTCCATGAGCTCTCTATCCTCTCAGCTTGATGTATTTACTCGGCTTGCCATCCACTCAGCGTGGATCTTGAACCTAGAAACCTCTCATGCTGATGGCATCTGCATGGATCTTAAGAAAATTCAACTCTACCTGTTGGAGAGGGAGAAGGAAGAAGAAAGAGGGAGAGAGAGATGTCATCTATTCCCCCCAAATTTCATATGTTGAAGTCCTAACCTCCAGTAATGCAGAATGTGACTCTATTTGGAGTGTTAAAAAGAAAACCACAGGCCCAAAACGGTGTCAGTTAGGTCAAGGCCCCTTAGTCAGCAAACCACGACTTGATACCTAACCTAATTGCAGTTTCAACCCCCATGAATGTAACCTTCAACCAGACAACATGGGATTTCCTGGTCAACACTAGGAAATTCATCGATGGACCCTTTCCGCTCCCTTTCCGGGGGGGGCAACCTTGCCTAAACAATAAATGTCGCACTAATGAATTCTTTTCTTGCTTTCTTTTTAACACCCTCTCTCTGTCTTTAAAAACCTTTCTTTTGTTTAGGACAGCAGATCTCCCCTCTACTTGCTAGGAAGGATGCTGCCAGATTCATGAATTGTTTCATAAAGTCAATTAGATCTTCACATTTACTTGGTTAAATTTTGCTTTTTAACAGGAGATGGGGACCTTAAAGAGGTGATTAAGTTAAAATGAGGCCGTCAAGGTGGGCTGTAATCCAGTCTGACTGGGGTCTTTGTAGGGAGAGGACATTAAGATCCATAAAGGGACACACACACACACACACATACACACAGACACACACACACACACACACACACACACAGGAAAGACCATGTGAGGACGCAGCCAGAAGACAGCATCTGTAAGCCAAGGACAGAGGCCTCAGGCTTCTGCCCACACCGTGATTTTGGACTACCCGCTTCCAGAACTTTGAGAAAGTAGATTCCTGTGAAGTCCCCCGATCTGCGGCATTTTGTTAGAGCGGCCTGAGCAGCCTCCGACGCTCGCTGGGAGCGTGTCCTGGAGGGAGTGTGAGGTCCGAGGAGTGGCTGCAGGCTCGGTTCCTCAGGCTCCCGGGAACGTGAGCGTCTCCTTATGCTGGATGTGCAGTATTTGAAGATTGTCTATGTCTGTCTGTCTATTTTCTACCATCTCTCTCTCTCTCTTTAGCCATATCTTATCACATTCCCCCCAATCATATGTAACTACGTAATCTGAGGCTCCACGAGAGAGCTTCCCAAACTGGCTTGGACCCGGGAAACATCACCTCACCAAGGCGGGGCACGCCGGCTGGAGTGGCTCCAGTGGGAACCTACAAGCTTAAAGGAGCAGGGAGGTGGTATTGGCTGTGTCCTGACCTGTTTCCCTGGGGGTGGTGCCATGCACGGGGCACTGGCGGGGGAGCGCAAAGACCCAGTTCTTGGCACATTCCATGCAACACGCTGTTCTGTGATCCACCAGACACCACTTATCGAAAGCTTTGTGTGTGTAGGTCTCCGTAATTCTCTGCCTTTCCAGTCCGTCTTCCACCAGAGAACAGAGTTCATATAAGAAATCTGAGACTCCTCCTAGCAACACCTTCTGTGACCTTCTGTTCACATTTTAGGGAGTGAAAAAAGCCCCATCAAGACAGTGATGTTTCAGATCATGAGCTCGTAATGAAGGAGAGTCCTGAACAAAAATTCTGTGCAAGAGGAGGGTCTGTCCTAGATTTCCTTCGCTCTCGTCTCACAGGCTAGGTCTTGAATGGAGGATTGCTTATTTGGTATTTGGGAATTTTATTACAAATATTTGCTGAATGTTTTTTTCTGTGGCAAGCACATTTTGAGGACAGGGTGGGGAGTGAGGATGAGGAGGCAGGGGGAACTCAGGCTTTTAAAAGACATAGACTAGTTTCCTGCAGATGCCAGGGGATGAGCCCTCTGAAAACTAAAATTAGCGGTTCTAACTCATTTTCCATGGAAGGGCCAAGGGTGGGTCGCTCCAAAATGTGCCACTTTAGCATATTGATTCTTTTAAATGAAAGTCACTTCTAATTATTTTAATAGAAGTTACAGTCTGTGCAAGAGGGGCACTCAAACCCTCCTCTGTCCCCCCGAAGGCAGGAAATAAATCTCTCCTGTGAACGGTCCCCTCCCTGTAGCAGGAGATAAAGACCTCCCTGTCACCAGTGATGGGAAATTCAGGGCCCAGGATGCTGTATAATCACTCGTTACTTTTTACTAATTCACTACCACAGCCCAAATTCTGTTTAAAATTTCTTACTAATTGAAGCTCCCAAAGTTAAGCTTTCTTCGTCAATTCCTCCAAGATTTATTGCCTCTTTATCTAGAAAATATAAAAACCGCCTGCCTCGGTCACTTGTTCAGGTGTTATTGGGCCTCCTTGTGCGCTTAATAACTTCGGGTGTTCTTCTGTTCATCTGCACGTGTAAATTTAATTCTTAGTCTAGCTAGAAGACCTTCAAGAGTAGAGGAAAAGTTTTTCTTTCCGCATATCCACTATGGGCAAAGTGCCTCTTAGAAGACCGCTGCCCTGTGCAGGACGCCCCGGGGGGGCAAGCTCGGAGTACCCGCTTGGAGCCAGCTGATGCCGTCTGGATGAATGCCAGTCTGCCTTCTGCCCTTTGAGCCCGCACCTCCCCAGTCAGCGCTGCCTGCAGAGAGCCCTAAAATGCGGCCCTCTCCCCCGTGTTTCCCTCCAGACACAAAGGGCCCTTCTGGCGATGCTCCCGTCCATCACGACAGTTGGTTGGTACCCTGTGTCCGGGCTGGGACTTCTGATCTCAGCTTGGAGCTTGTTGATGGGCTGATGACTGCTGTTCTCGCTGAGAGCCGGCAGGACATGGTCAAATCACTGTTTGAATGTGGCAAAGTGAAGAACCGCGCTTGTATTTACTCCGTGCTTTCAAAGGCGGCCGTCTAATGTGTAAGACCATGGAGACATTAGATGAACAAACAGTTTGGTGGAGAGTAGAAGAAGTGGACACAGCCATGATTGGCTCCTTCATAGACAAACTTTACTTTATATGGCTCAGGTGCAAGAGCTTAAAAGAACTCCAACGCGTAGGTAAGATCTGGGAAGTCTCAATTATGCTGCAGATGTGGGGAGCAGTGCCTTATGCTAATGACAGTTTTTGTCAGAAGATGGTCTCCTTTTTGTCACCAGCTTGTCCCTTCAATTAGTTGAAGCCTGAGGCCATAAATTAAAAGCCAGAAAATACAATGCAGCAGATTGAATTTAGGTTCATGTGCCGGGTTTGAAATATATGAGTGGCTGCTAGAGACCAAATTTAAAATGAACGGTGGGTTCCTAATGCCGAATCCACTTGACTGTCTGGTTATTTGCATTGGAAACTCAGTCTCCACTCAACACCATAAAAGGGAGAGCTCCCTCCCCACCACCTTCACCATGACCATGGCTTGCTCTCCAGGCTTCCTTGAGGGGGCAGGACCACCCTAGAGTCCGCTGATGCCATTACACCTGTGGAAACCTGCTCCTGGATTGCTGTCCCTGACCAACCTGGAGGAGGCAGATCTCTCTTGGGGTCCCCCTCCCCCTCTGCCATCAACAAGAGAGGTGCCCAAGAAGGAGTGAAGGCTGGAGCGCTTTACCAGCCCTGGGCTTAAGATCCTTTCTTCCTGGCCTGGGTCTCAGGGTGTGTGGAAGGCAACATTACAGCCTGCTTTTGCCTCATGCATAATTGGTGAATCTCTGCTTTCTGGGGAAAGGCCGGCTCATTCACAGTGGTTGTTAACCCTGGATGTGTGTTAGAACAAGCTGGGAGCTTTGGAAAAACACTGATCCCCAGGCCCTGACTCCTAGAGATTTTAATTTAATTGGTCTGGGATGGGGTCTGGGTATCGGATATGGGGTGTGTGTATGCACACTCTTCTCAGCTTATTCTAATGTTCAGCCAGAGTTAAGAACTGCTGGTTTGGAAGAAAAAGTGATCCATTTTCACTGTTCGAATTAGGCAGATTTTTAAAAAAAATCAGTCCAAGACAATGTGATAGGCAGACAATGCAGAATTAGCTATGCAGAGAGAGGGAATTAGAGACTCTAGGCATTCATGACAAAATTAACCATGTACCCTTTACACTGTACTCAAAATAGGAGATATGAGAAGGCTCTGAAAAGGCTCCTCGGGGCTCGGATAGGACTAGAAAGTAAGCGGCTTCAAAGCTAGACCTATCCATGTTGCAGATACTTCTTCAATCAAGTTATTCCATTCCTGCATTCCTGCATGCATGCATGTGTGTGCTGCCTCCTTGTTAGGCACTATTTGGTGTCAAACACTTTAATAGGCTCCAGGCTGCAAAGATGAATATCTTTAAGATGGGAACTCTGAAAGGGTTGGAAACACAACAGACTAGGGTTAGTTTCCTTAATCATAGATACTGGGCTTTTCACCTGGGCTCCCGTTCCTTTGCAAACGCCGGAACCCAACATTCTGCCCTTGGGTCTTCCTGGGGGAGATCCCACCACCACCCTCCCCCCTTGCTGCTTCACCGCTTGGGAAATCTTCCCACTGGCATTTTCTGCAGGACATTTTTGTATGATGATGAGTGGCATATGGGCACTTCTTTGTCAGACACACATTATCTTAAGTACATCCTCATTCCCATTCTGCCTGATTCCTTTGGTGATTAGAGAAAGTATCACAGGAATGAATAGGCGAGCGAGCGGGCGCAGGAGGAGTGGTTTAGAATTGATCAAGGTTGAGTACTGGAGTATATAGGTATGCATAATATCTGTATCTATGGCTTTTTAAGTAACGAAAAAGTACAGATGATCTCATGGTAACTTCACAACACACTTAGTAGAATGTTGGGCAGGAATTACACCTATTTTAACAAACAGGAATCTGAGATGCAGAGAAATTGACTGGCAAACACCTTCTTCTGGATTCCTCTCCTTGTGGGTGGTGGACGCACATCTTTAGGCTTTACGCATATCTGGAAGTACTTCCCTTTCCAGCTTCAGGCTCCCCTTTGCAAAGTTCCCAGCCCAGCCTTCTCCACCTCCAGACCTGCGCGAGGAGCCGCATTCCAAGGGGCACTCCTCAGCCGGCTGACTAGACATGACCACAAGGGGGCACCAAAGAGTTTCTATTACTTCTGCGTGCCTGCCTTTCCAGAGTTTTCTGCTGTGTAGGGACTAGGGAATAGTGCGAACTGAGAAGAAGGGATGATGTTGGAAGGTAAAGCCTAAGCCCCAGCTAGAAAACAGGCTAGACAGCTGAGGTGATGCCTCTGGTCTTTACTGTGGTTGGAGAGATAGGGAATGCTCCCGGGTAGGGTGAGGTTCCAGTGTTCTCAGGACCAGGGAGATGGCCCTATGGATGTTTTAATTTCCCTTTCAGAAGCAAAGGAAGATAAGGTCAGTGCAGCAGGTGTTTGTTCAGTCGGTCATTCCCTGAGTGTGGGTGGGACATGAAGTCTGAAAGGTAGGCTGTGGATTAGTAGGACCACGTGGGTCATGGAAGGGAGTCTGGATTTTATTCCAAGTGCCAAGGGGTCTGTGGAGACTTCCAAGCAGGGGGGTGCTTTACCTCCGGCTGCTCTGTGAGGAACAGACGGCAGAGAGCACAGCATGGACACCTGGGAGGCAGCAGGGCGGCACTGGTGAAGATGGAGAAAAGCAGGGACCCAGGATAGCTGTTGGAGTTAGGACTGCTAGGATTTCTTGGCGGGTGGCCACCAGAGGTGTGAGAGAGAAAGGTCTGGGCCCTGGGTGGGTGGTGGTGAGATTTATGGAGGAGAAGGGCTTTGGGAGGGCCAGGAGGGGAGGGACCAAAGTTCTCTTTGGTCATGGCGAGTGAGTAATGCTACCACATTCCCACATAGACATGCCCAGGGGGCAGTTGGATTTATAGGTCAGAGCTCCGGTGAGAGGTGCTTGATTAACGGGATAATTGGCACATTCAAGGGGAGGAGCTAAATGCTTGGATGCCAGGTGGGATCTTCACCAGGTAAGAGAAAGCAGGAGGTAGACGCCTGGCCCCTGGGATTCCAGAGATGGCTGCCATGTTTCCTGGTTGGAGGGTTCAGGGTGGTGGAGGTGCAGGGGTCTGGGTTGGGGTGTCCATAAAGGCAGGACAGGCCTGGTCAGAGGGACTCATTCAGTGTTAAATCTCGTTAAGGGCTGACAATAGGGAGACTGAGTCAGGGGTTTTACTGAGAGGAAAGAGCTGGCTGGAAGGAGAAGTGTAGACTTACAGAGAAGCCACCCAGGGAAGGAAAGTACAGAGAGTGGGATGTAGGGAAAGCCTCCCGGGCCCTTTCTGTGTGCACACTCCCTTCTCTGTCTGCTTCAGAAACTGGCTGTCTGGGGCAGAATAATGTAACGTGTGAGCACTTGTTGGGGAACGAGGAAGCCAAGCCTTGGACAGCCACCCAGCCAACTTCTGAAGGATGAGGGAGCCTCTTTGCTGGCGGGAGTTGTGATGATGGAGCTGACTGGGAAGCCCAGGGAGGTGCTGAGAGCACAGACCTGCGAACGCTCCAGAAGAACAGGACGCGACAGCATCTGAGGCCTGAAAGCTGGAAGCCAGAGTTATTTCAGGGCCTTGAGCTTTGCAGAGTGGCTTCAGAAAACCCTGGCCCAGGACTGGTCTGTTCAGAGAAAAACTGTGACAAGAACATGGGCAGGTCAGGGCATCTTTAAACCAAGCTCCACTAAAACCTCTCCAATCAGCACGGAGGACACGTCCACTGGCTGCACTGAGCTCATCCTCTGTGTCTGTGGCCTTGTCCTCCGTGGATTCCCTGCTGCTCTCCACTTCTGGGGAAGGCTGCTGCCCTCTGAGCACTTGGCTGGCTTGGTCAGCCCCGTTGGTGGCGCTGGTCCCAGGGGGCCTGACGGCAGCAAGGGCAGTTACCGTCTGCCTATCTTAGCCCTTCTCCTGGGGTGGCCGTGGGGATTCTCACTGGTGTTTTTCCTTTGCCTTACGTTATTGCTGAGAGGCTGCTGGAAAACCCACAGCCGGGACCTGTACTTGGTTTATCTGGAGAACGCTCAGTAGGATGGAAGCAAGGAACAGAGCCGTTGGGAGATGGGAAGCAGAGGCCAGGCGAAGAGGGACTGGAGGAGGCGGTCCCGAACAGAGAGCAGAGCCACCGGCAGCTTCTGAAGAGATGGACAAGCTGGTGTGTCCTCTGTGGGCACGTGGGAGGGCTGTCCCCTCCCTCCTCTCAGGGTCCCATCGAGGCAAGCTGGGTTGCGCCCCCCCCCCCCCCCCCGCCGGGACAGAGATGGAGAAGGAAAGCAAGCACCTGATAGATGCCCTGGGGACCCTAACTAGCTATCCTGCAGCCCCTCCAGACGTCTTCCTCTCTCCAGATAACAGAGCGCACACAGCACAGCGAGAGGCGTTTTTCAGGAGAATGCCATCTCCCTTACAGCCAGCTAGGGCCCATTGTGTACCCAGAGAGGAAGCATGAGAGAGAAATATTTGGGGGAATAAGTGTGTGGGAGAGATGTGCTGTCGGCGAGTGAATGTTAGGTGGAATGGATCTTGTTGTCTTGGTAGCTTTCCCTGAGCTCAGTAACGAGATCGCTCTGGGGTCTGGGCTCCTTGGCGGCCTGCCCCTCCCTGTGCCATTCATATTCATTGAGTTCCTTGCGACAGTGTCACCTGGGGAAGGAAAGGGGAGCACAGAGCAGGGGCGGGTGGTGCCGATTTCCTCCAGGGAGGGGAGCAGGCACCCCTGTCTTCAGGGCTCACAATCAGCTGTCCCCACCTTGGGACACAGAGCAGAGGGGTGAAGTGGGTTAGGCGGGCTTCTTTACTGAAGGAATGGAGAGGAGGAGTCAGGTGTGTGTTTGGCCCAGACCCTAGCTCTCAGGCATTCGGGAGGTTCCAGCCCATGTGTGAATCCTTGTCAACCAGCCTTTTAGAACCTTGGTAACTTTCCTGTCTTGGTTATTTATTTGTATTGAAGTATGAATTCCCATACTGTAAAATTCCCTCACCGGCCACGTCCGATGGGTTTTAGTAAATGTGTGGGTTGTACCACCATCACCACGATCCCATTTTAGGACGATGTTTGTTTTTATTATCCTGTTTCTCTGAGAATGATTAGCCTGGATGCTTATGGGAGGGGATGCCAACAAGAGCCGTAGTTCTTACTGTGTAGGTCCAGGGAGCCAGGGGCCATGATAACATCGTCGTGTGAGTTATCACATTTGCTTTTCACAGGAGTCCAGGGAGATGGGCAACCCTCTTATTCCCATTTTGCAGATGGAGAAACAAAGCTAACAGAGGTCGAGTCACTTGGACCAGGTCTCACTGCCACAAGGTGGCTGAGCTGGGATTTGAGTGCATACCTCTCTGCGTGCCGAGCCGGCAGCGTGCTCCCACCAGTATCGTGTGGGGCATCTGGAGGCTCTGATCTGGCTATACATCAGACTACAGTCGAATGACTTCATTTTTTAATTTTTATTTTTTAAGATTTCATTTATTTATTTGAGAGAGAGAGAGAGGCACAAGGTGGGGACAGAGGCAAAGGGAGAAGCAGACTTGCTGCTGAGCAAGGAGCCTGATGTGGGACTCGATCTCAGGACCCTGGGATCATGACCCAAGCCGAAGGCAGACGCTTAACCGACTGAACCACCCAGGTGCCCCAGTCAGATGGCTTTAAATGCGACAGATCCTGACAGCATGCTGCAGCCCTCTAATTTTGTGACTCATAACCAATTTGAGTTTATGGAAAATGGAAAATGAACCCCTACCCCTGATTGATTCTGATTCTCACCCAGTCCTGGGTTCACCGTCCTTTTGGCTTTGACTGCACCTGGGAAAATAACCACTGACGGCGGGTCTCCTGCTCTGGCCCTCAGACAGCAGGAGGCAGCCTACGCCGGGGGCCTTCCCGTGTGCCGCAGGGTAAAGGCACTTGCACACGCGGCCGTTCCACAAACAGCCTGCCGGCCTCTAAAGTAATGGTGTTTGCTGAAGCCCTGCATCTCTCCCTTTCAAAATCAATCTTCTGATTGTAGGCCTGAAAACCAGACGCACTGTCTTCTAACGGCATGCCAGGGGTTAGAACCGATTGCTCCACACCACGTAACATGTGAAATATGATCTTTCTGTCGGGGCATATCTGAAAAGAAAGAAAGAAGCACCCAACAACAACCCTCTGTTGAATTTTGAAATGTAAATGTTTGCTAATGCTTTGCTGAAGACAGCTTCACTTGGGCTGAGAGCTATGTGTAAAGAAACATTAAAATGCATCATTTGCTCAGGGCTAAAAGTCATCAGCTTGTGATATTAATGCCCTTTAAAAAATAATTTGTCGGCATGAAATCAGAGCATGCCTCGCGCAAAGGATTGGCTCTTGTCAATTTTCTCATGGATCTCCTCAGTTAGAATTGCATTTAGATCTTGCCAAAAATGAGAGTTTTTCTTCCCCCAGTCTCTCTCCCCCTCCCCCTCCCTCTCCCTCTCCCTCTCTTTCTCTCTCTCTGCTAGAAGAGAGGTAAGGGGGTTAACTTTGACTTCATGGAGTGTGAAGGGCCCCAGCCCCACAGGCTAGAACCATGTTGGTCAGCTAGAAGGTCATGGGTTGTTATGTTGGCTGCTTCTCCATCCTCGACCTATGGGTTTCAATTGGGGCTCGTCTGGGCAAATGCTGGGAAAAACAAAGGCTTAGGGACACCTCGGAGAGAGCGCCCACAACAGGTCACCTAGAATTATTAAGGCCACTATAGCCTCCAGTGACCAACACCTTCCTCAAACTGGCTTATGCAACAAAGAGGGAAATCTTGCCGGGTATGGGAGTGTGGTTCGCAGAGCCCAGGGCTGGGAAGGGCTGGGGCTTTTGTCCATCTGTGCTCCTGACACCCCCTCTCCTGGGCGTGCAGGGTGGGGCCGTGTGAGGAGTGTGGTTGGAGGAGAGCTGAAGAGGTTGACCAGGGAGCTCTGGTCTTCCCTTCCTGCCTCATCTGGAGCAACCCCGCTTTCTCTGGCAACTTGTGGTGGAAGATTCCATTTGGAATAATGATTCCATTGTGAAGGAAGAAATTGGAAATGACTGGACTACATAATTCCTTGGCTTCCACACACGTTCTGCTGCCAGGAGATTCCTGTCTGTGATTTATCACCTAAGGCATCTAGGCTTTCCTTTTTAATTTCTTCGTTTGAAAAAGTTTCAAGCATTTTAAATAGATTCTTTAAAATATATGTGTGCATACATGCCTTTTATTCATTTAGTCATTCACACGTTTATTGAGTGCTCGTAGGGGTTCTAGGATCTGGGGACAGAGCAGTGAACACAGGAGAAGGCACAGGGGAGGTGGGGACAGGTGGGGAGGTGGGCACATGCGTGTCTGCTCTTGGTGCAGCTGGGGGGCCGCTGCCCGTCCTGCTCCTCCCCACCTGTGCGGGGGGCTGCCGTTCTGGGTGTTCTTATGTTCCCAGCTCCTGGTGAGGTCTAGGGCGCGTGTGTCTCACGGCTGCCGCCTCGGAGTCCAGGGAGCGCAGAGGATGGCTTGGGCTCCTCGAGGAGGCGGCATTATCTCACACCCAAGAGTCCGGAGTGGGAAGTGATGGGCAGCCAGAACTCCTGACCAGTTCCAGAGTGTTTCAGAGAAATTCCTGGGGCCTGAGGTGCCCTCTTGCAACCTCCCTTGAGGAGTTCCAGGAGTGCAGAGAAGGGCAGTCATGTGTTAGTACTTCGGGCTCCATGTCCTGGGCACTTTTGTTTCTAAGCCGTGGAGGCTAGGGATCTTTTGTGGCTGGTTGCTGGGCAAGGGGCACGGAACACAGAAAGGGGAGAGGAGAGCCTACGACACTTCTGGGGCTGCCTCCTTTCCCAGGTACAGGGCAGGGAACGAACCTAACAGCATAGTACAGTGATTAAGAGCTCAGTTTCTGGAAACAGACCAGGGTCCCAACTGGGACCTGTGCTCTGCTTCCCTGGATATGGCTACTTCTGTAAAGGAGCCAGGTGGCCGTGTCAGGGAGACCCGAGAGAGAGAAGCAGAAGGAAACAGGCAGGGAGAGCAGAGCTAGCTGGACCGGGGCTGCTCCACTTAACAAGACAGGCATGTCCCACACAACCATCTCTGAGATCTCCTCTCTCGTCTGGTTTCCCACCCGCATCCCCAACTCGGAGCAACAGGCAGGCCCAGTGAGGGGTGGGGAGAAGTTGGATGAGGCTGGAGATGAAATGAGTGGAAGACTCTCTCCCTTTGCTGCCACCTGCCACAGCTCCCAGGCCACTGCAGAGCTCCTTCCCGTGGTCTGTGAGCCCGGGATGACCTGCTGGTTAGAGCTGGGGACTATGCTGGCTGGAGGTACCCGGGAATGTGCCAGCCCAAGCGTCAGAGACCCATCCCGCTTTCCCTCTGGGAAAAGGCAATGAGATGCCAGAGAAGAAAATCCTGGAGGAGGGGGTGGGACCCTGGGACAGCAGCTCTCTGTGAGAGCCAGCGAGGCTGTGAGCTTCTGGAGGGCGGGCCCCATAGATGGCTTGTTTCCCTGGCACTGGGTAGAGGGCCTTGCGGGACCAATGACGTTTGGGTGGAGGGACAAATGGCCAAAGCTTGCGGGGATTGCGGTCAGGCTCCCGGTGCCTGCTTCCCTGCTCACCTGCCGTGCGCGCCTGCTGAGCCCCGGTTCTCCCGCCTGCAGAGAGCTGTCTGCTAACCCACGTCCCAGGAAGACATCCTGCTGAGTGTGCTGCCTTTCTCGAGAGTTTTAAAAGGAAGCAACGAGAGGGCAGTGCTTTATCCAGACTGGTAATTCTCAGATGCGATCTCCTCTACCTGTTTCCTCAAGATTTTAATTGGCGTTCTGTAAAACTTTTTATTAAATCCCTTGTCAAGTGAATTTGCCAAACCTTGAACATTTGAGCTCCATCTTGAAGATTTAAAATGTACATCAACATATCCGGGCTCTGAACAGTCTTGTGGTTTAAAACAACCTGTTTGATTTTCTTAAAAGCAATAATTAGTCTTTCTGACGGATGGCTTACAAACAATAGAATTCACTCGTTTTACGGGTGCAGTTCAACGAGTTTTGACAAACATATACACTTAGGTAACTAACTCCACAATCAAGATACAGGACATTTCCCACTGCCCGGAAAGTTCACTCATGACCCTTCGTGGCCATTCTCCCCCAACCCCCGAGCCTTGGCAACAGCGATCCGTTTTCCATAGTTCGAGTTTTGCCTTTTCTAGAGGTTCCCATAAATGGAATCCTACAGCAAGTAGTCCTCTGTGTCTCTGGTTTCTTCCCCTTTGCACAGTGTTTCCTGAGGTTCAGTCATGCTGTGTGTCTTAGCAGTTGGTTCCTTTTCACTGCCAAGTAGTAGCCCCTTGTCTGCAGCACCCCCAGGTGCTGCCCCAGCCACCAGCCAATGGAAACTGCTCGGCTCTTTGTGCATTAGTGCTTCCGGGGACATAGACTGTCATTTCTCGTGGGTAAACAGCTGCGTGTGAACTCGTGTCATTGTATTTGATCAAGGGACATTTAAATTGAACATCTGTGAATAAATGTCTGAAGAACTGTTTCAGAAACACAGCTCACCTCGCTCGAAGGCTGGGCCTGTCAGCGCCACCGAGGTGGCCCCCCTCACGTCCGCAGGCAGAGCCCAGGTCCCTAGCCCCAGGTCCCTAGCGGACATTCAGGAGGGAGAATGGGTGACCCTCGTGAATCAGCGTTAGAAGGGCAGCAGCTTCTCTCCCGTGGTAGTAAACTCAGCCCCTGGCTGGGCTCTCTGCTGTCTCTGCTGTCTCCTGGGTGGGGAGACTGCGACTCCGGTCTGGGGGCCAGGCCCTGTGTCGCTTCTCCCTGGTTCTAAGAGGGACAAGGAGCCGCAGTCGTTGCCACCATGAATACCATCACCCTCGCCGGCAGATGGTGGAGGAGAGGCTAAGTGAGAACTCCCGGAGCATATAAAACGAAAGCCAGCCAGAGGGACCCGCAAGGTAAATGATATCATTACCAGGCGCGTAAAGGCAACAGCATCTGTCCCCTGCCATGGCGGGAACGGAGCTGGGGTGCTGGGGAGCGGGCTGCTCAGCACATGCTCCTACCCATCTCACCTGAACAGAAGAGCAGTTTGGGAGGGCCGGGTGGTCTGGATTTTAACTGTTTAACGAGCAGCCTGACTTCATTTTGTTTGTTGTCAGGCGCTCTTGACAGACTCTCGTGATTTTCCCATTCTGTTGATCAGTTCAAGTTGGAAATGGCACGTTGCTCATCCCACTTTGCGTGGGGTGTCATATGTCGTAGGGGATAGGCTTGCCTGGGTGGCCAGCCTCTCTGATGTGGGGGCCGAGACACGGGGCCGAGGCACAGGGCACGTGCAGTCAGAACCAAGAATTTAGAAACTCCTTTTCTTCTCTTTAGCTCCTCTCAGCTCTCAGGCCCCACTGCTATCTGGAAATATTCCCTAGGTATTCTGTGGTTTTATAGAGAGAGCACAAGATTCTGGAATCCGACAGACCCGGTTTCCAATCCGGCTCTGTTACGGACCAGCTAACCAGCTAAGGCCAGGCCTTCATCTCGTCTGTCAAATGAAGGAGTGTACCCCTTCAGTGGTGTTAAGAGGAGAGTATGAGACACAGTGTCTTTTGCGCATAGACCCCCAAGCCTGGTGTGTATCAGATGTATAATACTTAGGCGTTCATGACCCCAAACTCCTGGACCCACCCTACACGTCCCCCAGCCACGGTGCGTGCCTGCCCACGATGGGGAGGAGGAAGGTGGGAGTGTGTCCTGGGGGGGAAGGCACAGTGTTGAGACACTCGTCTACCAGAACTGCTCACTCAGCGTCCTAGAACCCTAAAATCCCAGGCCTGGGGGTTTCCTGAAAGGTCTTTCATCCAGCTGCCCTCCCCATGCTGGAGAAGGCTTCCCAAAGCCTATGCTGAGTGGCCATACAACTTTTCCGGAACGTCAGTGGCTGATTACATGGTCTCTGTCACTTCTGAGCCACAACCTTAGGGCTAGTTCCTTACCCTCTCCCTGCCTCAGTTTCCTCATCTGTAAAGTGGGACAGTGATAGTACCAACCAAGTGGGTTTGCTGCTAGGACGAGGTGATAGATGTAAAGTGCTTAAAGCAGTCCTTGGCAAGAGAATCCCCTCAATGAATGCCAACTTCAGAGATTTCCATGGGGTGCCTATCTGGTTCGGTTGGAAGAACCTGCAACTTGATCTCAGGGTAGTGAGTTCAAGCCCCACGTGGGGCGTAGAGATTACTTAAAAATAAAAAACCAAAAGCTTTCCTTGTTGCGCATAACTTCTCTGTGATGAGGAACTTGCTATGGCGAGTTATGCCCCGTATCCTTCCTGACACCTCAGGCAGCTTTGTGTCCAGGAAAGGGGGCTCTCCCTGTATGCATGAAATTTCCACTTGGGAGTCTATTTACTATCTTTCTCAGGTTTCCTTCTTTCCTTCCTTCCTTCCTTTCTTTTTTTTCAGAGAGCTCTCATTTCTTCTCTGCGTCTTTCCCCCTGTTACCCTTAACCCTTTCACTCAAGAAAATATCATTAGGTTGAACCATATGAAATTGCCAGTTTGTGTATCAAAAGCTGCTGAATGCCAGCGATCTCATATGGTTCAACCTAACAGCGGGTTACTCAAGCAGCACTATCTTTGGGCCCCCAGAACCACAATCATCACTGCCATGTTGAACACCTGCTGCTGGGGCCTGTCCCAGGTCTGGTGGAGGGGGGTGCCCAGGAGTCTGTATTTCTAATAAGGTCTCCACTGACGCAGTGGAAAGAATACTGGCCTTGGAAACAGGATACAGATTGGGGAGCATCCTATGTCTGGCTGGCCATGCAACCTTGGGCAAGGCACTTTCTGTCTCTAGGCCTCTGCTCTCTAACCTCCATGATGGGATTTTCCAGAAGGTGATCTCTCAGATCACTTCCAACCCTGAACTCTTATGATTTACGAAATATTTGTTAGGTGCCCACTAGGAGCTGAAGGTTACAAAAAATAAAGCCCACGCCTGCAAGGAGATTACTCTAGTGAGGGAGATCCAACCCAGGGCAGTGGGGCCGAGCAATATCATATGGAGGATAATGCAGTATAGCCGCTGAAGTGCTTTCACTGAGGAACGAAGGGTTGACCGCAGCTGTAAATGATGGCTGCAAGTTCAGAGGAGGGTGAAGACATGGCGGACGGGGTAGGCTTCCTACTGGCAAGGGGGACTTTGAGGAGGGTCTTGGGGTGAGAGAAGGAAGATGTACCTTGCCTTTATTTCTCTTTGGTGTTCCCAGCACACTGGCTCCTAACATTTCAGCAGCCTTAAGGTACTTCCTTCGTCCACTTGCTCATTCATTCACCCGTCTATCCATTCATTATATCCATCAACAGATATTGGGTGCTGACATAGAGTAAACAAGATAAAATTAGTCTCTGTCCTTATGGAGCTTCACAATGTACTGGAAAGATCAGATAAGCAATGAACACACAAATCAATCAAAATATGAGATGTAGTGTTTTGCAGAGAATTAAAACAGGATGACCCATTAGTGACCACATGGTGTCTTGGATCGGGACAGGGGTCAGGAAAGGCCTCTCCGAGGACATGACATGTAAGTGGAGATCTGAAAGTCAACAAGGAACCAACCAGGACTAGACCCGCACAGAGGACTCTAGGCAGAGGGAGCTGTTGGTGCAAAGGATGTGAGGTGGGAATTAACAGGAACAGAAGAAAGGCACAGCGGGAGGAGTGAGGTGAGAGATGGGAGGGTGGTACACAATATATCTGGTGCAGTAGGCAGGGGTCAGAATGTAAAGGGTTTTGTAAACCAGGATAAGGATTTCATGCTTTATTCTAAGTGCAACAGAGGACCATTGAATGGCTTTAAGCAGAGGAGCCTAATTTGACTTATGCTTCTGAGAGATCTCTCTGGCTTCAGAATGAAGAATGGTTCTGAGGAGGCAGAGTGGAAACAGGAAGCCTGGTGAGGTTATTGTCACGGTCCAGAGGGGCAGCGGCGATGGTGTAGACTGGAGGAGTAGTTGACAAACAGTACACGGATATTTAAATACCCAGGGTGGAGGTGGTGGGGTAGAGAGACACAAGGAGGTAGGGCACGTTCTCAATAGTTAAAGCAATGTTTCTCAGACATCTTTTTCCTGCCCTTGTGGGGGAATGTTGTACACTGGCATCAGAAACAGTGCACCTGGGGCACCTGGCTGGCTCAGCCAGGAGAGAGTGCAACTCTTGATCTCAAGGTTGTGAGCTCAAGCCCCACGTTGGCATGGAGCCTACTTAAAAAGAACAAAACCAAAACCCAAAGAACAATGTGTCAATTCGGCAGTGATTGTCAGCTGGGATTCCCCTAGAGCTGGTAAGAGCACAGCGTTGGGGGAGGCCATGGGGGGCACGCCCTACTCCAGTATCCCACCAACTGCCACATGGTTTTATGTCTGACTACTACACAAATCCCAACTGGGAGTGAGGGCCTAGGGTAGCTGCCCAAGTGATAGGAAACATTTATAAATACAGCCCAGTGTGACCTCCTGAAAGCTTGTTCCTTGCCGTGTTGACCGCCTGAGGACATTTTGATTCCTTGTGGATAAATAAAGTCATGTTAACATTAATTTTTGTCAAAAAATGATTTTCGAGAGCAAACTCTAGTAAGTACATTTAATTTCTTGATCATCTTCTGCTATGTGATGAACCTAAAAATTTCTAATCATTTTGGTTTTCATTTCCATTTTTATTAGGAGAAATTCTATTCCATATCTACTGTACAATGAATATTTGGTTTGTCACTCAGGGTTTTTATTTTTCACTTTTTTGGACCGTTAAAGCTTTTGCCATGATGACTGATTTTACTTTTTACAGGTCCAGTTTTCTCGGGCTCGATTTTGCAAATCTAAATTGTGTCGAGGAGATAAGATTCTTTAGTTACATTCTCATTATAATGAATTTATTATGTACAGTTTTAGCTACTGTCAGTTCTATTTTCTATTCTGTATTTTCTACCAGCAGTATTCATTATAAACTGAGAGAAGCAGCGGCGCCTGGGTGGCTCAGTCAGTTGAGCGTCTGACCCTTGATTTCGACTCAGGTCATGATCTCAGGGTCCTGAGATGGAGCGCCGTGTCAGGATGTGGGCTCAGCAGGGAGTCTGCTTGGGATTCTCTCTCCTTCTCCCTCTTGCCCCTCCCCACCCACTCTGCCCTGCTCATATGCTCCCTCTTAAAGATAAATAAATGAATAAAAATAAAAAACTGAGAAAAGCTGATGGTTGTATTTATAGTCTAGCTGATTCGCGAGGGTAATATGAGCTATCATCTCAGGTATATCAGAATTGTTCTCGAACAGGGCAGCCCAGGCTGGTGCTGAGTGCTCAGGCTCTGGAGTCAGGGTGGCTGGTTTCAAGTCCTGGTTTTACCGCCTTCAAGCTGTGTGGTGTTGGCCCCAGTTTCTTCACCTAAAATTGGGTGTCCACCTTCCGGTGGACTGAGTGCACACTGAGCACTTGTTACTCTGCAGCAATAAACGGACCTGATTCATTACTCTGATGAAGGCAGCAGCCGCCCCCCCCTCCGTGAAGAAAGCCAGAGTGGGTGGAGTTTATGTCCATTACTCCATGTCCCTACTGCACTGTCTTCATCCATTTTACTATCTGCTTCTATCTCCCCAGAAGCCTCTTGGGTTCTCATCCCCACCGACTAAAGTTTCTCAAAATGAGATCCATAACCTGCAACAGAGTCTGTTTGGAAAGTTGTTAAAATGCAGATTTCTGCTGAACTCGAATCTTTGAGGTCCGCCCCCTGAGTCCTTTTTAATACGCTCCCAGTGATGCACCCTAGATATGAGAGACTTAGGTCCTTGGCCCCAGAAGTCCTTCAAGGGTAGATAGCGATCTGCCCCGCCCGCCAGGCCAGGTGTCCAACAGCAAGGTAACCCTGAACTGCCCTCTGCCCAAGGTTTTGAGCAATACCTTCTAATTAATGAGCGCCCCAGAAGGGCCAGGAGAACTCGACCACCTTCTGTGATTCCTAGGGTCTGAAAGCCACCATCTGTGTCAGACTAATAGGCTTGCCCCCATTCATAATTTTAATTGAAGCTGAGTAGAAGCAAGTCTGTCATTTTTAGCTGTCCAAGGTTAACGCCAGCAAAATGGCATCATGACCAAGGAGTGCTCTGGTTTCACGTCAACAGGTCACAGACAATGCAGAACACATCAGCGTAACCACATCCAGTGTGAATGTGTCTGCGGTGCACGCTCTCGACTTTGTCTTCATACCCCGTCAAAACTGACAGCGCCCACCACAGATGAGCCACCGAGGAAAACGCAGATTTGTTGGGTCAAGTCTGCAGGCAGGGAGAGAAAACGCTTAACATGATGCTGTACTCTCCTTTGTCTCCGTGTAAGGCTGACGAGGCTAACCCATCATTGCCCACTTCCCATGAGCCTGCGGGACAGACGGAGCTGACAGGCTACCTGGAATCAGGTGGTTTAAACGTCTTCTGCAGCCATTGGTCGATAGCTCTGCCTGCAGAGCTCCCCTTGCTCCTCTCCGCACTGGGCTCACAACCAAAGAGTGAACATCCAGATTGGGGGAGTGCCTGGAAGGGCCCAGAAGCCTTAGGGTTAGGGTCAGGTTGGGCTGGGAGAGCTAGCTCCAGCTCTGCAGCGGAGGTCTGTGCTGATTGGTGGGTTGTTAAATCTTTTGAATATCACCCTGGGGAACAGCTTAAAAATTTTTTCTCAGTACAATGCTCCAGGCAGTCATTACCAATTGATAACTGTTGGTAGTTTAGATGAAACTTATTTACCATCTGTGGATTAAGGTCTTGCCTCCCCCAAGGGTATTTGGTTTTAAACAGTGTGCTCTGGAAGTTAAAGAAAAGGCTCCCAGGACTGGACCTCTAAGGCTGTAACTTCTGGTACTGGACTTGGAAGGAAGTCGGGGAGGGGCGCGGGTTTCCAAATCTCATGCCCTGACTGGCTCTGACCCTTGAACACAAGACAGGGTAACGGGGGCAGACAACAGAAAATCCCCCCAAGCCCTCAGCACCGTGTAGGCTTCCAGCAGAGCAGAAGCAGCTCGTCAAGGTCTGCATTCAGTCTCAGCATCCTCCAGGTTAGAAGATGGAGTTGTCAGTGGTTTCTCTGCCACACATTTTCTTTTTTGCTGCCTATAGAAGGCAAAAGTCACTTAGCATCTAAACAGCATGACTTGTGCCCTAGGTAGAAATAATTTTGCCATATTCATATGCTTTTCCTTTGTCATAAGTAGCAACATGCCCCTGATTTTAAAACGATTATGGTCATGCTATCCCCAGCGACAACCTGGGCAAACATGGAATTGCTGTGAAGTAGGGCTTCTGGGGAACCGGAGCAGAGAGGGAGCGGCAAGGGAGCATCTTGGAATAAAGGTCTAGATGTGGGTGGATGGTCCAACGGGAGAACATGGCCGCCCTCCACAAGGGCTGGTGACACTGTGGCATGCTGGAATAATTTCTCTCTTCAGGATTCCTTTGTTTGCGTCTAGACTTGGCTTTTCTGACTTTCAGAGTTGCCATAACCCTCATTTCACCAGGGAGAGGACTGAGGTCCAGAAGAGTTAACTAACTTTTCCGAGATCACACAGCTAGCTCAAGACCGAGGCAAAGGTAATGGAATCCTAACTGCAGCTTCTATTCACTTTAGACAACACGTCAATGTCATTTATTCATTTCTGGCGAACCCAGGGTGATCCTTAGGAACACGAATTACCATATAACATTGCAGTGCAGGGCTGGCTGAGGTGTGTGGGTCCTTTCGCCCCTAAGCTCGGTCGGCTCATTGAATGTTATTTTGTTGTTTGCTCCTGGCGCCCCTTAGGTCTGTCTTTGTCATCGTCAATCTCTTAGTGTGCCTGCTTGAAACAAATCTTCTAAAATCTATTTCCCCACACACTGTTGACTACGAAAGTACATTAGTAATTTAATTTTGCATAATGATTCTCCCAGCATGGCTGGTGGAAATCTCAGCAATGCAGTCTTGTCTCCTCTCTCTTTCTCCTCTCCATTTCCTGGGCCCTCTGCACCCTCTTGGGCAATGCATGGTTCCAGGAGCAGGAAAGAGCAGGATCCATATCCTGAACAAACAGTGTGACTGTAGGCAAGTTTCTCAGCCTCTCTGAGCCTGGGTTATCCTTCGGGTCTCTCAGGCAGAATGTGAGGCCTAAATGCCCACATCGAGTTGTCTTTTAACCAAATCTAGTTTCATCCCTGCACTTAGAGGCACATTCCACCTTCACCATAGATTATGGCTGGTTAAGGGCATGTCCGTGCTCTTCGGTAGGATTCAGAGTCCTTGAGGTTGGTGACTGCGTTTGCTGAGTCTGGGTCCCCCTGCCGAGCACAGACTTGCTGCAGGCTCTCCGTTCACGCCTGCAGAGGGAGACTGTTTAAAGTCACTGAGTGCTGTTGAGGCAGCTTGCAATGGCTGTGTTGTCACCTGCAGGCTCAGGGACACAGGCCTTTTCCTCTTCTCCGTGCCCTAGAAGAGGCAGTTGCTGAAGCCCGGACATCCACGGGGGTGGAACATCTCTGTAAGTCACGACCCCTCTTTGGAACGTGGCCCCATGGCGGAGAGTCCTTCTCCCAAAACAGAATCAGATTCCGGGAGCCAGCTTCGAAGCCCATGTGTGATGAGCCGGCCCGCTCCTTCCCCGTGGGCACAGAGTCCCCTCGGAAGCCGTGATTTTGAGTGGCTCTGAGTGTTTCTCTCGAGCAGTCTCCTGACGCCCTCACGGCTGGGTTTGGTTGTCCCATCAACCACTCTCCACACGCCTGGCCATGTGGAGGCAGAGCGGCTGGTGGGAAAAGAGGAGGTGAGAGGAGCCTTGAGAATGGAGACGAGAGAGTGAACCAGGGAGGAGAAAGGGACGGGAGCCGGCTCCCTGCACCTGCTTCCTCATGAAGCTGCTATTCCTGCCAACAAATCTCCCTTTTTAACTTGGGTCATTTCCGTGGGTCACTTGGGTTTTGATCCCCCTCAACAAATAACCCCCAACTAATTTCTTCTTTAAATAAGCCATGGGGGTCACATGGTAGGTGTCTTGAGGGCATTTCTATTCTTCTTCTTTTTTTTTATTTAAGAGAGAGAGTCAGGGGGAGCTGAGGGAGAGAGAGAGAGAGAGAGAATCCCAAGCAGGTTCCACACCCACACCCAGCTCAGAGATGATCCCAGGACCCTGAGATGATCTGAGCCAAAGTCAATGGTCAGAAACCTAACCTCAACTGACTGAGCCACCCAGGTGCCCTGGGGCGTGTCTATTCTTATCTTTCCCCCAATGCACAATATAAGGCTGGGCAAGCAAGAGATGCCGGCGGCATAGTAGTTGTTGGTTTAATGAATGATGAGCCTGGGTAGCACGAGGCTGGGCACAGGGAGTGTGTTTGCCCCTGGATGTGTCAACAGTTGTCCAAACATTTCAGGCAGAAAGGGATCACCTCTGTTCCCCCATAGAGTGTGTGTGTGTGTGTGTGTGTGTGTGTGTGTGTGTGTATCCATGGGTCTGGTCCTCTAAACCTGTCATAAACCCCGTTTATGGAGTGTTCTGCAGTGTTTTTGAACACTTGAATGCAATATTCTTAGATTGCCTGGTTCATTTAGTAATTAGAATATGTCACTCTCACAGGTTACTTGAACCTTTACTTCCGTGGTTTTCAGCCCTGTCTAGCCTCCTCCAGACCACTGCTAGTGAGCCATTTCGATAAAGTTGTAAATGCATTTGCTGTATTTTTCTACCTAAGTTATTTGCAGCAGGTTTTATGAAGCTTGTAAATATGAACTGATTTTCTTTTACATATGTGAGTCAGCCTTATTTTGGTCTTAAGTGGACTTTATGAACCTGCGCGGATTAGAATAAACACTGAAGCCAGCAATCAGTTCTATATTTAGCTCTTAAACAGCTAGGATTTTCGTGTGTGTGTGTGTGTGTGTGTGTGTGTGTGCTGAATATTAAGAAAAAAGATTATGTGTGAGTACTGACTGCTGCTGTGTGTGAGGCCAGTTGACTTGGAGATGGGTCTAGCAGAATTCCTGGTCAGCTGGGGCCAGAGTCGGTAGCTGAGAAGACTCTTTCTCTCCCAAAGGCCACTGTTTGCTTACCTGCAAAGTGGGGAAGAAGAATACTCCCCCATTATTAGGTTGTATCTGCAAGGGGGGTAGCCCATATTGGGCTGGTTGTGCAAAGGAAGCAGGGGATGCAAAAGGACCCACCACAGGGCTAGTGTCTAGTTGGTACTCAGTAAATACTTACTACTTCCAGAATCTCAGCCTTGAGTGAACTTTAACATTCCAAAGGACAAATGTATGTGTCTTCTGCTGTGTCCCTGACAGTTCCTAAGAAGCTCGGGGCCAAATAAATAAGAGTATAATACAGATTTATTACATTGGATGCAAGTGTCTGCCTGGGTCTTTATTTTATCAGAGTCCTGCCAGAGAAAAGTTTCCACTCAAACAATGTTGTCTTGGATCATGGTGAGTAATAGGGCAGCAAGGTGGGGGAAGAGCAGAGGGGTGCTCAGGGTCTTTCAAGCTTGATTGCTTGGGTTTATGTCTCAGCTCAGGCCATTTAAGAGCTGTGTGACTTTGGATGTGTTATTTAGCCTCTCTGTGCTTCAATCTCTTCACCCGTTAGAAGGGCACAATACTACTAACATTCTAGTGATCATATATATATATATACACATATACATAATATACACATATACATACACATATACACATATACATAATACGAATGCACATTAAGTACTGAGCGTGCCTGGCCCACAGTGTTTGTCAGCATTATCACTACCTTTGTTATTGTCACTAGTAGTTAGAAGAATGGATTGTGGTGGCAGAAAGATTGGGGTTTGAGTCTTGGCTCTGACACTTACCAGCTCTGTGACCTTGGATAATTGTTCAACCTTCCCAAGCCTCTGTGTCCTCCTCTCTTATTTCGGGGTATCTTTTATCTCCCGGGGTTATTACTACCATCAAATAAGACAAAACGTGTAAAGCACTTAACATCGTGCCTGTTGTCGAGAAAGCACAACCAGTGTTTTCTATTTTATTATGTGGAGAACTCCCCAATTTAACACCATTCATTCAGCAAATATTAGTAAAGCCTGTGCTAAGTGTGGGCTCGGGCATGGAATAAAGTTTTTCCCTTCTTTAATGAGGAAGCTCGCACATCTCTTCTGTTTCAGAGGAATATTTACTTCCTTGACCCTAGTCAGAACACTGTAATCTTGGATAAAAGAACTCTGGAGGAAAAACTTCCCCCCAAGGGAAGACTTGGCTCTGGCAGTTGGGGTTCTCATGAGGAGATCCCAGCTACAAAGCGGTTGCACCCTTGGGACCTGGGATGGGAACTGATGACGGAAGTAGATGTGGGCATTAGTGGGGCGGCCGCTCAGCCCAGTCTCTGCCTACCTTCCCGATGTTGTTGTTAACTGCGCCCCGTTCCACCTGCACACTGTCCTGAGCTAGATAGCACATGAGTATTTCTCCATTCCTGATCTAATTAAGAAATACATCTCCTTCCAGCTCAAAGGAGTGTGGTTGGAAGTACCACTTGGCCACCTCTGGCATTCGGGAAGGATCGAAAAGGCGAGTCTAGTGTTAGGGAGGCCACAGGAGCAGAGAACCATGGACAAGACCTCTCCTTTCCTCTCCTGGAAAAGTGATGGATGTTTATTTTTTCCTCTCTTTTTCCAAGACAGTACACATGGTAGGAACTTCGTCGTCCTCCTAGACTGTGCAGGGGAGTGGCTACTTGCCGGAGAGAGACAAGGCAGAGAGGGAGGCCAAATTAAAATGACAACTGCACAGCAACACTCAAGTGAAAGGAACTGGCAGCGGGCCTGGAGGAAGACCCTTCTGGCCTTAATTTGAATCCTGTTGTTTCTCGGTTGTTCCTTGTTGTCACTGGGGGAGGGGGACAGTGTGCAGCTGGGCCTGTGTTCTCACCCCTGTGTCCTTGCTGTTACTGGGACCGCCCAGACGGAGGACAGGTACCACGGGGAGGAGGCGTTGGCTGAATATTTTGGAGCAGTGTTCACCAAGACTCTTATTAAAAAATAATTAAGTATAAATAGCAAAGTAGAGCTGTCCCAGGGTTTCTACAATGCTGATGTGTTACTTTTAGTAGCAGGAAAAAATATATTTGTAAAGAATAATAAGACTAATAGTAAAGTTCACAGAGTGATTATTGCATGTCAGGCTTTTTTTCCCCAAGTGTGTCACATGTACTTTGATGTGGGCAACAAAGGCAGAAGAAAAATTATTAAATTTCCTTACTATCTACAGCCCATTGACAAGTCCTTGAAACAGGCAGAGTGACATTCCCCTAGGAACTCAACTGCTTTGATATTGATTCTTTGCAGAGGGCAAAAGGGCAATCTTAGCCCAACCCCCAGGACCCTGGAAGTCTACTTTAATATATAAAAATTCCTTTGGAAACTTCCTTTATCACTGCACCCCCCCCCCCAGATACATATTGACCATCATCCTCCAAGCATATGACCCACTGATACACGTCTGAAGGGTCTCATAACTAAGGGTTTACTAAACAATAATAAATGACTTTTCCCAACAATAGCTAGGCCCTCCTCCGGGTCCTGGAAACCTTGTTTCCAAAATACCTGGGAGGCTTATGCTATCTCTAACCCCCTCCTAACTTGAAAGTATATAATGGGCCACTCCTCATGGCCCAGTGCAGCTTTTTCTGCCTACCGGTCCTGTCTCTGTGCTTTACTAAAACCTCTTTTTGCACCGAAGTTGACTCACGAATTCCTTCTCGGCCATTGCGTCAAACCCTAACATCTTTTCCTACATCATACTTATTTGCTTAATCCTCACAGCCTCTGAGGTGGAGAGATTCTCATTATCCCCCGTTTCCAGATGGGGCAACTGAGGCTCAGAAATGTTAAGTAACTTGCCCAAGGTCAAATGGCCAACCAGTGGCAGAAATTCTACCTAGGCAGTCAGGCTCCAGAGTCTGAGCTCTTAACCCAACTCAGTATCACCTTCCAAGCGGAAAGTCAGCCTGGGATTAGGGAACTAAGGCACAGAAAGGTTAGGTAACTTGCTGAAGTCACACAGCTAGGAAGTGAGAGCAGGACTCAAACTCAGTCGGCTTCATCTAGCTCTAGAGACTGTACCCTCAGCAGTTACTCTGCTTTTCCTCTTTCCGAGTTGGGCTCCTTAAAAGGATTGTCACGAAGCTCAAGGTAGACGAGGTAGGCGGCTGTGTGTAGACAACTGTAAAGCACCACATGAGCCATTCGTCTACTAGGTCTGGGGGCTAGAGCGCAACTGGAGAAACTCACCTTGTGTTCAAGGAGCCTCAGGGAGAGGCTGCAGAAAAGAGACCCCCACATTTGCAGTGAGGAGGCTGAGCGGTACAGGTGTGAGGGGATCTTAAGACCAGATGGGGTGGAAGAGCGGAGCCTTTCTCTTCTGGTGCTAAGTGTGAAGGCCAACAGTCTGGCCCTTGTTACCTGGGACCCTGGCGCAGAGAGCCCCATGCTAATATAGCATCCTTACCAGTGACAACAAAAATGTCCTTTTAGCCAAAGACTTTCTATCTCCTTCCTCCCACCCCACTTTTCCTTTCTCCAAGCTGCTTCCGAGCATTTCCCGAGGGAGGTTATTGGCTCTTTTCAGACACCTCTGCAGCCAGGCCCTAATTTGCATCACCACGTGGAAATCTGTACCTGGAGCTGTGCCCCGCCCCCCAGCCGGAAGATACCTACAGAGCTGCACTTACCAGCGACTGGAAGTGGCACAGAGACTGCAGCTCCTTCCCTCCAGTCGTGTCCCCCCCAACACCACCCCCTCCATCCTGGCATCTGCTGAAGGCCAAGTTGTCTTCCACGGGGGCACATGCTCTTGTCTTTCTCCTCAAGTCCACTTATGGCACATTTCCTTGCATCTGCTCCGAATTGACTTAAATGTGAATCCACGGAACACAACCGCGCACCACCCCCCCCCCCCCCCAGAACTGTAACTTTGTTAAATTTTGCTCCGTCACAACAGTTGTCTTCTTCTTCTTCTTTTCTGCTTGCGGATGTCCTGTCAACAACAGAGACTAAATGACAGTGTTTGGAAAGATAGCAACATGAATCACATGGAAGTGATTTGTTTTTAATCCACCACGCTGCAGGCTGGCCCCTAGTTATTTGTGAATATGTATCAAGCCCGAACTTTGAAATTTTGATAATTGGTTTCTTACAGTTCCATTATTTCTCCTTTTCCTCTGTGTCTGATGCGTGTGGAAAGTTTCCCAAGTATGCATCCAGTAAATGAAACCTATATATAAAGATAGGCACGGTGACATAAAGTAAAATACAGCCTTAGTTACTCACGTATTTAGTGACTATTTATGGCATCTTCCTTGTGTCAGGTACTGTATGTGGAGCTGGGGACAGTCATGAACAAGGTCAGTGTCTGTCCTCACGAACTTACTGGCTAGCGGAACACAAGTCAATGAAAGAGCAAATAGACATTTTACACATTGCGATGAATTCTCAGAGTGAGACAAGTATGGGTATTGTGAAAGAAAACCATGGAAGGAAAAATTCAGGAAGGGAATGCTTTCTGATCACCCAACCCAAAGACCTCATTTAGCCGATGAGAAAAGACAGGGATGAGTCATTTCCCCCCATCCTATACAAACGACTTCTGGTAGACCCGCGGCTAAAGCAAGCTGCTGTCTCTCGGAAGAGAGACCGTTAGATGTGTGGTGAAGCGCTCCATCTTCTTGCGATGAGTTTTCTAGAAGGATTTATCTCAAGGACATGTGAGTATATATAGTTAACACATTTCTGGGGAAATGCTAGAAAGCATTCTGGTATTCCTCTTTTTCGCATTGCTAAGGGCAGGAAGCTGTGGAAGAGGGAGTTCTTCCCTCTCCTTCCAGACTAACTAAGTCGTCTTAGGGTAAAGTTCACTTCCATGCATTGAGCAGAAGAGGCCCCTAAACTCTGGACCCAAGATCTGTTAGATCCAAAATCCAGGTGGCTCATGCTGAGAAGGAATTGGAAGGAAAAGCAGGGCCTGTGAGAAAAGGGGTAGAGAGGTGGAGAAAAGAGAAATGAAGGTGGTACCAAGAGAAGAAGAGAAACCAGGACAACAAGCTACTGACAAAGTAGGGGCAGGAGCCCCATTACTTGGCTCGGTGTGTGTACCAGCCCAAGGGACGATAATCCCAGTTCACTAGTAAACACCACCCCCATTTTGCTTGTGCCCGCTATCTCTGCCTGTGGTCCCCTTTCCACATGGGAATACTTTTTTTTTTTTTTTAGATTTATTTATTTGATAGAAGGAGTGAGCACAGGTGGGGGGAGGGGCAGAGGGAGAGGGAAAAGCAGGCTCCCCCCCCTCCCCCAGCAGGGACCCGGACATGGGGCTCGACCCCAGGACCCTGAGATCACAGTCTGAACCAAAATCAAGAGTAGGTTCGCTTACCCCACTGGCGCCCCTCCAGTGGAACCTACTTTGGTTATCTTTGTGGTCAGGTCTTCCTGACGGGTGCGAGTTACCTAGCAGCTTATTACAGAGCTGGAGGTGTCACCCCTGCGCTTGTCTCTGGGGCCACACACACCTCCATCCTACACTGTGTCAGCAGAGCACTTACCATGAAGGGCAAGGTAACTTCTCTTGCTCAAAAATCCTGAATCTTTCCCTATTGCATGTTATACTAAGATCAAGCTAGACATCACAAGCATTCTGATTTTCTACTGCTTTGTAACAAACCATCCCCAAACACAGTAACTTCAAATAACTATTGTTACCTTTCATGATTCTGGGATTGATGGGCTCAGCGGGGCGATTCCTGCTTGTCATCCCTCATATGGTTGCAGCCAGAAGTTGTCCACAGGCTTCTTCACTCGAATGTCTGGGGCCTGGGCTGGGATGGCTGGATCAGCTGGGGTCTGTTTAGACATCTCTCCCTCTACATGGCCTCTCCACGTGCTAGCTTGGGCTTCCTCATGCCTGGTGGTCATAGTGTAGGCATACTTCTCACAAGGCTACTGGCTTCGCCGGAATACAGGAAGAGGAAGTTGCCAATCCCTTAGGGTCTAGGCCTGGAAACTGGCATAGTGTCACTCTCATTTTCTGTTGATCAAAGCAGTCACAGAGACCATCTCCATTTAAAGGGAGGGGACATTGATTCCCATCTCTCAATGGCACAAGTATGGAAGAATTCATGGCCATCTTTAATCTGCCACAAATCTGCTCCTTCCATATGGGAACACTTCATATTTATAATGAAAGCAAACATATCTCCATTCACTTTTTTCTTTATAGGCCATACTTGCAAGGTTCTTCAACCTTCAGATCACTTACACCCTTTCCAAACCCCCTATGAGTCCAAATTGTCAAAGTGCCCCTTTAAGACATGATGTCCAGGACTTGATTCATGATCCCAGATATGGCTGTCCCCGTACAGAGCGCAGGGAACTGATCAATATCTCTCTTCTGGGAAATGTAATTCTATGTGTGCAGCTTAAGTCTGCATTCCTTTTTGTTTTTTATCAGCCATGTTACATCGTTGATCCATATTGAACAAAAATGACATTTTTATTATAAAAAGTAATTGCAGCAAATGTATAAAATATGAAACAACACAAAGAAGAAAATAAGCTCACCTGTATTTTCACCACTGAGAGTTAACTGCTGCTACCTTTTGAGTCCTTTTTCTATTAGTGTGTGTGTGTGTGTGTGTGTGTGTGTGTGTGTGTCTTTTCGGTAAACTGGCTTTTATCCACTGAAGAAAACGGCGTGAGGATCTTCCCCACGTCAGGGAATTCCTTCTACGTGGTCACCTGCAGTGGCGACGACATACTGTACTTTGTGCATCACCATCATTTTTTTAATGAAATGCAGCTCAGCCAGGTCTTCTCCATTCTGTATTTGAGTAATTCTGTTTTGTTTTTTTTTAAACTTAAGTGTAGGACTACCTTTTTCACTTAAAGTTATCTTTTTGCTTTTAGGGTAAATTACTGTAGCCTGTTATGATCTTTTAAGTCCTGATTTCATCAACCAGTCTCTCCCCGGTTTATATGATTTTAAAATCAATAATATGAAAATCACTGATATATCATTTTAAATAGGATAGATCCTCATAGCATTCCCTTGGAGGCCAGTCTCTACATTTCATTACTCCATTGATCACTCTTTGGCTTTGATAATTAATCATTTCATCTGTACTATCAGATGGCTTGTTTCCTCATTTGAAAATGAGAATTTTCAAAAACAGAAAAAAAACAAACACCTGCCAACCACTTTACCATTTGGATTATGTCTGCTATGGTCCTGTTCATGCCCATATTATCATTTTATTAAAGAAAGGAGTTTGGAGTGGTTTGGTGTAACTTGTTCATAGAACCCATGCTGTTGTTCTAGAAGAAAAGAAATTCATCAATTACTAATATCTAATTCAATTCGCTTACACTTCATGAATGTATGGGTTGGACCTAAAGGTCTCATCTTGAGATATCTCTCCATTTGGAGATTAAAAATAATTTCTTTTTCAGATTAAGTTTTTTTGTTACTATTGTTTCTCTCTGTCATATGCAGTTGCTGGTGGGAAACAATGGGACTAATTAGTTCCTTCAAAAAATATTTAATTGAAAAATGAACACATTTTTCTGTGTTCAAAAACCAACTATTTAATTTTCCAAGGATTAAATACAACTCATTAGACTGTAAATAATAAAATCCATTTTTAAAAATCCAGATTACTTCGCAGTTCCCCACAGTCCTTCAGAGAGTACCCCCAGTGGCTCAGCATTCTCATCTTTAAGTCCTGGAAGCACACTTCACCATATCTCAGTTGGGAAAAGCGATTTGGACTCATCAAAGCAGTGATGAGCTTTCTTCTTTCTTCTCATTTATCTCAGATTTCTGAACCCTGAAAAAACATTTGTTCTACCCTCTCCGTATGAAGATTAGTTTTCCTGAAATAATGGAGGCAGAAGAGAAGTGGACCAGTTGTGCTTTCTATCTGCTGTTCTCATTGCATCAGCTGCTTCAGGTAATGGCTCCATTTCTTTCCTTTGTAAACTACCCGAGCGCTTGCTCATCTGAAGTGCCTCCGTAGTGCCTAACGCAACGCTTTACTGTTGTAGGTGTATTAATCAGAACTCTCGGTTGCCAGGGATAGAAATCAAAGTCAAATGTCCTTAAACCAAAAAACATAAAATGTATATAGACGATCCAACAGCAGGCAAACTTCAGATACAGCTGGATAAAAGGATCCAAATCATGCCGTCAGGACCTGGATTCTCGCTCTCATCTCTCCTCAGTGCGTTTGTCTCCGATTTCACTCTGAGAATGAAATTTCCCTCGGTGTGGGGAGCTCAAGGTCTGCATCTTCACGCCCTGAACTGTGAGAAAAAGGACATTCCCTTCTTGGTTGCTCAAGCCAAAGTCTCAGGGTTATCTCTGTTTAACCTGATTGGCTTGGATTCGGTCATGTGTCTACTCTGGAACCAATCAGTCACCACGGCCGTGAACACGTGGTGCTCCAATTGGACTTACCTGAGTCACGTGATTACCCACAGTGCTGGGGGTGTAATCAGCTCTATTGAAGGGGCAGTTGGGAGAGTGCGGCACTTGTACTTCCGCCAGAGGAAAGTCAGAGTTTCATTATCAGGAGAATTAAGGATGGATGTTGGATAAACAGAAAAACACATAATCATGACAAGTTTTGAATATTTTAATTAATTAGTCCATTTTTTCCCACCAGCGGTTGACAAAGGGAAACAACAATAATAAAAAACTTAGTCTGAAAAAATTTATTTTTAATCTCCAAAATGAGAGAGACCTCAGGATGAAGACCTTTAGGTCCAACCTGTACCTTCATGCCAGGTAAGGGATTGGAATTGGGTTTTAATATTTGACCAATTTCTTTTCCTCCAGAACATGTGAGTTATTTTTCGTCTTGTGAATTTCCTGGAAGCAAATACAACACTTCTATCATCTATCCTTTAAACAAAAGGAGATTTCTCACTTTCAACTAAAATAACATTTGTTACAATAGTATTAGAAAAGATAGGCTCCTAGATTGTGGTGGCCTTGGCAGAGTGGGGATCTTAAGGATGAAGTCCCGCTAATGCATTGTAGTCCTTCTATCAGTGGTTTGATTCTGCCCTCCTAAAGTGCAACCAAGAATAGGAGTCCAGAGGCTGGTGCTCTGATGATGATATGGCCTATTTGAAACAGTATCCAGTCAGAAAAACAGAGCACATGCTAGGTAGCCCAGTAGAAGGAATTTAACATGAGGAATTGATTACAAAGGCATTGGGAAAACTCGAGAGCCAGATGGGACCACAAGGCAACCCAGATATTAACTAAGCAGGAAGCCTCTAGGAGCTCTAAGGTGCAGGGAATAGAGGGAGGAGATGGAGTGATCAGACTCAGGATGCTGGGGCCATCTAGCAGGACTTACAGCACGAGGGGCTGCCCAGCAGGAACTGAATATATGAAAAAGACTGCCCGATGTGAGTTGGAACCAGAGAGGGGATGCCAATCAAAGCAGAAAGAAGGGGAGAAACACCTTAATTTCTCCTCTCTTTTGCCCTCCGATCTCCCAACACGATCTCTCACTGGCTAAACCAGAAGGCAGCTAGCAAGGCGGTCAGGGAAGTGTAGCTTTCAGGGCAAAGGAAAGGAATGTATCTGAGACCAAAGCAGCAATGAGTGACACACTGCTTGTAGCAAGATGTGAAGACTGGGGCTGTTTTCGCGTGACAAATTAACAGCTTTCTTACTAGTCCTTTTCTTTGTTGCAGTTAAGAGGATTTGAAAGCTTTCTGCTTTGAGGAAAAGGAAACTCATATTTGCTGATTCTGATCATGGGTCTACTAGACTACCAGGGACCAGGGACCAAAGAAAGGCGGGGAGGGAGGAGCAGCAGGAGTTTGCAGAGGAGGGAATGAAAAGAAAAAGGGCTGATTCGTGGCGTGACGTATCTTGGAGAAGCAGTGGGGAGTGTCGGGATTTCCCTCCAAACTGGAGAGGTAGGGAGAGAAAGAGAGTATTGTCAGTGGTTCCTTAATCCTTTGAGTCCTTCCCAGCCCTTCTTCCTGGAGAGTGAAGAGCTGGGGGATGTATCTGTCCTGTTGGGACCACAGAGTGCCTTACAAAAGGCCCCTGAGCCCCAAGCGTGGAATGAGATCAACAGAAGACAACCAAGAGGGGAATCTTGGGAGGGGTTGAAGTCATTCTCTGTAAACTCCAGGGCAGATCATAGTAGCTGACCCTTCTATTACTCTGTTGAGGATCCTACTGTATTTGCCTCTCACCAGGGCTCCCCTATGGGGGAGCTGCTTCACGGTATCCCCAGACCTTGCTCTCTTTTCTACTCACCGTGTGTGGGCGTTGCCACCTGATGGGTAAGCCCAAGAAAATAAAGCTCAAAGCTGCAGCTCTGAGTACTTGGTTTAGGTACAGAGTTTGAACAGTGTGCATTAGGTAGTAAGTTCAGATAACGAGAACTGAATTTTCTGAATGTGGCTTCAGAGCTTTGGATAGTGAGGGTTTGGACGAGACAGTGAATCCTGTATTTCAATATTTTAACAGCTGGCACAATCAAACTACTGTGTTCTAATTGAATATCAGCGCTGGCCATAACCCTCCCTCCTCCAGGAAGCCTTGGGAGGTGATGGCCACCCACAGGCATTTTACCAGGTCTGTGGGTGCTCTGGAAAGGCAGTTGTGATGGGAATCCATATTGAGATTTCAACTCGTGCTTTATGTTGTCGTTATAAGCTACAACATTGGTTCAAAAGCTTGTCCAAGAATATAGAACACAGACAAACCTCTGAACTCCTTTGCCTCAGGAACTTCTGTGTTGCCAGGCTACAGCAGACTTTCCCTTTGCTTTTAAAAGCCCAGGCTTTGTGAAAGGGGAACGCCAGGCCAGTTGTGCCTCACGGAGGCACAGCCCAGGGCCAACGTCGGTGAAGAGATGTGTCTGGTAGAGTCTGAACAGGATTAGTCAGTACAGAGTTTTAAGTTTGATGGTTGTTAAAATTTTTAAATGGAGAGATTCTACATCTAAACCCAGAGTTCAGGCATTTTCCAGAAAATTGAGTGCTTAGTCAATATTAGCTCCACATTTGCAGTGCCGGCAACGGGTGCATCCCCTTCAGAAGGTGTGCGTGTCTGGTTCGCCACAGTCCCTACCACTCCTTCTTGTCTTCCTGACCCAGGCTTGTGTTCTTTGCCATCTTGTCATCTTCCGTCTGCTAGTTACCATTAATTTGCACTACCTGTTGGGCTTCCTAGGTAGTTGAGTCTCTGACTCCTGGGCTAGATCAGGGCTTTTGGAGGGGAGAGGCAGAGGCAGCTGGAGGGGGAAGCAGAGTTGAGATTCTCTGAGCCTTGGAGAAGACTGGCTCCTGTGGGTCTTGTGAAGGGAAGAGGCCAACTCCCCATGTTAGGACTGCTGTGAGGTAGCTTGGGAAGGCCTGGGAAACCGGAGACTGCGCCCTTGGTTATCGTGTTGGAAGAGCTCTGGGCTCAGGCTTGGATCTGTCACCTCAGGTGACCAGACTAGCTTAGACCAGGATCACCCAGTGGTAATTGTGAGGACTGAAGATGAGGGGATTTTCATCTGAAAATTTAAGATGTACCAGAACCCTGGAACTTCTGAACAGCACTTAAAGGAAGGCCCCCAGGATTATAGAACTGAATACCCTCTGGTGATATGGGAGAGAGTTCAGAACAGAGTATTGATTAAGAGAGGAGACATAGACTGTTATATATTAGCCTTGGGGATGTCTGGCTGTGTCTTCATGTCTCCCTGTATCGAGAGCTGGGATGAATCCCATTCTTCTACCTGCAGGGCTGGATTTATGTGGTTTGCTTATGCACTGTCACCAAGGAGCACTTTCTCTTTGTTTTGTCATTGTGTGAAGTTGCATGCCTGAAATGATCTGGTGATGATTTTTCAAAAAGCCCCAAGCACAGAGCTCAGTAATTTTTTTCTTAACAGCAGATGTTCTAATAGTCTGTCTCCTTTGCACGGAGAAATATAAAGAAAATTATGGAGCCACCACATATATCCGAGCATCGGCTGATGTTCCTATGGGATTTTGTGGTAACTTCCTAAGTGACTTCCCATATTTTACTTTTCCAGTACATTCCATACACTAGTCTCAGAGTTCTTTTCCCAACTCCTAAGACTAACTCGTTCATACTCAGTCTTTTACAGTCCATCTCTGGATCCCTACACCTTCATATAAAGCCCAGTGTCTTTAATAGGCTTTCTAGACCCCTTCTGCATCACCAGCTTCATCTCTCCACCATCATGTGCTCCACTCAACTTCCCGAATACTCCATTCCCTGCTTCTCTCGAGGCTTCAGCTCAACCTGCTCCTTCAGCCTGAGGTGTCCTTTTCTTCACCTCTTCTGGTTGAACTCCTGTCAAACTCCTATTCTACCTTCAAAACCCACCTTGAATGCTACCTTTCTCAAAGACATTTCTGTTATTCCCAGTAGGCATCAGAATGCTTTGGGTCTCTATCCTAGCCCCTTCCCTAAATTACTGTGTGTGTATCCCCTATCCCCTGCTCCCCCATCCCATATCCAGAACTCTTTAAGAGTAGCAGAGTAACAGCCCTCAAGAGAATTTGGACAAAAGGCAAATGAGAAGAATCTTCTGATAATTAAATTACAAAATCAACCTAATGGGCCAGCAAAGTCATATATAAAGACTACTTACATGGTGAGAATGATTCCTGGTTCAGAGCATAACTTGATTGAAGCTGTTTTTAAAATAGCGTCAATAAAACTATAATCTGGGGCTGGTGGGAGGCATGTGTGCATGGGAGAATCTGTCTTATTATATCTTCCTCTGGATGGTTAGCATCATGAATTAGCATATTTGTTAAGGTTCTGAAAAGTCCTGTACTAATGAACCCTTTTTTTCACTTTATTGGATATAGTATTTCTTGGATTTATGTGACTTATATTTTTCATACAACATTATGGAACAATTTTTCATAGAATGCTAATACTATCTGTTGGACTAAAGAAAGGATATATCACTCAGAAGGAGAACTGGTCTATATTGAAGCTGGAAAAAAGAAAAACAGAAGGACCAATGGTGTCAGTGTCCATCCAAGGGCATTTGAAGGAGATGGTGTCTTGGCCTAAAGTCTGGGCTGTTGATTCCTGCAGCTGGTGGGTTCTTTCCAGGGAGATAACACCATGTATCCCCTAGACCTGATCCTGTAGGATCATTTGAGTTGGACAACAAATTTCCCTTATTCTCACTTTATGCTCGCCAGACAATCTGATTATTTAGCTTCCAAAGTAAATGTCTTACATGAAAGAAATAGTCTAGCCTGAGGGCAGAGCATTTAACCCCCTTGCAGTTCTGTTATGGTAGTAAATTGGCATTCTGGGCTGTACATCAGTCCCTTGTGACCTTGGTTAGTGACAGTCCATCCCTGAGATGGTGATTCACTCTCTCTGGAATAAAACAAAATCACATTTCAGAACCTGCAAGGCTGTGGATGATATCCTAGTGCTGTAGTGAAGGACAATGTCAATACCTAACATTTACGAGGCACCATTTCAGTTATCTGTTGCTGTGTAACAAATAACCACTTAGTGGCTTAAATAAAAAACAATCATTTCGATCCCCCCGCCCCCACTATTTCTGTGGATCAGGAATTTGGGAAGATTTAGCTGAGCAGTTCTGGCTCGGGTTGTGGTCAATGGCTACAGCAGCTGGGGGTCGACTGGCATCTCTCTGTCTTCATGTAGACTCAGGACTTCCCTGTTTGTTCTCTCCATGTGAGCTGTTTGGAGCTTCCTCACAATACGGCATCCTCAAGGCTCCAAGAGCAAGATTCTCCGTGAACCAGGTGGAAGTGCTATCAATTTCTCTGATCTTGCCTCAGAAATCACGTCAGTTCCACTTATCTGCTGTTTGTCACAGGAGAGTTACAGGCCCAGTTTCAGAGTGAAGGGAACTAAAATCCCCCTTGGGAAGTTCAGTTGGGAAAGTCTAGATGGGAAAATGGCATGGTTTTAAAGAGCATGTGGAATGGGAGGTAATATTGTGCTCTCCTTTGGAAAAGGAAAGGTTTCCTTTGATGCAAGGATTTACTATATTCAATTGCTTTGCTAAATCAATCTCTCTCTCTCTCTCTCTCTCTCTCTCACACACACACCCATTATACCCACCCCTCATTTATTCCTCACAACAAATCCACGAGATAATTCTTATCATTCCCCATTTTTACACAGGTTAAGTACTTGTCCAGGGCCCTGTAGTTGGTCAGTCATAGGGCTGGGCGTTGAAACCAGTGTGCGTTCTTAAACAGTATGCTCCACCACCTCCTGGTGAGCCAAGGTAAATGGCACCTGAGGAAGTTCCTTGCAGTCTGTCGGCCAGCCTTCCTAGTGACTCCCACCTGACTGTGCGCGCTAAGTGTGGTGGGAGGATATTTCAAGGTGTTGAGCAGAATGCCCTCCTCCTTAAACCACCACACTCCTTTACTTGTGCCTGTTCCTCACCACCTCTGGTCCAAATAACTACATACAAGTCCCCCCTTCATGGAACCAGGCCACATTATTAAGTTTCTGAGTTTTTGTTGATGGAATAAAAATGTCCCAGTACTACTGACAATGTTGGTGCTCTGCGCAGGTCCCCCCATTAGTGTTCCTGAGCTTCTAACAGTCAGCACCTGTGACTTCTTTTCAGAGGCCTGCCCTTGGCCACCGGGAGCTTCCTCTGCCCAACCATATGAGGAAAGAGAAGAGAACTTATGTTCCCCCAAGTTGGTCCTTGGCCAGTGCCTAAAGTATTGGGATCGTGAGGGCCAAACCGTCTGTTCCTTGGTTGGGACAAACCTGAGGGGTAACTCACGCTCCAGAGCACCCCGAGGGGTCAGGGTGAAGGTGTCCTCCATGGGACTTCCATGAAATTGCACCCTTGGCTTCTTCCCCCTTTTCTCTTGTTTTCCCCACTTCCCTGGAAACGCCACCTTTGAAAAACACGCCGTCTGCTTCTGGGGAACCTGGCACCTCAAATGGGAAAGGAGAAGGGGAAGGAGCTAGAGGAACTCCTTCAGGACAAGCCCGGTCCTTTGCCAGATCAGAGAGTTACAGGGAAGTTAGGCCAGCCTGGCCTGTCTCTTGTCCTTCAGAGTAGACCCCCGCTCCCCCTTAGCCAAATGACAGAAGCTGTGCAGTCTGACAGCCACAAGCATAATGCTCTGGACCAGGACGCCCCCTCCCCCACCTTCTAACCTGCCTTCTTATGCCCCTTTCAATGGGACAAGCCTCCTAGAATGAAGTTTAAAGGGGTGGTGGTCGCTTAAGGAAGGCCCCCCCCCTTTCCATTATATCTGACCAGGGTGATGCTGGATGGAAGTGACGTGCCACTGAGCTGGGGGGGGTTGGAACCCACATGGAACTAGGAGTTAGACTTCTTGAACCTAGCTCAGCCCCCAGGTAGCTCTGTGATCTGTTTTTTCATGTGCAGTGTAGTTTCTGAGATCCCTCCAGCTCTAAATGTCTGTGCTTTCAAATGACATGTTTGGTGCCTCCTGAGAGCTTATGATCTTGTTAGGGAAACACGACACAATTAGAGGACTGTATATGACAGACTATAGTACAAAGCTGAAATCAGTCCAATTAAGAGGAAAAAGGAATGGTGCAGAAAACAAGTAAGGGCTGATTAGGATGAGTGGATCTCTGTGGGACAGTCTTCAGCAAAGGATTCAAGGAAGAATTTGAGAGGGGCCTTGGAAGTTGACTATTGCTTGGATGAAGGAAGGGAAAAGCCACCCTAGTCTTATTACCTGTGTGCACAATGAGGGAGAGGCAAGGGAATGGAATCCTGGTTATCATTTAATTGCTGTTCCAGCTCTAAGTGAATAGAACACACACACAGCTCCAGTTATAATATGCTAGTTATTTACAGGGCTGTATTTCTATTCTCCCTGGCTTAACACACATCACTGGAAATCTGACATTCAGAATTGGCTTTTCCAACCCCCTAAATTTTAATTAAAGTAATTATGTTACTAACAGAAGCTGTAATTTATCTTCTCCCTGTGTTTACAAAGAGGAAAAAAAGGCAACTTTGGCCAAGCACATTTTCCCTGCATCCTATTGCTGGTTTGGTGGTGGGGAAGGGAGGATGTCTTTGTTTTGGGGGGGTCCAGAGACCATATCGCTCACTGGTCTCTTCTCTCTGAGACGCAGAGGGCCCTGTTACAGCTGTCTGGAATGACTGGGCTGGTAGTCTCAAAGTGGGCTGCGCTGTGTCATTCAGAAGCAGCATCTGAGCTAACGGGCAAGTCCATGTTCTAGCAAAGTCCTTTTGGCACCAGGCACGCTGTGTGTGTGCATGTGCATTTCTGGCATCGGTGGGAATAAGGAACTCAGTGATTTAGATGAGAACTTTCCATGCAATTAACTTTTTGCATCTTAAAGCAGGTGCTGAAGGGAACCATTGGGCCAGTCTGCTTTGTAAATACCCATCCCCAGATGCAGGGCAATTCAATGGAAATAATTATACTGGGTCAATTAAGCAGAACTCAGACCTCCTCCTGTTAGTCTGTCTGAATTTTTTTATTTCCATGAGTCAGGTTTGCTCAGGATTTAAAAGCCTTTACCTCTGGGAGAGGGAGCCTCTAGGGAAACATCACTGATTTGTGCGGTGGTGGTTGCTGGAGAAGGTGGCTGTGCTTCCCAGGCAAGAGCACTTGGGCTGAGCCTCAGGCAGGGCTGGGCTGGAGTGCTGGCTCCAGCACTTAGCAGCCCTCTAAACTTAGATAAGTTACTTAACTCTCTAAGCCTCAGTTTTCTCATTTTAGTCGTGGGGATGGGAAGACAGCTTCTATCCTCATTCTTTCTTGAGGATGAATTGAGAAAATGCTGGTAAAGCTTTGAAAAAAAGGTCCTGGGATATAATCAATGCTCCATAAGCAGCAGCTATTGTTATTATTGTTCTCAACAGAAAAACTGGGTATTATTATAACTGGGCCACCTATGATGACCCAATGGAAACATTGAGAAAGGCTGACATGTGAAGAGCTAATTATGCTCAACTCCAAACATGCAGAATTTAAGGACACCAATAGGTGAGGTTATGAAATGAAACAATTAGGGGGTGATGTAAGGGCTGGACACAAGAAGGAACACCAGAATTCAATGAATTCTGAAGACCCTTGGCTGCAGAGACGCTCAGTCCATTTGTAGATTACCGATGGCATGCCACAAAGGCTGGGAGGGAGGCTGGGAAACTAAGCATTGGGGACCATTGTCAGGTTGAAAATGAATCAGAAATGAAATGACATCACCTCTAAAACGATAAGGGAAATCAATAAAAAAATGCACTCTGACAAAAATTTAGTTTTTCACACAATAATAGTATTTATTGAGAACTTACAGTTTGACAGAGGCATTTATGTGGGTTCCTTATTTAATCCTTACCATAACCTATAAGGTTGGTTCTATGATCATCTCAGTTTTACAGACACATAACCCTTCAGAGACGTGCTTACTACAGAAAATGAAAGGTCACTTACTTCTTAAAGAGGTTCCTTTAGAGCCTGCGAGAGTGTAAACCCACTAGAAGCTTATGCGTGGGAGGGGCTCACGTAAACTCTGGAGAATGTGGATTTAGTTGTATTCATACAATCATTAAACAACCATTTATATAGCTTCTACTACAAGGTGCTAGGAACTGAGTTTGGTGTTGAAGATACAATGATGAACAAAAAAGTAGGTGTGATCAGCTTCTGAGAAGATGGAACAGATGTACTTTTCCTCATACCTCCTGCAGCTACGAAGAACAAAACCCCTAAACATTGTATGTGAAACAAACATAAGACCGAATGATGGGAAGAAGATGGCAGATCAGTTAGAGACCTTGGGACCCAAGGAATAACATGTGAATTCTCTGTTTTTGTTTCTGGTTCTTGGTTTCATTCATTCATTCATTCATTCATTCATTCATTCATTCATTCATTCATTTTGCCTCAAGTATTCCAGGCTTGGAGATGAAGAAGCCATCAACTTGGAAATGCCCATGCACACAGATAATACAAATCCCGCTCTCCCTAGCCAAAGGACTAGAAAAGCGGCAGATTGGCAAGACAAAGAACTTTTAGACTATAACAGCTTTACTCCAGCCAAATACCACAGAAGCAACTCTGGCCTCACTTCTACCCATACCTGCAAAGGCTGAATGGGGACCGTAGACTCCTACCTTCTTGCAGATGTAACAAGGTGCTCCAACCCCTGCAGGTGTAGTGTCAGAAAAGGCCATGGAGGAAGCCAAGACTTTCATGTGCTCTAAGTGGTAATGGGGCTCCCCCTTTCCCTGCCCGTGATGTCAGTGGAAGCCACTTCTACCACCACACAGCAGTAATGACGCATCCCTACTGCTCCCTGCTAGAGTGGTATCAGGAGAGGCCTACTGGAGAGTCAGGATTTTTACCTCTGCCCATGGTAATGAAGCCAGCCCCTCCCCCATGCTTTTGTATCAGTGGAGACCACATGGGAAGCAGTAATGAGACAAACTCTAAGCTTTCCAGCTAGAGTGGTATCAGTGAAGGTTTGGGGGGAACAGGAAGCTCCCACCCTTGCCCAGCACCACCCCTCAGGTACCAATGGAGGCCAAGTAGGGAATATGAACTTATACCTCTACCTGGCAGCACCAAGTTACCACCCCCACCTTTTCCCCCACCAGGGCTCTGTCAGAAGACAGCTAAAACAGGTTCAGATGAGATCCAGAGTCCTAAAACATAATACTCCCAATATCCAGGTTTCAGTAAAAAACCACCTGTCATACCAAGAACCAGGAAATTTCATACTGAATATAAAAAGACAATAGATGCCAGCATAGAGATGACAGATAAATTAGAATTATCTGATAAAAATCTTAGAGCAGTTATTGTAAAAATACTTCAACAAGCACTTAAAAACAAGCTGGAAACAAACGGAAATATAGAAAGTTTCAGCAAGGAATTAAAAGATATAAAGAAGAACCGAATGGACATTTTAGAACTGAAAAACATAGTAACTAAAAATAAAAATCTCAAAGGACCAATTCAACAGCAGAATAGAGGGAACAGAAAAAAGTAATTTAACTTGAAGATGGAAAAGTAGAAATCATCCAATCTGAACAACAGAAAATAGACTGAAAAAATAAAAAAGAACAAAGTCTCTGGGGTTTGTGGGACTGTAACAAAGGACCTAACATTCACATCCTGGGACTTAAAGAAGGACAGGAGAAAAAAGATTGGGAAAGAAAAGTGCTAAAAGAGATAATGGCTGAAAACTTCTCAAATTTGTCAAAAGACATGCCTACATATTCAAGAAGCTGAGTGAACCTCAAACAAACAAAACAAAGAAATCCACAGCAAGACACATTACAATCAAACTTCTGAACACTAGACAAAAAGAAGAATCTTGAAAGCAGCAAGAGAGAAGTGACACATTACCTACAGGGGAAGATAATTCACATGACAATGTATTTCTCATCAGAAACCATAGAGGTCAGAAAGAAGTGACACAACATTTTTCAAGTGCTGAAAATAAAGGAATACCAACTCAGAATCCCATAGCCGGTGAAAATATCCTTCAAGAATGAAGGGGAAATGAAGACATTCTCAGGTGAAGAAAAACTAACAGGATTTGTCACCAGCAGACCTACCGTAAATGAATGACTACAGGAAGTATCCTAAAAAAGGAAGAAAGGAAATGATAAAAGAAGGAACTTTGAAACTTCAGGATGGAAGAAAGAATGTGGTAAGCCAAAATATTGGTAAATAAAATAGATTTTCCTTTTCCTTTTGAGTTTTCTAAAAATTTTTTATGGTTGAAGCCAAAATTATAACACTGTCTCATATGGTTCTAAATGTATGTATAGGAAATTTAAGGCAATTATAAATAAAAATTATAAAGAAAAATAAGGTATTTATACTTCACTCAAACTGGTAAAAGGAAAAACCGACAGGCTATGATAAATTGTGTATGTTTAATGCAATACCTAGAGTGAGCACTAAAAATTTGTACAGAGATATATTCAAAAATGTTATGGATGAAATAAAATAAGACTGGAATTTAAACGATGTTCAAGTAACTGACAGGAAGGCAGGAAAAACCAAACAGATAAATTAAAAACAGAGAAAACAAACAGAAAACAAAAAATAAAATGGCAGAGTTAAGCACTAATGTATCACTAATCACATTAACTGTAAATGGTCTAAATATACAAAATAGAAGACAGATAAGCAGAGTGAATTAACAAACATGACCCACATATATGCTATCTACAAGAAGTGTACTTCAAATATAACTATGAAAGCATGGAAAAGATATATCAGGAAGACATTAATTAAAAGAAAGCAGGACTAGCTATATTAATGACAGATAAAGTAGACTTCAGGACAAAAAAATTACCAGAGACAGAGACATTCTATAAGGACAAAAGGGTCAGTCTAACAAGAAGATAGAGCAATCTTAAATGTGTAAGTATCAAACGATAAAGCTGCAAAATGTGTGGAGCACAAACTGACAGAACTCAAGGGAGAAGAAATAGACTAATGCACAATTACAGTTAGAGAATTCAACACCTTTTCAATTGTCCAATTGATAAAGCTAGATAGAAAATCAGCAAGGACATAGAAAAACTCAACAACGCTGTCAACCAGCATGATCTAGTCCATATTTATAAAGCACTCCACAGTAGAATATACTTTGTTTTCAAGTACGTACAGAACATAACTAAGATAGAGCATATCCTGGGCTATAAAACAAACCTCAGTATTTTCATATTTTAATAAAATTATTTACTATTTTAATATTCAAAAATTGAAATAATGTAGAAGGTGTCTTCCTACCACAATGGAATCACAATGGAAATCAATAATCGAAAGATAGGAGGAAAATCTCCATAAAACATGAAAATAAAAGAATATACTCCTACATAATCCAGGGATCAAAGAAGTCTCAAGAGAAATGAAAAAAAATGAACTTAACGAAAATAAAAACAACATATCAAGCTTTGTGGGATACAGGTAAAGTAATGCTGAGAGGGCCATTTGTAGCGCTAAGTGCATATATTGGAGAAGTAGAAAAGCCTCAAGTCAATAATTTGACCTCCCATTGCAAGAACCTTGGAGAAGATAAAGTAAAAAGAAAGAAGTTAGTAGTCAGGAGTGGCGGATATCACTACTTATTCTGCAGACATCAAAGGATAATAAAAGAATACTACTAATAATTCTAGACACACAAATTTGTCAACTCAAACAAAACAGAGCAAGTTTTTGAGAAACACCAACTACCACAACTTATTCAGTATGAAATAGATCGTTTGAATAGCTCTGTAACTATTGAGGAAATTGAATTCATAATTTTAAAAACTCCCCCGAATAAATTTCCAAGCCCAGATGATTTTACTGGAGAATTCTATCAAGCTTAAAGAAGAATTAAAAGCAATTCTACATACTGTCTTCCAAATAATAGAAGAGGAGGGAACACTTCCTAATTCATTTTATGAAGTTAATATTATCCTGATACCAAAACCAGATAGATAATACAAAAAAGCACCACAGTCCAACATCATTCATAATTATAGACACAAAATTCTGTAACAAAATATGAGCAAATAAAATCCAGCAACATATAAAATAAATTTTATACCATGGCCAAGTGGGGTTTATTGCAGGGATGCAAGATTGGTTTAATGTAAGAACATCAATCCATATTAATAGGCTAAAGAAGAAAAATTAACTGATCATATCAATTGATGCAGAAAAAGCATTTGAAATTTAATACCTATTTATGATAAAAACAATAATAGGAATGAGGGAAACTTTCTGGTTAAAGAGTACTATAAAAAACAAATAGGGAACATTGTACTTAATGGTGAAATACTGAATGCTCTTTCCCCAAGGATGGACAGTCTTATTGTTTTTCTTCAACATAGTTGAATTCAACTGGAAGTTCCAGCTAGTGCAGTAAGGCAAGAAAAACAAACAAAAGGCATGTGGACTGAAAAGGAAGAAATAAAACTGTCTCTGTTTGCATATGACATAATTGTTTACATAGAAAATGCCAAGAAATTTACAAAAATAATCCTAGAATAAGTGAGTTCACAGAATACAAGATAAACATACAAACATCAATTGTATTTCTATGTGCCAGTAATTAATTCATAATACCAAAATTTTAAATATAATACTATTTATAATCACTTAAAAAATGCAATGTGGGAATCTAACAAAGCATGTATGGGAATTATGTGCTAAAAACTATAAAATACTGATAAAAGAAATCAAAGAAGGTATAAATAATCAAAGAGACATACTGTGTTCATGGATTGGAAGACTCAATATTGTAAAAAAGTTAGTTCTCCCCAAATTAATGTGTGGGTTAATATAATTTCTATCAAAATCCTAGGGAGATTTTTTTTTTTTTAAGAGAGAGAGAGTGGGGGTGGGGGCAGAGGGAGAGGGAGAGAGAGAATCTTAAGCAGGCTTCATGTTCAGCATGAATTTCAATCTGTGGCTCCATCACGTGACCCTGAGATCATGACCTGAGCCGAAATCAAGAGTTGGACGCTTAACTGAGCCGCCAAGGCAGCCCCCCAGCAAGATTTTTTAAACATAGATAAGATTTTTCTAAAATTTATACCAAAAGACTAAAGCTTTTTATCAAAAGTATTAAAATAGCTAAAACAATTTTGAAAAAAGGAATAAAGTAGAAGAAATCAATCAACCTGATTTCAAGACTTAATATATAGCAGAAATAATGAAGTCGGTATGGTACTGGCACATTTGATGGATCAATGGAACAGAACAGAGACCTCAGACACAGACCAATAATATGCCCAACTTATTTTTGATGAAGGTACAGAAGCAATTCATTGGAGGAAAGTTAGCTTTTCAACAAATGGTGCTGGAGCAACTGGACATCTATAACCATAAAGGTGAACCTCAACTTGTTTCATACTTTATACAAAAATGAAATCAAAATGGATCATCAGCTAAAATGTAAAATGTAAACCATAAAACTTATAGAAAAAACCATAGGAAGAAATCTTCAAGACCCAGGGCTAGGCAAAAAGTGTTACTGACACCAAAAACATGATTCATAAAACAATTGATAAACTGGACTTCATCACAATTTAAAAATTCTGCTCTGTGAAAGATCCTGTTAAGAGGATTAAAAGACATACTATAGACCGAGAGAAAATATTTTTTTTTTTTTTTAAAGATTTTATTTATTTATTTGACAGAGATACAGACAGCCAGCGAGAGAGGGAACACAAGCAGGGGGAGTGGAAGAGGAAGAAGCAGGCTCCCAGCGGAGGAGCCCGATGTGGGACTCGATCCCAGAACGCCGGGATCACGCCCTGAGCCGAAGGCAGACGCTTAACCGCCGTGCCACCCAGGCGCCCCGAGAGAAAATATTTTTAAACCACATGTTTAACAAGCACCAGTATCTAGAATATGAAAAGAACACTCAAAACTCAACAGAAAAACAAATCAACCCAAGTAGAAAATGAGTCTAAGACATGAAAAGATAGTTTACCTATGTGGACGTATGGTTGGCAAATAGTACATAAAAAGATGTTCAGTTTCTGGGCATTCATACTCCTCATCTTGGGGACCTGGGCTGTGGGGTTTTGTGTACTATCCAACAGAAAGGGTTGACAATGCTGCTAGGATGAAGCTAGTGAGATTTTTGATGAAATTGAGTCACAGAACTGTAACCGTTGAATTAAAGAGTGGAACTCAGATCCATGCTGTAATCAGGTGTAGACGTCAGCATGAGCACGCATCTCAAAGCTGTGAAAGTGACCTTGAAGAACAGAGAACCGGGACAACTGGAAACAGAGTATTCGAAGAAGTAACATTCAATATTTTATTCTGCCAGACAGCTTACCTCTGGATGCACTACTCGTGGATATTGAACCGAAGGTGAATTCTAAGAAAAGGGAAGCTGTTGCAGGAAGAGGCCGAGGCCGAGGAAGAAGAGCACGTCCTAGGCGATCATGTCTCTCAAGATTACTTTTTCAGAGTGATATGTACTTTTTGTACAGGTTTGGTTTGTGCCAGTTTTTAATAAACAAAAATGTAGGAAAAAATAGAAAAAGATGTTCCACACCCTTCACCTTAGGGAAGTGCGAATTAAAGCCACAACGAGATTTTATTATGTATCAACCAGATCGACTGAAATAAAAAGTAGTGATAACACTAAATGCTGGAGGGGATTCAGAGAAACTGGATCACTCACACATTGCTGGCAGGAATGTGAAACAGTACAGCCACTCCGGAAGACAGTGTAGCAGTTTGTTAAAACACTAAATACATGCCTACCATGGAACCAAGCAATGGTGCTCCTAGGCATTTATCCCAGAAAGATGAAGCCTTATATTCACAGAAAAACCTGGATGTGAATGTTTGTGACAGTTTGATTCATTATAGTCCCAAAATGGAAACAACTCACATGTCCTTCAATGGATTAAACGAACTTTGATACCTCCATTCTATGGAATATTATGCAACAATAAGAAAGAATAATTACTGATACAAGTAACAACCTGGATAAATCTCCAGAGAAGCAGGCTGAGTGAGAAAAGCCAATCCCAAAAGGTTATATGCTATATGATTCCAGGGAGAACATTCTTGAAATGACAGTTACAGTGCTGGAGAACAGATTAGTGGTTGCTAGGGTTTAAGGGGAGGTTGGAGACAGAGCGAAAGTGGGTGTGGCTATAATATAGCAACATGAGGATCCTTGAGTGATGGACTTGTCCTGTAGCTTGGCTGTTTTCAGAGTCAAGATACTGTTGATATTGTAATTTTGTAAGATGTTACCATTGGGGGGAACTGGGTAAAGGGTACATGGAATGTCTTTGTGTTATTTCTTATAACTGCATGTGAATCTACAATTACTTCAAAATTAAAAGTTTAATTAAAAAATAGGTATGACCCCTTTGCTGATGGGGTTTATAGTACTCTGGAAGAGAGAGTCATTAATTAAATCTCTATGTAAATACATAACAATTCAACTGTAATAATGCTTTAAAAAAGAGGTGTCTAGTCCCAGGAGAACATGTGATAGGTAGGATGGGTGACCACATAATTTAGTACTCAAACTGGGACACTTTTGGGAGTGAAAGGAGGTGCTATTATTAATGAGGCTGGGAAAGTAAGCCTACGTTGGGGCTCATAGTCACCCTAATAATAGGTGGGGGGGGGGCTGAGGTCAGGGAAGGCTCCCTGAGGGAGGTGAAACTAGACCTACGATCTGAAGGAAGATTGAGAGTGAATTAGGCAGGTGGGGAGGAGAAAGGCAACACAGGCAAAGACCCCACAGCAGGAGAGCCTGCACCTGTGGGAGCAGGGGCACCCAGGGTGCTCCCAGGAGTACTGGCAAATAATCCCTGCCGGGTTTTCGGCAGGAGAGGCCTCATCTGGACTCTGGTTCTTGTGACCTGAGCAGCACCCCCCATTCCTTCTGCCTTTCTGATGCTGAACTTGGGTGTAAACCACGTTTGTTTTCAGGCTATATTTAGTTCCCTGCTTTGCTCTCTGCTGCGCTTGAACAATTTTCCAAGAACTGCCAGCTCTCTTAGGTCCCCTGTGATGCTCCTGATTCTGAGTGTGGATGGGTGAAAAGAGTCATGGCCCAAGCTCAGGGGTGGGAGGGCTGCAGGGCATCCATGATACATCATCTCCTTCTCCTTTGACTGCAGCTACATGGCCTCAGGCCGTTCTTGAGGGTGTCCATCCTTTTCCCCAGTGGGTGCTTCTTCTGAGCTTCAGTACGCTCTTTACTTGGCTCTCTTGCTCCTCTGGAAGCTAATCCCTGCCCTCTCTTTCTCTACCCAGGCTCCTCATTCTTGCTTCTCTTGTATCCAAACTTGCACTCAGGAGATACCACCATCCATGGGTTGCTCTCCTACTGCTCAAGCTGCCCCTTCCCAGGCTCATCTGTGTGTCCTCCTGGCTCACCCTCTTACCAACGTCAAGGGTCTCAGTCAGATGCTTTCATTTCCCATGCTGTCTTAAGAGACCTCCTTTTCTCTAGAAATGTAGCATTGCTTTTAGAGTCACTGGGGAGAAAAGTAAAATAAGAACTGTTTCCTCCAACCTTCTTTCTCATTGCACCCACCTCATTGGATTGATGCCCTTCTCTTCTTTTGGAGACATGGGTAGGGGGCAAGGGTTGACAAAGTTGTTGATGACTTTCAGCAGCTTAATGCGTGTGTTCTTCCCTGGAGGTTGTTATGTTTCCATTGTTGACGTTACTTCTTCAGCCTGAACTTGTTACTTGAACACAGGCCTGGAATTCATGGACCACAATTTTCTCTTCCTTACTAGGGGTGTCATTCAAAGATAAGGATGTCACCAACCAAATCATCACCCTCTTCTTAATTGCTAGGCATGTTGCAGGAACCATGTGCCCCATCAGTAACAGCTACCAGCACCAGTTCTCATTGTGTGTCCTTGTGTGGGGACAGCAGAAAGAACCCTGGCTTTAGAGCCAAAGAAACCTGAATATAAATATTGCCTAGGTTATGTTGTATGACCTAGAGCAGGAAGATAATCTAAACCACTGTGTAAGAACTTAGCTCTGACGTCAGACAGATCTGGATTCAAACCCCTAGTTCTGTCACTCACAAGCTGTGCAACCCAATCTCTCTGCATCAAGGTTTCCTCATCTGTTAAATGGGGACAAAGTACTGACCTCCACAGGACCGTTAAGAAGAGTAAGACCATTTATAGCCAAATTTACCTAGCATTTTATCTGTGCCACACTTTGTTCGACTGTGCATTAAATTAATCTTTACTATGACTCTGTACTGTAAGTATTTTCACCATCCCCATATACATATGAGGAATGGAAGCACAGAGATGTTAAGTAATTTGTCCAAGGTCACACAGCTGGAGTTGGGATGCTTGGCATGGGAACACAGGTAATTTAGTTCCACAGTTTGGACTCTTAAAATCAACATTACTACACATCTGGTCTAGAGTTAGTGCTCAGGGTATGTTAACACTCATCATTAACATCAGTGTGATGGCCTTTATCATCACAGCTCCACCTGCATGCATTTCTGTTTCTCAGTCTATGGACTGGACCCAAGGAACACTACTTTGGCAGAATTAAGTAAAGCAATGGCATAGAAGCCACAGAGGGGGACTTAAAGTCTTATTAAATGTCAGTGTTGATGTTGTTCTTTCCTGCTCCTCCCTTCTTTCCTCTTTCTTTTCTGCTTTTCCTAGTCATAAAGTCTTTGGTGCCTTTATGGCCAAGCTTCTTTTTTTGTTTTTTCAATTTTTAATTAAAAAAAAATTTTTTTTTTTTAACAATGGCCAAGCTTCTTAATGTTACTTCCTATACTGGGGCATCTGGGTGGCTCAGTCAGTTAAGTATCTGACTTTGGCTCTGGTCATGATCTCAGGGTCCTGGGATCCAGCCCCTCATCCAGTCCCTTGTGGAGCTTCATGCTCAGTGGGGAGTCTGCTTGTCCCTCTCCCTCTGCCCCTCTCCCCGCTTGTGTGCTCTTTCTCTGTCTTAATAAATAAATAAATAAATAAATAAATAAATAAATAAATAAATAAATAAATAAAATCTTAAAAAAAATGTTACTACCTATACCTATGACCACTGGGCATATGGTCACCTGTGGTAGGGAAGAGCACCAATCAAATCGTAGAGCATTTGCTTCTTTAGAAAGTGCACACGTGCTAAAAAGAACAGATGACTAAAAGCTGCAAGCAGAAGTGTTATTATTTACACTCATCTGTGTCACCTATGTTTGCACATTTATCGCGGGCCAGTGCTGTGCCCGTGACTGGGCAGTTGCGGAGATTATAGTGTGGAGCAAAACGGACACTTCCTGCCTTCATGGACACTCAGTGGTAGGAAGTCCTGATCCCAGTGGTCTTCTGACTGCTTTCATCTGCATTTCAGGGTTTGTTTTATAATCATTTCCCTCTGTAGAAATTCGGAGACTTACAATGTGAACTGCTGTTTTGATGTTAATCAATTAATTAATTTCCTATTTAGTTCCAAAAAGGATGTGAAGTGGCTTATCAACACTGCACAGATATAGTAAGACCGAAGAGTATCAAACAATAAAAGCAAACAGTATTTAGTAAAAGGGGAACAGAGGATAAAGATCTTGTTCTGAAGACAGTTAGAGCAAGTGAACCTGGGACTCAGCTTGACTGTAGAGACAAGAGGAAGACAAAGTGAGAAGACAAAGCCACTTTAAGAAAGTCTTTAGAAAAGGATGTCAGTTTCACAGGAGACATCCACTTTTTCCTGGCTCTAGCTTTTATGAGGAATTTGTCTTTAGATCCTAATATAAGGAGTGCTGAACATGTTATAAAATATGAGAAACAGGCATAATTGGAATGCTTCTCTGTATGTGATGGCCCTGGGTGCTGATGGCAAGATCTATTACAATATTAAAGGTTTTGGAGGGGGGGGGAGAGAGAAAATGAATATGAATGAGAATGTATTTATGATGTCAGGAAGAAGAACAGTTTCCCAAAGTGTTATTTCACTGTGATGGTTAAAAAAAACAAACAATCCTGAAAGAAGTCATATTAGGGTGGCAGTAGTGTAATCTCATGGGTAACTTACAGGATACTGTTTGCTTTCTCCAGTTGTTTGTAACAGGGACAGGAGCCTGGAGGGAAAATGTATTCTCAGTAGGGCCTTCTTTGCTCTCCCCATCGGACCTGGGTGAGAGGGTTAATCCGGCTCCCAACATGCCTTTCCTAGCCGAAGTAGGCATTATACCGGCAAGGGAAATGACAGTCCGTTCTAAGCCTAGCCTCTCTTTTAAATTCCAAATAAATATTGGACGGCTCCCATCTTACAGCAATAAAATTTGGTGATGGTGATGAAAGTGATGGTGGTGACAATAATGGATTCAGTGTCAGGTACCATGGGATAGTGGGGGTGGACTTCACGGAAGAGCTGGCATTTAGAGCAGACCATGACGGAAACTGTGCCAGACGGCAGAGTACAGACTTAAGGAATATGGTAAGAAAGTTCATGGAGGTAAAGCAGTGTGCGGAGCCTTCCTGCCATTCTGAGAAGCTTGGACTTTATGGACAATGGTTGGTCATGAAGAATTTTAAGGAAGGCGATCCATGACATAATCTTCCTAAAGATTTTTTTTTTTTAAAGGCATCTTTGGGGACACCTGGGTAGCTCATTTGGTTAAGTGTCTGCCTTCGGCTCAGGTTATGATCCCAGGGTCCTGGGATCCAGTTCCGCATCAGGCTCCTTGCTTAGTGGGGACCCTGCTTTCCCCTCTGCCTGCTGCTCCCCTGCTTGTGCTTTCTCTCTCTGACAAACAAATAAAATCTTAAAAAAAAAGGCATCTATGGAACTGTGCTGTCTAAAGCAGTAGTCACTAGTCACATGTGGTTATTGAGCTTTTGAAATGTAGCTAGTAGTTGAAATGTTAAGTAAGTATAAAATATACATCGGATTTGGAAGACCTAGTATAAAATACGTAAAAATGCTTCAATAATTTTTATGTTGATTATGAGTTGGAATGAAAATATTTTGGATATATTCAACTCAAGAAAGTATATTATTAAAATTAATTTCATTAATTTTTAATTTTTAATGAAGCTACTAGAAAATTTAAAATTAACTATGTGGCTGACTTGATTCTTTTATTGGACTGTGCTGGTGTGGAGGCTGGCTTGAGGAAAGAAGAACTGAAGACCAGGAGAAGACAGGAAGTCATAGTAAAACCCTAAGACAAGGGGGGATGAGGGTCAGATCTAAGGCAGTGACTCTGGGAATAAACAGGAGACAACAGGTAAAAAGGCTTTTAAAATAGGACTTGGCAATGAGTATTCTGGATATGGGGATTAGAAGGAGGGAGGAGACAAGGTTGCATGTTAAGTGTCTCGTCAGGGTGATGGAGAAGAGGAGGAGGATGGTTTTTAGAACTTGATGCCTATGGGTTTCAGTGTGGACCTGCAGATGTAGGAAGCAGTGGGAAATTCAGATGAAAAGCTCCAGAGAGAGAAGAGAGTAGATTCAGGAGTCAACAGGCAGGAGGTGACAGGTGAAGCACAGAAATGGGTGAGATCTTTGAGCTCACTCAGAGGGAGAGAATGAAGCACAGAGAACTGGGGTCATGCTGGAGGTTAGGGCTCGGAATGTAAGACTTGGCCGGAGAAGGGGGGTTGGCTGAGCTTGACGGGGGCTGGTCAGGGAGGACCTAAGAAATCCTGGTACCACATAGACCAAAGGAGATCTTTCCAGATTACAAAAGCAAGAAGTGGAGGCTGTTGGCCACGCTGTCTCAAGGAAGCCACCAGGTGGTGTTTGTTGGGAGTAAGGCTTTGATGAGTCACCTGAAGGCAAATGTTAGCTTGCCAAATGTCCAGCAGGGAGTGGTAGGTGAGGAAGGGGAGACTACTGGTGGAGGAGAGAACTCTTTGAAGAGGTTTGCACACTAGCAAAGGCTGGTGGGGACTGGGAGCCTGCGGAGGGAGAGGCAGCACAGGGCTGAGGACAAGAATTGTTAGGCAAAGGGTGAAGGAGGGAGAACGTGAAGGTAAGAGGGGCGATAATCGATAGAGCAAGGCTAAGAGGATGACTTGGAGGCAGATGTGTGAGAATAGGACATTTGTTATTCTTTCATCCATTTTTTCCAAATAAATAATAGCCACATCTCCAAAAGCCCACCTGGAGGATCCGACCTTTCCGCAGGCTCGGTCTAGGTCCAGGTTAGGTCCAGGTCAGATGGGAGAGGGAGCAGGGTGTTGCCAGCATTACTCTTGCAGACAACTGTTCCCCATGGGATTGGACAGCACACCTTCGCTGTGGGCCTGCGGCTTGGGAGGCGTCCCGCTCCCGGGCTCTGTGAATGTCCGCTCCGGAAGGCCTGCCTGAAAGCCCAGACCACTTCTACTCTGACACCTAGCACCTCTGCCCAGAGCCCACGCAGAAGAGAGGCCTCGCGTCGCTCCCAAATCCCGAGCTCGAGCTCGGGCTGTAGCTCCCGGCCTTCCCCGGCAGGGGCGCTGGGAACCCGCGGATGACCGGCTCTCGTCCAGCGCCCGATCCCGCGCCCACCTCAGCCTACGGTGCCGCAACTTTTCTTGGGGCGTTCCGCCGCCCGCGGTCCTTGGAAAGCTCGACTCCAAGATCCGCCTCACTCTGGGCTGGCTCCGGCTGGGCTCTCTGGCGCAGCCTCCTCGGTTCCCAATTTCCGAGTTCAGCACCGGCTGGAAAAACATGTTCGCCAGGGTGGGGGCTCCCGGGACCCGCTGGTTGCCGCCCTCCGTGGCCGGCGCCGAGTCCCAGGCCTCCTCGGCCTCCTCCATCCCTCCTGGCCCTCCCCTGGCGCTCTTTCGCCTCTTGTTTTCTCTGGCCTTCCCCCTTCGCACCATTATCTCGCCTTTCCTCCTCCACCTCATTTCTCCTCTCTTCTCCCTTTCCCCTTTCTCTCTTCCCCTCCGTTCCCCTCTCTTACCTTCGCCCCGCCTTTCTCCTCTCCCTTCTCCCCCAGTTTCCCTCCCTCTGGCTATGCTTTAACCATCACCCACAAAGGAACTCTTCCGCTAAGAGGAGGGGAAGGGCCTTCAGGCCGTCACGCTCTCCAAGCCCCCTCTCTCCATCCTACTTCTTTCTTAACAACCCCTCCTCCAGCTCCGCGCATCTCGCCTTTCCGGCCACTAGATATCACGGAGCTTCTCGGAGGCGGCGGGCGGCACTACGTGCCGGGGCCTCTAAACCACATCTCCTCCTCGTCCTCGAGTTTAGCTTCCCTCTCTCCGAAGTCTCTTTTCCTACAGGGCTCCAAGGGTCCTAGCCCAGATTGCATCCCACGCGCCCAGGCTGCGCTCTGCAGCGGGGTACGGGGGGCCTGATAAACCCTCGCTGCTCCGCGCCGGGGGCCCTCTCATTGGCAGTCGACGCTTTGAAGGAACAACTGAGCCCGCTCAGAAACGTATCTGGAAGAGTGAGGGCGCGACCTCAATCCCAGGCTAGAAGACAGGGGCTGGACTCCGCTCCCCCCCCCATCACTGTCTTCCTAAGCCCTGAACAGGGGTCCCAGGAAGGAGAGCGGTGGATCGGGGGAGAGCCGGCAAACCCCTGACCCTGCCGCCGGCGCCTCCCTTTTCTCTTCCCTCGCCCTCCAGGGCGTTTAAGGAATAACCAGGTTCCATCCGCGGGCGATGGGGGAGCATGTGTGAACGGGGCGCCAGGAGGAGGGGGCTATCCAGGGCGGCCTGCCTTGCTCTCAATATTGCCTGAGGACTCGCAGGCTCAGGAAATGCAAACACAGCCCGTGCGTGATCCGAGCGCGCCCACGGCCCGAGCGGACCCCTCCCCGCCCCACACCCCATGGCTCACACTAGCACGCACACATACGCGTGCAAACGCGCACGCACGGAGCCGCGCGCCCCGCACACCGAACCAGCCCCGGGCTCCACCAGGTGCCCCCAGCCCGCGGCGCCCGCCCACCCGCCAGCCCCTGGCGCACCTCTCACTTCACCCTCTCCCGCCTGCGCGCACGCACGCGCACGCACGCAGTCCCCGTGCGGGGGCGCAGGCCTTGAGGGGCGGGGGGCGGTGGGAGGGGCGGGCCCTGGAGCCGCGAGCGGAGTCCCGGGTCCATCCCGCGCTCTGCTTCCGCGCGCTGCCTCCTCACGCGAAGGCTCTGGTCTTCCCTTCGGCTTCCGAACCCGAACAGTTGGCGCTGAAAACACTTTACTCCTCCTCCTCCTCCTCCTCCCTCGAGACCCCCCTACCTTCCCCGCGCGCCATCTCCCGTTCCCCACAACAGGCCCGAAGAGTAACCCCCCAAACGCAGCCAGAAGCGGCTCTCAACTCTTCGGCGGGAGCAGGTTGGAGGCTGGATTTCGGAGAGACTCCGGATTGGGGTCCGTCGCTAGCCCCTCCTCCTGGATCCGGCTTGATTTTCATGTTTTAAAAGAGGATTTTCTCATTACCTTTGAACACTCCTTTTAACAAAATTTCTGGAGGAGCTCGGTGAGGAAGATTTGGGGGGGATCTTATTTTAAGGGGGAAAAAGCACCGAGGGGCATTTATTAATTTTTCTTGGGTTTTGGAATCACCCTTTGGACGAGAGAGCGAGAGATCGAGAGCGAGGAGGGAAGAGTGGAGAGGACCCGCGAGGCGCGCCAGCCCGAGCCGCCTCCTTCCCGGCCGCCCCCTCCCCACTCCCCCCGACACACACTCGCTCGCTGGCTCGCCGGCGCGCGCACACCCCCCGCGCCGGACCCGCACCTCGGCGGGCGCCACACTCTCGGCAGCCCGAGCCGCGGCAGCCGCAGCGGGATGGAGGCAGCGCGCACCGAGCGCCCCGCAGGCTGGCCCGGGGCGCCTCTCGCCCGGACTGGGCTCCTGCTCCTGTCGACGTGGGTTCTGGCCGGCGCCGAGATCACTTGGGGCGCGACGGGCGGTCCTGGGCGCCCTGCGGCCCCGGCTTCGCGGCCGCCGGCGCTGCTTCCTCTCTTTCCGCGGGCAGTGGTAAGCCAGTGGCCGGAGCAGCTGGCGGCGGCGCGGAGAGGCGCCGCACTGGGGCGCCGGCCCGGACCAGAGCCGCTGCCCCAGCCAGGAGGCGGCAGCGGCAGCGGCAGCGTTGGAAAGAAGCAGGGAGAAGCCGGGGGACCGTCGCCGGAAGGCGCGCGGTGGGAACAAGGCACCCCGGCTCAGGGCAAGCCTGGCGGCGCGAGGAGGAGTCGCCGGGCGCAGCCCCCTAGTGCCCTGGAACGCGGGGACGCCCGGGCCACTGCCTTGGCCGATGGTTCCAAAGGAAGCCGCCCTCTGGCCAAGGGTCTTCGGGAGGAGAAGGCGCCGCGGGCCGGGGGAGCGGCGGCCGAAGAGCTCCGGCTGCCTAGCACCTCGTTCGCGCTGACCGGGGACTCAGCCCACAATCAAGCCATGGTGCACTGGTCGGGACACAACAGCAGCGTGAGTACCCGCCCGGCGGCGAATCTGTCTCCTGACAGCGGGGCAGAATGGTGGGCGGGAACGGAGGACAGATAGTTGCTCGAGGGTCGAGGCAGAGGCTGGGGCGCCCTGACTTGTAGAGAGAACAGGTTTATCCGGCTTCCCCCACGCCCCCAACAGGTTAGCGGAGTTTGTTGTAAGATGGTGTGTGCGTTTGTTTGCTGGAGACCCTCGGTTTGGGGCTGCCGGGAAGGGAGGGGGGAAGAAGTGTCTTAAAGACGAACAGGGAAGGGATCTGCGGTCCCTTTCCCTGGTACTCGGCTTGGAGAGTCCGTTTTCCCGTCGGGCGCTTGAATTCGTGGGTGAGGACGCGGCCTGAATTGGCGAACTGACGGATTCCTGCGACTGCCGAGCCTCCCCCTTGCTCCCCTCCAATCACGCGAAAGGGAACCCGGGAGCTGGAGGCCACTCGGACTCCCAGACTCCTGCCGGCCTTAGGGTCGCTGCTCTTTGCTCCAGGCGCACTTTCTCCCAGCCCCGGCGGGAGGTTGCGCCTTGTCCGCCCGAGCCCCGGCCTTCAGGTCACAATGAGCACCCCTTCAAAACCCAGGCAGCTGCCTGGAAAGCTATAGGAGAGGCAGTTAAAAAAAAAAAGTTTAAAGCGTGAAGTGAAATTCAGCACCCATTTCGCACCCCTCACCGTTACGCACGCACAAGCACACCTAAGTCTCTGAGCAAAAAAACTCTCCTCGCCGGCTGCGTCCCGCATCACAAAGGGTTCCCAGAGTGGAGTTGGGTCCCTGTGCTTTCTGCGTACCTTTCCACCCTCTTTCTCTCCGCGGCCAGGTTCCCCTGAGAGCAGCTACCGACAGGTGGCGCCCTTGAGTCCACTCCAGCGGCCGCGGCGCTGGTGGCCCGGCGTCGGGCTCGGAGCACAGGCGGCCCGGGCAGCTACCGCAGCCGGCAGAGCGTCCTCGCAGAGGCTCCCCCACCCCGCCGCCTGCCGGGACCCAGCGCCTTGTGGCCACGCCAAGAAACGCCTGGGAACGCGATCTCCGGCGGAGGTGGGGGGGGGCCTCCCGCGATCTACCCCACTCCCCTCCCGTCCGCGGCCCCCCACTTTCAGCCAGTCTTGCAAAAATCCTTTCCGCTTCGCTGGCTCTCCGGATCAAATCAGAACCCGGCGCTGGGCAGAGTCGGGAGGATGATGGATGTCTGTACAGGCAGCTTTGGGGAAGTCATTTGATCGGAAAGCACCGCCCCTCCCCTTTGTGTTTCTCTTTATGACTGGCATTAAAGATTTCCCTCGAAAATTCTGGCCTTTTTTAAAAGGGGCTCGGGGGTGTCTCAGAGGCGAGGAGTGAATAACAGGAAAGCCAGGAGTCCGCAGAGTGTAGCACATGGGAGCTGCCGAGTACAGATTTCGTGTTTTTTAATGATACACAGCACAGAGCGGGCAGCCCAGCCCGGGTACAGATGCTGGGCTGGAAGGATTTGTGCGGTCTGGCTCCGCAGCGGCGCGGTGGCTGGCTTCATCTGGCTCCAGTGAAGACTCCATCGCTTCGGAGTGCCCAACTCTGGGCATGGGGGTGTGGGTATGGTGTGCCTTGGCGGGGATGGGCGATTGAAGACTTTCAAGTCCCCAGAGGAAAGAGGGAGAGAGGGAGAGGTAATTCTCTGACAGCAGGGGGTGTGAATCAACTTCGTTTTAGTTTGATAATGAGGAAGTGTGTGTGTGTGTGTGTGTGTGTGTGTGTGTGTGTGGTTTTGTTCACATTCATACTGGGTGAGGAGGATGAAGAGGATGTGTGGAAGTGAATGTATCCCTAGGAGGAGGAGGTGCTGTCCTCACATATCTATGACTTTATTACTGTCACATTTGGACAATATAAATTCACTCTGACTAAAGAGTTTCCTTATGTCTGTGCTTTTATTTTAAGGATCATTTTTTGTGTGTTGACTTATCGATGGGACTTTAGAGAGGATGCTTTTTGCAAACAGTAACATGTGCATGGCCTTCTCTGCCCAGGTTCAATGCAGATGTGCAGCAGAGGAAGTGAGGGGGCAAGTCTAGTCCCAGGCCCCCTGGGGAAATGGTTTGTATTTGAAAGAGAGGCAGAAGTGCCTGGGGAGTGGACCAGTTGGCCTTGGAGCCCTTAGTGACAGCAGTGAGATTTGGGCAATCCAGGAACAGCCCTCGGGATGCTTCTTGGTTGTGTTCTTGGCCAGTCTTAACTGTGGCAACTCACGTGGGTGCAGGGACCCTCTCCTGTTGTCCTGTCCTTTCTTTCTGGTGGAAAAGAACTGCCTCTTGAGCACCTGGGCTGGATCTGCCTCTTCTGACCACACTGTGCAGGCAGTATCAGCTGGAAAGTCTTCATTGGGTATCAGATCTGTGCAGCTCTGAGGGAAGAGGGGGAAACATGTTCACGTGGCCCTATCTTTGAGAGACTTTAAGGAAACACCCCTATGAGAGGAACGGGGAAACCAGTGTCTGCAACATGACTAGGTTGGTTTTGTTCCCCATCCCCCTTCCCTGAAGACAGCAAAAGAAGATGCTGTAAATAAAAGCCAGGGTGAAGAGTGATGGGGATGATGAACTTTCTGGAAGCTTCCGTCATCATTGGTTTCAAAGTGGGGGGAGATGTTCTAGCATCAGGCTCTTTTGGCATGAAAAGAGAGTTCCATCTTCTCTTCTGACTTCCAAAGTACTAAACACATCCTTTTCTGGGAAGGCCACTAGTTTAATTTTGATCACATTGGGGTTTCCTGGCCTCCTTCCAGGTGCCGTTGGTGGACCTCATTATTTGACGTGAATTCCCTTTGGAAGGGAGGGTTTTCAGTCAGCCCATATAACTGAAATGAAAGTCCACTCCGACAATTTGCAGTCAGGCACTCAGAGCTGGACATGCTCGGCTCCATTTGTCCAACTGTGCCCCGGGGGCATCAGAGGGAAATTCTTGTGCAAGGCTGGGGTCATGGATTCACTTTGGTTCAAAGACTGTGGTCAGATAGCTTGGGGGGGAAAGGAGAAAGTGCCCGGAAGGCTTAAACCGGAAGCTGTCAAGAAAGGACTGGAGACTGGGTCCCTCTCTGACTGCTAGTTACTACGCTGCCAGGTGTTCTGGGGGAGAGGTGCGTGCACTTGGGCTCAGAGCCTTTACTCCTCTACTCAGGAGGGGCATTTGCCACCCTTTCTCTCTGGCAGTCTCCAGCTGGGCACCTGGTGATTAATGGGCAAGAGAGTGTTTCACAAACACCCCAAGGGAGCTCCATCCCCAGCGCTTGCAGGGAAACAGAAAAACACATCATTCTGCCCTTCTCCTTCAAATAAAGGAAGATGCCTTCTGCTTGCTCAGTGAATTGGCAAAGCAAATGGTTCTGGAGACGGGAAAGTTGTAAAAGTGATGGTCCTCTTCTCCATGCCCCCTCCTCCTTGGAGTAACCCTGGCTGGGGATCCCCCTTCCTGGTGCTGAGTTGAGAATGCTGCATTCTCCCTTGGATGACCCCCATCCCTTTCCAGCAGCTCACTGGCAGGGGAGAGCGATTTGCAGGCTGCTACCCCTGCAGTGTGTGTCTGGTTGGAGTGACTTGCCAGATAGTTTTCAATTAATGTGCCCAACAATGCACCTTGGTGAAGAGAAGCAGGGAATGCTGATAATTCCGGGTCCCCTCCAGATCACCCTTCCCTAGCACGCGAGGACACGCAGATGCTCCCAGGCGGGATTTCATACCTTTAACTAATTCAGCTGGACCGTGTTCTAAAATATTTACTCCTAATGTGCAAAATAGTGACAGCTTTGATCAGATTAATTGTATTTCACTCACTGGAGCAGCTAATTGTGGCTCTCAAACAGATTTTTCAAATAGCTTTTGGCTGGATTGTCTCGCCTTCATCCTCCCTGCTCACAATCCTCGTGTCACAATATCTTAATGCATTTTGCCTTCTCAGAGGCTTAATAAAGAAGCCTGCCACCGAAACTGTTCTTCAGGGGTTTGCCAAAAAGAATCTGTTTTTAATTAATATTACAAGGGGAGCCTCTCCTTTGAGATGGAGCTGGGAAATGCAGTGGGACAGAACGGGCACTAATTGCTCCTGGTCACTGTCGGCCTGGGGTTGGGGGTGGAGTGGGGAGAGGAGGGGGCTGGACACGAGGCTATTTGTCTCTATTTGTCTGCTCTGCGTTTCTTCTGATGGCTGGGTTATAGGGTGTGATTTGCTTCTCAGATCCTGCAGTGATTTCCAAGGTGAGCAGAATTTGCAAACTCCTTAATTGGGAGGCCTGATTTAATGATTGCAGAAATGCAGTGGTTGGAACTTGCTTCGTAGTTGGCAAAGAAGGAGTGCTGGGAAGTGGCTTCCCCAGTTGTGTTGGATTTAAGGAAAGGGGGGATTGTGGCTCCAGAGGCAAGAAGGCTCAGGGGGCGCAAGGGAGAACTGCTTTTTCATTGGGCTGTGGAAATCGTGTTATTGGCACTGGGGAATTTTGGAACTGGATGATAGGCGAGACCTGAATCATCTGGGAAGGAGCAGAGAGGTGTGACAAAGCCAGACCAGCTGAGATAGGAAGATGTGCCAGGGGTTTCTCCAAGGGTAGGTACACCTGAGGCCTGGTGGCTTGACTCACCTGTTGATTTCCTGCTTTCTTTGGCCTCTTGGCGGGCTTGAGATACTTCCCTTACAGAGGGAAAATGTCAAAGGATGATTTTTCAGCAAGTTTGGGAGAAAAGGGGTCTTATGGAGTTGGAGGTGGAAAATAGGGGCTTTGAGCATCAGCCAGCCACCCTCGGTGGGCGGAACCAGCATGGGGGGAGGGGATGGCTGGAGGCTGGCTAGCCATGCTCACCCCCTGGTGTGGGGAGTGATGGAGAGAAGGGTCTGCATGGTGCTCTGGTTTCACTGGCAGTGAGTGAAGATGAGAGAGCTCTAGCTCATATGCAGGGAGGGACTCAGCCATGTTCCACGAAGTGCGTGAAGAGTGACAGCCTCAAGTCTTCTTGAGAAGAAGCTATGAAGGAATTAGAAGTCCTTGTCCCTTGGAATGCCAGTGATTTCTTTCTTGGGTTCTTCATCGTTTGACAGTTACTATGACCAGGCATGGTTCAGCAAGGTATCTACCTTCTGGCTCGAGTGCCTTCACCTTCTTGGATTCAAATCCAAAGTCCTTTAGCCTGGCGTTCAGGGCCCTTCACTGCATATGTCCTGGGTCTACTTCTCTACCTGTCTGTTTGACTCTTCCCTGATGGGTTCCTTCCCTCTAACCAAGGGAGCTGCTTCATTGTCCCAAGCCCCATTGCTTCTGAGCCTTTGCACCTGAGGTCTTCTCCACTTAGATTACCCTTCTTCCTTCATTGAGACGCACCTGTTCTTCACAGCTCTGCTCAAGATTCAAATGCAGTGTCTCTCTAGAACTTTCCTTAAGCGCATTTGTTTCTCTTTTTCCTGATTGTAGAATTTAAAGACTGCATCACACATGTGATCATGATTTAGTTCAGTATATGTTCATTTTAACTTTGTATTATTTCATAAGTGTTTTCAAGGGGAAGCATGAGGGGCGATGGATGAAATACTTACGACCTCCCCCACCCCACAGTGTGAGGTTTGGTCTTCTCCTTGTGGCATGTGGCACAGAGCTTGTCCCATGGCTCAGTACATACTCACTGACCTGACCTCGGGGAGCTGGGCAGTGCCTTAGCTGCGTGGGGAGGACAGCCTAACACTGGCTCTTAATAGCTTTGAGTTTATATAGCTGGTTGATTACTTCATATATGAATTTTAGCATAAGGTTTGGAGGCATCTCTACACCACTTAGTAAGAATATAGAAATAGGCACTAGGCAATAAACCTGGCTTCTTCCTCTTGGACTTCAGAGAGCAGACGGACTTCCAGAAGGTACTCAGCCATTTGCTGAGTGTTTCCTACACGTGCAGGAGTGTTCTGGGCACTGTGGGGTCGGTAGGGATGTGAGGAGGGAGAGACAAACAAGGATAAGACACCACTTGCCTCAAGGTCCTTCCAATATGCTTTGGATATGAGACCGCTATCTGTAGAGTTAAATAACACATGACACCAAGATAGAAGCCAGGGGTGATGTGTGGTTAATTGTCAAGCAGTCATTTCAGGCTATGAGCTCAGAGGAGAGAGGGTCCCTGGGGGAGATACTATGGCATTGAGACTCACAGAATGTCAAGGTTGAACGTGCACCGGGGTAATTGTCTTCGACAACTCACTCCACGTAGAGAGGAGGGGTTTGAGACTCAGACAGAAACATGGCATCCTATGGTCTGGACTCTGTACTGTTCCTTTTCTTTGTGTAGCCACCCCTTACTGGGAGTCTGGGTTTTCTTCTTTCTCCTCGGGTTTACAGACCATTTTTCTTCCAAGAGGACTTATGCGTTTTCACTCAGGGGAGGTAGGATGCTGCCCATTTGGTAGGTAGGATAGACTGAGGCCTAGGACAAATATACATGAGGCTAACCAAAGAGGCTTAGGATTAGGTTCACCGCTAGTTCCCTGGCCATGGCCTACATCCACCCTGCCCACCCGCTGAGGTGTCTACACACATAAATACCAAGCTCCTCCATGTTGGACAAGCTGTATCTTACTAACTGTTGTTAGGGGGGGCCTCTTGTGAGTCACCTCCTTATTCGAGTTGGTGAGTGAATCGAGCCTGGTTGCATCACCAGGCATATTTTGCTCATTTATTTTGATCAGTGTAGTTGGGGTTTAATTATTTATGGAAATGCTTTTCTTTAGAGTACACTAATAAATGCGCTGTAGTAAATTCGGAAAAAGTAATGGAGTCTAAGAACTTCGGGATTGCACAAATAGCTTTCTGCTATTAACTCCTTCCATCCCTGCTGGGTTGAGGTGAGAGGGACCTGGAGCACAGTGGGGCTAGCCACACAGGACTGTTGGCCAGTAAAACTACCCGCTGCTATGCGGGGGCCTGTTACCTGGCACCCACTGGATGAGAACCTAGTTTAGGGGGAAAACTGGAAATAGAGCTAGATAGGGTAATCAAGGATCCTGCTCGGTTGTGGATCGTGGGGTTACTTGGTCTGGGTGTGAATTCTTACTTGTGGAGTATATTCATCATGAATGAAATCTTCTTCAGAACTTATTGGGAGCAATCGTATAGTAAATAGGAGCTTGGGTTCTGGAACCAGATGACTGGGTTCAAATCCTGCCTCTGTCTCTTAATAGCTGTGTAACATTGGGCAAGTTGTTATTCTTTCTTTGCTGTTTGTTGATCAATAAAAAGAGTGGTAATAATAGTACCTCTCACACTGGGCTGTTGGAAGGATTCAGTGAGATCGTGTACATGGCAAAGTGCTTAAGAGAAGTGCCGGACTGGTAAGCCCTCCGGGTACTCTAGTTTGCTTTAGTTGTTATTTTTGTATTAGAAAGGGCTTTCCCTTCATTTTCAGATAGAAACATTGAAGCAGAGGAAGGAAGTTCGTGCTCCAGGTTTTCCAGTGAGCTGATGGCAAAGCCTTGGCCAGAACCCTCAGGGTGATGCTCGCTTCAGGCACCTCCCGTCCTCAGTCCTCGGCCAGATGAGTCTCTGTGATGTCCCTCATATGTGCTGTGTGGAGATAGACAGTGGAAGAGAGAGAGAAGCGAATGACTGGGGCCTTTGAAATTCATATTCAGAATTTGTAATAGAAATGGTTAGAATTGCATAGTTAGAACAAGAGTAATGATCATACTAACGAACAGCTTATATGGTGGACATTTTTGGGGGATTTCACTGAACGGTTAAGGAAGGTACCCAGGAAGGTGAAGAGTAGCTTATCTCGATTTGGGCGTCTATAATTAGACCTCACAGCTAATGTCGGAAGACTTCTTGAAGGAGGTGAGTGAGATGTGTAGCTTCAGGAAAGTAGGAGAACAGTGGGCTGCTGGGGCTGGGTGGCAAATAGACTCATCTACATGGAAGCCATAGGATGGAGCTTGATGTTCCAGCTTTACTCGCCCTCTTGATCTCCCAGATCTCTCTGCTTCGTGCCTGGTGTAAAATGGGAATATCCATGACTAGGACTATCTGCAGAATATCTGCAGCCTCTTTCCCAGAAATATCACACTCACCAAACCCACTAGTTATTTTGTAGTGATCACTACTCATCAGGATACAGGCCTGTATTCCCTTTTTGCCTGTACCCTATTGTACCAAGACTGGAACCCGAGATCCCTACACAGACACTAGAGGGAGTGTTACCCTGGGAAAGAAGTGAAAATAAATAGGATGAAATAATAAAAAAAAAATGCTGCACAAGGAATTGTTCCAAAGGAGAGAAGAAGAGAAACAGTGTCCTGCAGGTGCATGGTGGGAGGGGTGGTTTGGTGACCCAAAGATGCATATTGATTGACAACAGGGTAGTTCAGTCCCTGGGGGGTCGATCATTCAGCCTCTTCCTGCAGAAAAAAGGAAATGGGTGTTTTGTTCAAATCTGTCCTTTCTGCAGTCCATTCGACCCACTAATGGCCCAATTAAGACTCTAGAAGTAAATTTGGCAGGAGTGATGCTCAGGCTTGGTTCCCCTGTCTCTTGTGCATTTTCTCCCTTTCTGCCCCTTCACTTCCTGCGTGCGCATGGCCATCAGTCAATAGAAGCCTACTGAGTTGAATGGATAAGTACTTTCTTAAATACTTAAAGCTGCCTGAGTAAAGAATGAGTGTCCTGAAGGTAGAGGAGGACCTCTTCTTGCTGCCCCCCAGGCCTAGGCTCTGCACCCCTGGCCCTCTCCGTTCTCTCTCACCGGTGCTCAGGTCCCACATCCTGGATTTAGTACTTCCCCAGTCTTTTTGGTGTCTATGATGAGGTGGACAGTTTCTCTTCCAGATGGTTAGAGTCAGGTTAAAGATTACACTGCTGCATCAGAAATGAACTTTTTCTTTTTCAAATCTGTTCTCAGTGGGAGATGGAGAACAATTACTGAGTTGAACATTTTTTTCAGGGCTAGAAAAGTAGCTCAAGCTGCCATATCTGAATGTGATTACATGTAGCGGAGGAACTTGTTACAATAAGAGTTTTGAGACCATAAAACTGGAGATGCAGAGAAATTTGTTTTCCAGGGTGGTGGTAGGTAGAGGAAGCTATTTTTAGAGGCAAAAGAGTTGCTCATATCACTGTGTTATTGTCAGTGTTACTCATCCTTGAAAGCAAACTTTTGACTGGAAGATTTCTCAAAATGCTGAAATGTCTTTTGGGTTATGAGAAGGTCCCCAAGCAACAGTGACTTTGAACAGATCTCTGAGCCTCAGTTTCACTGGCTGTAAAATTGGGATAATGGTGAACTATTGGATTGTTGGTAAGCCTAGAGACGATGCGTGTAAAGGGTCTAGCATCATAGGCCGTTTTGTTGGTAAGGAGTGTTCTCATTATTTGTCTGGGCAGGAAATGGGGTAGACTGACAGTCTATCCTTTTCATAGCGGATCTCTTGGTCCTCTGCCCTATTCCCTTGGCACTTGGTGTTTCTCCGCATGCTGGCCTGACTTCTGTCCACCAGCACCAGGGGCTGTTTGCCCATTGGAACTCACTTGATCACACAAGGCGCAGGCTGGAAGTGTCAGTGCAAGAATCAAGTTCTTTTTTTTTTTTTTTTTTTAAAGATTTTATTTATTTATTTGACAGAGATAGAGACAGCCAGCGAGAGAGGGAACACAAGCAGGGGGAGTGGGAGAGGAAGAAGCAGGCTCATAGCGGAGGAGCCTGATGTGGGGCTCGATCCCATAACGCTGGGATCACGCCCTGAGCCGAAGGCAGACGCTTAACCGCTGTGCCACCCAGGCGCCCCAAGAATCAAGTTCTTGATTCCCATCAAGGACTAGGGAGCAGCCACTTACCAATGGCCAGTGGAAGTTGGTGGATAAGTACCCCAGCTCCCTTACCCTTTAGGGTGGAGTAAATCAGAGACTTGTTTTCCACACTCTCTCCCAGAGTCATTGGGATTAAGCCCCACTTGCCTACTGTGGTAACTTGTTTGCTTTATCAGCTCCCTTCCCATCCCTCCCTCATGTCCCCACTCCCCTGACAGTATTTCTTGAGATCACCTCCCAGATAATCTTCTTGAATTCAAGTCTTTGTTTCAGGGTATGTTTCTGGAGGAACGGAAACTAAGATACCTTGGTTATTTCCAAGTGTGTTAGTCTGGGCTTTCTAGAGAAAGAGAAGCAATAGGTGTGTGTGTGTGTGTGTGTGTGTGTGTGTGTGTGTGTGTATACATGTACATATATATACATATATGTATATGTAGGACATGGAGCAGTAGGATATGAGATTTATATATATATATATATAGTGTATATATGTAAAGGAAGTTACTATAAGGATTTAGGAGACAGTATAATAGGGGCTAAGAAGTCCTAAATCTGTGGTTGGGAAGCCGGAGTTGATGTTGCAGTTCCAGTCTGAGTCTGAGTCGGAGGGCAGGAGACCAGTGTCCCAACTTGAAGATGGTCAAGCAGAGAGAAAGAATTATTTCTCACTCAGCCTTTTTGTTCTCATCAGTCCCTCATGGCTTGGACGAGGGCACTCCCATTGGGAGGGCAATGTGTTTTACTCAGTATACTGATTCAAATATTAATCTCATCCAGAAACACCCTCACAGATACACCCAGAGTCATGTTTGGCCAAATCTCTGGGTACCCCACTGCTCAGTCAAATTGACACATACAATGAACCATCACGCCAAGCCAGGAATTTTGCTCGGACTCTTTTAAAAGCCTGCTCAGGGCTCTCCTGTAGTAAGGATTGGATGTGGGGAAGGAGATGAAGTCACTGACCCTACTTCTGAGACGGTCTTCCTTTTGAGTTGGCCCCTACCAGAAGAAAGGAGCCTGCTCCGGGCTTATACTGAGTGGCAGGAATGTGGTGCTGGGGCTTTGAGGAGGGGATGACACCTCCAAATTAGTGTTCCCTGCCATGTGACAAGGCTGAGGAGCCTCGCCTCACTCCAGGGTCTGTGCGGGGTCTTCATAATACACAGAGGCTCCCTCTAACTGTTGACAGATGATCTCCTGCCTGGGAATGGGTGCAATTCCTCTTTTTCTTAGACATTGTCAGGATTTGCGCAGGGAGCAGCTGAGCTTGTGTTGGTATGTTCCTTTCTAAGATCTCATCAGCGAGGGGCATCATAGTATTTTAGAAAGAATATTGGCTTGGGAGCTGACACCCCTAGATTGGGGTTTCTGATGTACACTAACTGTCTTCAGCAGGTCACCATTTCTTAGGTGTAAGAGAATGAAGACTCTTCAGTATATGTCTATAAATAAAAGTTTTTTTTAATGGGTGCATCAGTAAAGAAAGGGTCTAGAATGATGATAAAAATACCAGAAAATGCTTCTTTCAAGCACGCATAAATTTGGTCTTACTCAAGCAGATGTGCATTCATTCATTCATTCCTTTGCATAGTGTGATGCTAAATCAAGTCCCTGAATTTTCTGGGATTCAGTTTCTTTATCTATAAAATGGAAGCGTTGCATAAATTGATGCAGGCCCGTCTCAGCACAACCTAGATGTGATATTAGGTCAATCATTTCTTTATGTGTGAAATGGGGACAATCCTATTTGCTCCCTTTATGTCACCGTTAAATAATGACATAATGCACCTGGAAGCATTTTAAAAAGAACTCTTCTCAAAGCAATATGAATGGGGGTGATATGAATCCAAGGTGTTAGTTCACCTTACCTCTCCTTTATTAAGCAGCTAGAGGTCCTTCCACAACAGATTTGAGACCATGTCCAGCCACCACCCTGTTTTACCTTCTCCCAGCAGAAGTGAAACGCTTCCATTAGCACACATACCATGGTGTTAAAAACCTCAGGCTTTCTTATTCTAGGCACGATGTACAATTTATTTCAAGTCACATCTGATATAATAAAATTCTCAGATGGGAGTGTAATAATTTGGATGTTTAAAAAAACATTTGTTCCAGGACTTGACCTGCATTGATTGCTCAGCCTTATTCCTTTCAGATAATATGAAGTATTTGGGGAGCATCTGCTGTAATGGCTACTGATGCAGACCGGACACCCAAAAAGCATATAGTCTTGTGTGTGGGAAACACATATTGGGAACATATTAGAGAACAGAGAACAGCGTGAGATACTTAGGAAGTGCATCAGATATCATCTGGGCCACGGTGAAGGAAGGCCAATACGATGTGGAGAATAGCATGCTTGTTTGATTATCTACAACAGAATCCGGTAACCTGGTTGACAATCCTCACAACTAAATCTGTGTGACGTGATGAGAAGTGTCCGAGCTTTGAGATCAGGTAGTTTGTTTTGTGCTCTGACAGTTGCTCAGGATTCTGCCACATGAGTTTGGGCTGTAGCTTTCTCATACAGCTTTTTGTTTTTGTCTTGAGTTTCTAATTGTTTTATCTTCCTCCTAGACAGAAGAAACGTCTGTTTCTTTTCCATTGTACTAAGATATTCCAGCTTCTTAGTTGTGTTATTAGAGGTTCTAATTTGTGCTGATTTCTTTCTCAGTCTGCCTTCCTGTTGTCATCTTACTCCTTCTATTTGTTCTACTCCTGGGTTAGTGCTTCTGTTCCTTGGGCTCCGTTCCTCTTCTTTGGGGGCTGATTTTCACTTTCCTGAGGTTTATCCTCAAGTATTCTTTTGTAGAGAGGGCACAGGAATGTCCTGGCTTATTCCTGTGTCCTGATATAAGTATTAATAGATTGCTTTTAATTCTCAAAAGATCCTGGCTGATAAATTATATGGCCACCCAGTGCTTGAGCCATAGTTTTTTTTTTTTGCCTCATTCTTGACATGTCAAATATTTACTTGGCTCTCACATTGGCTTGATGGTTTATCTGGACATAGAAATCTAGGGTCAAAAAAATTTCTCTTGGGGGGCGCCTGGGTGGCATAGCAGTTAAGCATCTGCCTTCGGCTCAGGGCATGATCCCGGCGATCCGGGATTGAGCCCCACATCAGGCTCTTCCGCTATGAGACTGCTTCTTCCTCTCCCACTCCCCCTGCTTGTGTTCCCTCTCTCGCTGGCTGTCTCTATCTCTGTTGAATAAATAAATAAAATCTTTAAAAAAAAATTTCTCTTGGATCTTTGAAGAACTTAGATTACTGCTGGTTTTGCATCATCTGCTAATTTTGTATTATATGTGTCCCTCTCCTGCTCAGGACGGATGAGGGTAGGGAAAGGAGGTGTCTAGTGTGGGCCACCTGTGGCTTTGTTCAGGTTAGGGATGCACAACCCTTTAAGGAGACCTGATGCATTACAATCAGATTTATATAGAATCAGCAACATGTGTGGGGGATGAAACACTATGGAGCAATTTGCCATAGACACTTACTGTCTGAATACCTTTAATATAAAACTTAGCCCAAAAAAGAGTAGTTTTAGTCACTTTACATTTTAAAAATGTAAGACAGCTTTTAAAAAGTTCATCAATATTCAACAGGTATTTGTGGAGTACCTGCTGTGTGCCAGGTGCTGCTGGGCTCTGAGTATATTATGGTGATCAGTGCTCTGAAGGAGAGGTTCATGACATTATCAAAGATTACACTGGGCACATTTCACTTGGAGAGGGCAGAGAGGCAAAAGCAGATGAGCTGAGATCTCAAAAATGCACTGGGTTAATTAGGTGAAGAGGAGAGGGCAGAATGTTCTGGGCACAGAGATTCTGGAACATGAGGGAAGAAGGTATATGAAAGGGACAGAGAGAAGGACATTGTGGCTGGAGCAGAGGGTTTGTGGGCTGGAGGCTGGTGAGAGATGAAGCTAGGTAGGCAGGCATCGGTAGGGCCTTTTGGGTCCAGGGGAAGGAGTTTATTCTGTAGCCTAAGAGCAAAGGGGTAAGCCATTGGGAGGATTGAAAGTAGGAGGGTCATATCATTAAGTTTGCATTAAATAAAACGCCTCTGATCATTCTGTGGGTTAGATGGGAAAAGGAGGCCAGACTGTCGCTGCAGCTAGAGAGGGTGATGGCTAGTGTGGTAGCCATGGAGGTGGGCAAGGAGAAGCCAAAGGAAGAAGTACTTAGCAGGTGTAGTTGATTGTATTGTTGGCTTCTCTATATAATTCTTCACTCCTCCATATAACCCCCTTTGCATTGGGCCCTGGGAGTGCCCTTTCTCTGGGGTTGGGCCTTCCTTCCCTTCTTCCTAACTTTGGGTTTGGCCTTGTGTCTCACTTTGGTCAGTGGAAGAAGTGCCAGTTCTAAGCTTAGTTAGCAAGAGACATCATGTGTCCACCCACTGTCTTGTGCCTCTGCAGTAGCCATGAGGAAACATGCCCAGGCTAGTTTGCTGGTCCTGAAGGAGAATGACACAAGTCATATATAGCCACTCCCAGACAAGCCTAGCCTACATTAGCCCAGTCCAGAGCAGCAGAACTGCCCAGCTGGGCCTAGCTGTGTCAGCCAACCTCCAGCTGCCCTATATAGTTACGAGCATACGTGATTTTTATGAGAATAAGTGGTTGAGATTTGAGTGGTTTGTTCCACAGCATTTGTGCAGCCAAAGTTAACTGATACAGCCGGTAAAATCAACAGAACTTGCTAGATTGGGTAGAGCAAATCTGTGGGAACATAACTAGAGTATAAAGTAAGGTTCACCTATATTTCAAGGTCATTAGCCTCATATGTGCTCGGGGCTATACTTAGGTGTGTCTTTGGTGGTTTCCCGCCCCTTACCTCTCTTTATAATTCATGGCTTTTCCCAGAGCTGAATGAGGTAGGTCAGAATTCATGGTCCAAAAGAATTAATCTTCCCCCCTTTTCCCTTCTCTCTCTTTCCAGCAGCCTACTCGGATTCCAGCAGAGCGTTGGAGCCCAGCGATTCTTAGGTCCCTCAACGGGGGCCTTCAAGCCCTAACACTCGGTGTATTCTTGTTCCTTGAAGTCAGTTTCTGCTCTAACTGTGAAGATGGGATTTCACTTCAAGTGGGGCAAGATGAAGGGCCGGGGATTTTTCTTGGTCTTGACTGATTATTTAAAATATATTAGTTCTGATAAAAGATTTAGCTTTTAAACAACACATTTAATATAGGGAATTGTGTTTTATTTATTAATTGCAGTTGCAGAGAGATTGGTAGGAGTTGCACTAACGTGCACTGTTGTGATTTTGCGAAGTATAGTAATTACTGTAATATTTTGTTGAATTATTAATATCTACTATGCCTGCAGGAACATAAGCTTCTGCAGTCAAATTCATTTCACGATTGCCTTTCCCCCCTCTGGTTCTGTTTTGTGTTTTCTTCTCTTTCTTGTACACTTATGAATTTTTTAAGAAATGGAGTTGGAGGGGCAGGGTTGGTTATATGGTGTGAAACACCATTGTCACCCCGTAACTAATGTAGGCAGGCAGAGGAGAAAGCCTGTGGTTTCCTGTTGGTCTCTGGCCCCAGCCAAGCCTGTCGGCAGTACCAGACTGAGGGATGCTGAAAGGGCCATGTCTGGGAAGAAAGGACTCATCAATGTGCCTTTTCAGGAGCTGAGATGCAGAGAGGAGATAGCAGGGAGGCCAGTGTGTGTGTGCACACGTGTTATGTGTGCACGTCTCCACGCAGGGCTGCTCTTTCTTGTAGGTGGAGTTGGCAGGTGTTTGGGTGTAAGTGTGGAAATAGCGCTAGCTTCCTTTATTAATTGTTTTAGCAACTACTGCTAAGTGTCTGTTATGTTCTCCAGTAAGATCACTGTGGATGATGATGGTAATGATGATGATGATGGTGATAGCTTAGGTGTGTGGATGGGCTCATGGTGCGGTAGGACTCCAGATCCAAGCACAAGGCACATGTAGGAGTATCCCTTTGGTTGTGATTATACTGAAGTTGGAAGACCAGCCTTCACGTCACCATCTCCCAGCTTTACAAAATGGCCCAAGTCAGTCAATAACCCAGACTCAAGTTTCCTTATCTGTTTCATAGTGCAGGAAGCAAGATGCAATCATATTGGAAAGGGTGTTATAGACTACACATTTCCAGACATATTTAAGGGAATGCCTTTGTTATTAAATCATAGGAGAAGTGGCCTGTATTTGTGGTGTGATTTCTGAGGGGCAGCAGGAAGTGTTCCCTGCTCGATATCTGTTTTTATTTTGCTAGAAACTTCACAATGCAGGAATCATTCTTTCGGGTTAACGTTAGCCTCTGCAAGATCCTCTTAAAATACCAATATTCGAGAGACAATATTTAAGAGCTGGAAAGAACAAATAATGACCTAACCGCATCCTTTTCCAGATATGGAAAGTGTGACCAAGCGAGGTTGTGGAGTGATCAGATTCACCAAGATGGCGGAAGCTCCCATCCCCATGTCCATCTCCCTGATCCCTCATCCAGTGCTCTTCCTACAACACCCTGATGCTCTTCCATTTTCCATGAAGTTCTCAATACAGTCTAGGGCTTTTTCTCCCAGAAGGGAGCCTTGGGCAGAACGAACACATTCAGTGACTTTGGGGAGACACAGGGGAAGGGATGTTCTAGGTGGTATAGTCATGCTTGGGTCAGGTGGGCCTCACTCCACCTCTGACTGGCTCTGTCACATTGGGCAGGTCACTTCTCTGCAACCTGCTTCTCTCCTTTATAAAACTGGGATTATAATCCCTATTTTATACAGCTTTTGTGAGGGATTAGTGAACTTGGAAGACTTGGCATGGTTCCTGCCCTGTGGTGGAGGATACTGGAAGGTGATCGTAGGTGGTAAGAGGCCCTGAAGATTAGTGTGGTCTACCTCATAGTCGGTCTCTTCCTGAGAGCCTTGTTGCCCACTGTGAGGGTGTGTGTGAAGATGAAAGGGAAGTTGTACTTTCCAACACTGCCACTGCCCTTCCCCGGGGTGGGGGAGAAGGAGAGGCCCGTGAGGTGTCCGGGGGAGGAAAGCCTGTCATGGCCAGAGGGATGAGCCGAGACTTACCAACCGCCCTCCTTTTCTCCTCATCTCAGACAGTACAGATCCAGCCCCACTGGGGATGGCAAGAGGTGAGGCTGAGCAGCTCCAAAGATCAGCAGGTGACTCTGAAGAAGAGACAAAAGGCCTTGCATCCACAGTCTGCATGGTTCTGGGTCATATGGGGCTCTTCTCCTTGACTTAACTTACTAATGTGGTTTCCTGAAAATGGTTTCAATTTTTTTTTTTTTTAAACTGAGAGTTTATCTTGCTTCTAACAAGTCCATCCTGAATCCCTCGTGAGATGGGTAGGACCTGTTGTTTCTTGGTGAATTTATGGCAAGTGAAACAGGGCCACCCGTGCGTTAGAACTTGGGCAGAGGATGGAATTTCTAGAGAGACAGAAGGACATCTGAAACACCCCAGAGACTGTGTCTGCTCTGAGGTCCTGGGGCTGGTCTGGCATTTGCATCAAGTGAAATAAGAAAAGAAAGGGACCAGGGAAGTGTGTTCCGTTTCCCTTCTTGGCTCTTTTCCTCCCCTCTGTCCAGCACCATCCACTGTCTTCCTTCTCCCTGCACCGGGAAACGGTTCTAACATCAGTCCTGCACTGTCTCAGTTCCCTTTCCTGAGGCCTTTGTGTTTTATTAGACTTTTTTTCCAGCTTTACTGAGGTATAATCGAAGAATAAAAATTGCATATATTTAAGGTATACAATGTGATATTTTGACATATGTATACATTGTGAAATGATCAGCAAAATCAAGCTAATGTATCCTCACCTTGTATAGTTACCTTTTCTTTTTTCTGGTGAGAACATTTAAGACCTATTCTCTTAGCAAATTCCGAGTATGTAATATAGTATTAATTACAGTCCTGGAGCTGTACTTTAGCTATCCAGAATTTATTCATCCTGCATCATTGAAACTTTGTACTCTTTGACCAAGCCCTCCCGATTTCTCCTACCTTCTAGCCCCTGGCAGCCCCCTTTCTACTCTCTGCTCCTATGAGTTTGACGTTTTGAGATTCTGCGTGTGAGATCACACAGTCCTTGTCCTTCTGCGCCTGCCTTATTTACCTAGCGTCACGTTCTCCAGGCTCACCCACATTCTCACCAATGACAGCGTTTCCTTCCTTTTTAAGGCCGAACAATATTTCATTGTGTGTGTACACACACACACACACACACACACACATACACCACATTTCCTTTATCCAGTCATCCATTGATGGACACTTAGGTTGACTCTATATCATAGATATTGTGGATAATACTGCGATGAGCATAGGAGTGCAGATCTCTCTTTGAGATACTGATTTCATTTCCTTTGGTATACCCAGGAGGCATTTTAGGGATAGGGACTCTTAAAAATCTTAGCCTGTACTATTTGTCTACCTTTTCCACCTTCAGGGCTGGCCTCAGGGAGAGGGAGGCTGGTGCCATTTCTGGCCAGAGATGCTTGTTTCCTTTCTGACTCCCCTGAACCTCAGAGCACCACTAGGAGCTGAGAGGGAGGGCTGTGACCAAGGGCTGGCTTTCATCTCTCTGTCAGTTACTTGCTGCCTTTTTTTTTTTTTTTTAAGATTTTATTTATTTATTTGAGAGAGAGAGGAGAGAGCCTGAGCGGGGGGCGGCGAGGGAGAGGGAGAAGCAGACTCCCCACTGATTAGGGAGCCCGAAGCAGGGCTGGATCCCAGGACCCTGAGATGATGATCTGAGCCAAAGGCAGACACTTAACCAACTGAGCCACCCAGGTGCCCCCTGGTCACATGCTTCTAAAACTGTGTTTTCTTTGGCTACGGAGGCAGGGAATTGAGATCTCTACTGTCTCCCCCGCCCCTCCTCCAATCTTATTTATTTATTTAAAAATATCTATGTAACATAACAATTGTCGTTTGAACCGTTTTGAAGCGGCGTTGATGATACTCCCATGGCTGAGTACCCGTCACCACGATCCGCTTCCCAAGCTCTCTCACTGCCCAGCAGAGACTCTGTAAATATGGATCAGTGACTTCTCATTGCTCTGAAATTCTCTTCGTCATTATCTGAGCAGGTGTGGGGGCTTCTAGCTCTTTCCTGGATTCTGCCTTCTCCTACCCCATCCCTAATCTCTCCCCCTCTTCTCCTTTTCTCTACCACAGGGGCCCGTGTTGTTGGGGATGAGGACAAGGCTTGTAGTACTCAGGGCTGAGAGGTGGGCAAGATTTCCATCTCCTCCCCTTCATGTTCCATGTTCTTTATTTATGTGATGATTTTCACCCAGAGATCTGTGCCGCCTTCTGCCTTCCGCTTGTTCTTGGCATGGGGCATTATGCCACATCACTGACAGGCTGGCCGCTATGTCCAGGGTAGTCTTGTACTTGGGACTTTGTCTCAGCGGAGCCTTTTTTATGGGAGACTTGTTTCTCTAGAGCTGAGATCGGAAACAACCACACTCCATAGTTGAGCTGTTATCGCCTGTATTCGTTACTATCTTTGTCATTATAAGTAGTGAATGATGATGATGAGCACTGTGTTGTAGTTTGGGCACTTTTATGTGTTTACGAGTAACGTATATCGTCCTGCAACAGTTCAGAACCCATTGTGAGCAAATTCCGAATTGTGCTTCTGTGCTGTGGCTGATGCTGAGCAGAGAACAATGCGGCTTTGGTCTGGTCTTCTGGGAACTTGAAACCTAAGATACGTGTATGTAAGTAGAGGCAGATGGAAACATTAAATCCACACTGACACCCAAAGTGAAGCCTTTGGGGAGGCAACCTAACATTTACCGAGGACCTCCTAGGCGTCAGGGGTCTGTCTTGGGTCCTTTGTATGCGCCGTCGCCTTTCCCTGTGCCGGTGAACAACCAGCTGGGGCTGCTGTTACACGGGTCCCTTACAGATGAGGAAACCGTGATGAAGACAGGTTGCCTGGATTGCCAGGGTCACACAGCTGATATGCTACAGAGTAGGTAGTGAAATAGAAGAACAGGTCCCTGAGTCTGCTATATTGTTGACATAGAAACCAGGGGGTTGCAGAGTTTGGGTGTGGGGATGGGCTGAGAGAACCAGAGCGAATAGTCGGGTAGAGAGGAGGGCATGAACTTTTATTTCATTCTAGAATGACACAACTTTGTAAAAACCACAGACAACACGTAGTGTACTCTTCCTGTGCCAGACGTTGAACCGTGAGCTCCGCATTCAGCATCTCACTTAATCCTCGCCTTTCCGAGCGGCTACGATTATGAGCCTCCTTGTAAGGATGAGGAAATAAAGGCACAGAGGGGTTACATTCCTGGCCCAGGTCACACAGCTGCTGAGTGACCGAGCCACAAGTCCCGCGTGGGCCCGGCTGACTTGAGAGCTCCTTACAGGCGGGGCCAGAGAGCCTCCTCTAGACCCTTCTCTGCCTGCTCCCAGAAAGGAGGGCGAGGCTTTAGGACTGTGGGGTTCAACTACGGATCCCACCAGGGCTAAGATGCATCTCCAACTCCTGAACCTTTCCCCACTTAGACCATCTTATTCTTCTCTAAGGTGAGCATTTTTTCTTAAGTTCTGGTGTTTCTAGGTCAGGAGCAGGAGGAATAAAGACTCAGAGGTAAGAAGTAACAGGGTGTGTGTGGGAACCAGGAGAGAAAGGGATGAGGTGAAGTTAGATCATGGAGGCATTGCACATCCTGCCGGCTTTTTCGGCTTCATTTTTGTTGGCAATAGGCAACCCTTAGTCACTATGAGCAAGGGCGAGATGCAATTAGCAGAGGCATCAATCCTTCTCATTCCATCTCAAAACCCATCCTCCCTCCTTGGTGGGAGGGAAAACAAAGGCTCAGAGAGGCGTGGCAGCTTGCCTGGAGGCTCCCAGGAAATTGTTTCAGGCAGTGAAACCACAAGCCCACAGTGCTTTCTCTCCTTCCTGGAGACCCGGCTCTGGCAGCTGCTGGTTGGTCCCCTTTCCTCCGCTTGCTCAGCCTCCTCCCTTCCCACCAGCTGTGCCCCTGGCCTGCTCCCTCCTCTCCACCATGAGCTCTGCACAGTGGCGCCCGGCCCTCAGCCCTCTCCATCATTAGAGCAACCAGTGGGGTTCTGCTGTAATTAAAGGAAGCCAACAGGAGGAAGCAAAGCAGAGCAAGGAAAAAAAACAATCACCAACAAAACATCTTATTTCCCACGCAAACTCCCCACAACTAGCGTCTATTGGCTTTCGTGGGAACCTGCTTGCTTTAAATACAGCAAAGGGAAACCCCACAGGATGATGTGGGAAAGCAGGTTGTTAAGATACCTTCAGGCTGCCAGACTGGGGATTTACTCCTTTTTTTCTGCCCTCCCTACCCTGCAGGGCAAAACCGATCAAAGGTTGGTATTGCAAGAGACCTCGAAGGTCCATTAGTGCAACTTCACTCCCAGGGCGACCTTCCCTCCAACCCCTGCCTCTCCCAGGACAGCATCTCTGACACATTGTTACCTGGCTCCCACTCTCCCCGGGTTCCCCAAATTTGCTGGACCAAAGCTCAGGTAGGGAGAGGAAGACACTTTAGCTAGCAAAAAAACTGGCCACCCACGCCTGTTGTCATTTACGGCCTGACTCCAGAAATGTCTAATTAATTCATTTATCCAATTAGCCCCTTGCTCTCTGAAATGCTTTTTCTTGGTTGCTGAGCAACCAGGATAGACTTTGAACACATGCATGCTGCTGGTGAATGAACCACTGGTTCCTTCTTCACCCTGGCAACCCCCTGCCCCTCTGTTACTTTTCTGATGCACAGTAATGAAGACCATCTCCACCAGTCTCCAGCCTTCTCACCTTCCTCAGGCCTCTGGATGTGTTTGCTGCCCGACTTAACACATTTCTGAAGGTAATTTTTATACCAGGCATTTGTCACAGACAAGGAGAATGACAGAATATACAGGTACACAGAGATGCATTTGCAAAATAATGGAATTAGCCTGGCTCAGGCAGGACCCAGGAAAAGCTCAGCTTGTGCCTGGGGACTGGGGGGGGGGGGGGGGGGCGGGGACCCTGGACAATGTGAGGCTCGGAGGTGTTCAGGAAGAGGAGGGGCTGCCTGTCTTTGGGGGACCAGGCATAAACAAGGCTAGCTTGACTAGGCAGCCATTCAGTTTGTGTTGCAGGCTACCTTTCATGGGGTATTGTCATCCCTTCCCAGTCGGGAATGCATGGTGAGCAGTAAACAGGAGGGGGGTCCGTTAAAGGAGGCCAAAAGGGACAATCTCAACCTAGGAAGACAGTGACGTGCCTTGGGGAATCATCCTGAAAGTAGAACATGCTTCTGTTTCAGGCTGTGAAAATGCCACGTACGGCCCCAGTGAGTTAGAATGTCAGAGCTGGACTTGGGGCCCAAACGTTCACCCTTCCCTGTTTCTATAGATGAGAACATTGAAGCTTCGAAGGAGAAACTTTTTGCTCAGAGCTAGCGTTTGGGTCTCCTGAGTCCCAGACCTTCTCAGTTGACTGCATGGCTTCTTGTCCATCTTATTAAGGGACCCTTGTCCATAATATTACTCACTGGAGTCACTGAAACTTACTTTTCAATATCCACTTTTATTTTGGAAGTGCTGAAGATTTGCAGGGCGCAAGGATCTTGGCATGTGTCCCACCATGCACTTTGACCTGTGTCTACAGCAGATGCTGGGCACGTGATCCAGCCCAGTATTCAATATGAAGAGGACTGGTCCTCGCCCTCAGAGAGCCCCTACCGTAGTGGAGGGGATGGACAGGAGAGGGAGGAGGGACTTCTTAGAAGGAAGCATTTAGAGAGGAGGATCTGGGCCATTTGATCTGATGCAGATCCTACGGTTGAAGGGGCTGGGGGGGGGGAGGATGGGGGTGGGGCTGTTCTCCACCAAGAGGGAGCATGGGCCAAGGTCAGGAGGTGTGAGAGATTGTGACATGTGTAGGGGCTGGAGAGTGGCTTAGGAATGAAGCCTCTGGGCCGTTTGACTTTTCTGGGATACACAGTAGATGGCTTGGTGCTGCCCATAACAGCATCCGGAAAACATCACCTCCTGCTTGCCAGAATAGGGAGAAAGCACAGCTTTCTTATCTTTATGCATGGGTGGGGATGGAAAAGCATATGTCAGGTTTTCTGGATGGAAATGACTTCCCCTCAAAGTTAGTTCATAAATAATGATGAAGGCCATAAAAGTACACGCACGCTGCACACGTATTCAGCTACCGCTGTGGACCCAACTCGCCAGGAGCAGCTGCCTAGAGAAAGAAAGAACTATGCATTGTCTCAAGTGCTGGCTCCCAGAGCCTCCTGCAGGACCAAGGGAAACTTTTTATTGAGAAGGACCCGTTCCTTGGCACTCACAATTGTGGCAATCACTCAGTCTGCAAGTTCAAGAGATAGCGAAGGAACCGGCTGTGGACGATGGTCGCCTCGATCAGGTTCCTCCCGTTCAACCAGTGCTTCTGTGCTTCCAAGCATTGCTCCTCAGGGTGAAGTTCTCCTTCCTTCAGCCATCCAACCAAATTCCCCTGGTGTCAGGCACTCCTTTTCTCCCCCCGCCCCAAGGCTGGGCTTGTTTTTAGAGAACCTAAAGATGGCAGACAGCATTATGGGATATTCTTTTATATAAAATCTCCCCTGGGAATTTTCTTAACAAGGTGGGTTGAATTCCTCTAGGAATTAAGCTGGGGGTGACTGCTATTTTTCTGGGAAGACTTGTTATCATAAAAGGCATGCTGGGCTGAAAATCACATTGGTTTGTCTTTGGAGCAATCAGACACACATGGCAATCTAAGGCTTTGGTAGGAAAGAGTCTGTGGCTTTTTACTCAATAAATATTTGATTCACTGGGGCTTTGCTGGATGAAGCCACCGTCTGCTTGGATCTTCCTAGACCAGAAGGTGGAGTCTCCGGTAGTCACTGCCTCTTGTTCGTTCCTTTGATTTTCTTTGGTGAAAAATGACTCTTGTCCTGGTGAGGTCTGTGGAATCCGTTCTTTTCCAGATGGGGCTGCTAGTGTGTGGAAGGGATTGGAACTTTCTCTCCCTCTGGTCACCCCTCGCCATCCCTTGGGTGATTCGGTTGCCCATTTTCTGGGACGTGTCCACAGGGTTTGTCTCCCGCCCCCCCTTATATAAGGAGGCGGTGTGCATCTGTGCCAGATTTCATTCAACCGTGTAACAATCACCCCTTTATGACATCACTGCTCATCACCATGGAAACATCCCTCGAGTCACAGAGACTGGATTGTGGCATCATAGCATCAGGCAGGAGGAGGGGGAGAGGAGAGAAGAGGATTGAGACTGCCCAGTGGGATGAAATTCCAATAAAATACCGTGCGATGGCAGGAATGTAGGCCTTTCCTGTTTGGATTCTTGAATGGAGAGTCTGACCATGGCTTGCCAGAGTAAACCTCTTCTAACAGAAGGAGGAGGAGCTGTTAGGGAATCTGGCCCCTGGACTCTTCGTTCTTGCTTAGGGAAAATTAAATAAATTTAATGAGAGCTATCCTAGATTTTATATGTATTTCTCATTTGATCCTCATAAAATATTCATGAACACTTGGACCGGAGAGGTTAAATAACTTGTCTAAGGTCACACAGCTAGAAAAGGCAGAGCCGAAAGTTGGAGGTAGAAGCTGTAGTCTGTGCTCTCACATGGCTTGCAGTTTTTTGCGTCTGTGCACGTAGACAATTATTAAGTAAATAAAATATAGTTAAAACCGTGTGGTAGATGTGGAGAGACTAGACATGGTGCTTCCATGAGGAGGTATTGGAGAGTGAGTGGGAAGGAACTCTTGTATATTGTTAAATTTGGAGCATGGCTCTGCATCTAGTAGGTGTGCCTTGAAACACACAAGGCACTGTGCTGTCTGAGGCTCTGACCTGCCTGAGCTTGTCTGCTGGGCCCTGTGGCTATTACCCTTCTCCCTGGCTGCTTTCCTCTGCCTGGACCCTGCTTCTCCATTTGTCTCCTCCCTTTACCTGAAATATGCCTGCCAGCCCTCTTCCCTTGATCCTGTGTTCCCCTACCAATTCCCCCACCTTCCCTTTCTCTAGACTGTAAACTAGAGAGAGAAGATATTCTCATCTGATATAAAAGATCCTTGGTTTACCCAAGGATCAACCTAGAAGATCTGTTGCAAAAATGAATGAGCAGTGGCTCTTTTTATAGGAAAAAAAATATGGCTAGGTTTTACAGGGTTAAAAAATATTCTTAGAGACTTATCTAATTTTGGTACTAAATGAACGGGTAAGTAACAAATGAGCATTAAAAGGGAACTCCCTCCCCCCAGGGAAGGGGTCAGTCATGTTTATTTCAAGATTTATTTACTTGAGAGAGAGAGAGAGAGAGAGAGAGAGCAAGCACACAAGAGCAGAGGGAGAGAAAGAATCCTCAAGCAGACTACCCACTGAGCTCGGAGCCCACCACGGGGATCGATCCAGGACCCTGAGATCATGACGTGAGCCGAAACCAAAAGCCCAACCAACTGATCCAGCCAGGCACCCCCAGTCCTGTTTAGTTCAATAGAGTGTTTGCTGTTGTTTGCATGGTTCAGGCCGATTGTGATTTCATATTGTGTTCAAGTGGTCCAGCAACATTTTCTGTTAGTAAAATTGCTGCTAGTCTGTAAGATGGTGGCAGGTAACTTAGTGTTCTCCAGGTTTCTATGAGCCGTAGGTGCTTTGCCATGGGCCACCTCTGGGCCCCCCTATCCTTGTGCCCCACTTGGGCAGTAGATGCGTTTAAGGAGGTCCACTGCTCTCCATTTGTGCTACCTTGCTGGGCTTTTTGGAGTATTTGCTGCTTGAGTTCAAGTCCTCATCATTGCTTTCCTAGGACTTAGGGTAGACCGGTCTGTGTTTGGTTTCCGAAGTCCAGGCTACCCATCTCAGCTGAGCATCTTACTGATTGAAGCTCTGCTGTTATACGTTATTGCAACAGGTGTGTGTGCGTGCGTAGCTGTGTGTGCGTGCGTGCGTGTGTGCGCGCACATGCACGCACACATGTACAGTTTTTAATTAGTAAACCATATTAAATGCACTCACAATCTACATTTGTTCTTTCTAGGACCTAGAGTATCTCAGTCTGACTGATCAGGGGGCCCTTTATCGATTCTATCAGAACCATTTATGACTGGTGCGTAACAGAATTAGTAAGTGGCTTATTTTTTTAAGTGATGCATGAAGATTCATATCATGAATTAGTTAAAACCCCACGCTTGGGAGTGAGATAGACATGGTTTTGGATCTTGGTTGGACTTCTTACTTGCTAAGTGATCTTGGGCAATTCACTAAGATTCTCTTGGTGCAAATGTCTTCATTTACAAAATGGGTATGAATCTTAGTACCTACCTCATGGAGTTGATGTTCTGATTCCGTGAGACACACCTGTAAACTTGCTGCATTTTTGTCTTGTCTAAGTTAACTATAATTAAGTGGGTTAAGTGTACTATCTGTGTTTTCTCCAATAATCTGTGAACACTTTTGAACTCAGTGCACAACTTTGACTATAATCTAGATCACATCTAGATTTTTCAAATTTTGATGTAGAAGGATCAGAATAATTGGCTTTTTTTTTTTTCATCATTAACAGGCTCCATAGGTGAAAGGGGCCCAGAAAGTATAACTCCTGGTATGGAACTGATTTCTGAGAACTGAGTCATATATTGGAGATGGTTTCCCAAGTGTGACCCTGACCTTAGGGCTGTAAGAGCAAATTAAACAGGTGTAGTCCTCTGCCTCCAAGAGGAAATGGTTCTCTTCACATGGTGCTGCTAGAGGGGAAATTCAGCCAAATTTGTGTATGGATCGACACGCACACCCTGACCACGTGAGAGAGGTTACTCTGGCCTTCAGGAATTCTTTTCATCTTTCCATATCCTCAGATATAGAAGTGGAGAAGGTAGGGGCTACTAGATCCTTTCCCCCCCCATACCTTTATTGATGTGTAACGTACATGTACTGAGTGCACAGATTTTAACCATACATCTCAATCTTTCTACATATGATTACACTGATGTTACCCCACTAGGTAAATGAGATCAAGCTATAGAACTTTACATTTATAGCACCCCAGAAATCTCCTTCATTACCCCTTCACATCGATAAGCCTTTCTCCCTAGAAGTAATCAATATTTTGATTTCTATCAAATTTTGCCTGCTTTTGAAATTCACGTAAATGGAATAACATAGTGTTATAGGCAGCTTCGGAGATGGCTTCCAGCAATCTCTGCCTCCTCATATTCATGCCCTTGTGTAATATCCTCCCCTTGGGTGTGGACTGGCCTGTGAAACCTGCTTCTAATGAATAAGGTATGGCAAACGTGATGGGATATCACTTCCAAGATTAGGTTACCAAAGACTCTGACGTGAATGCTGCTTGTGTGCTCTCCTTCTCTGGCTCTCATTCTGATGAACCTAGCTGCCATGCTTGGAGCTGCCTTCTGGGTAACAGCTGGTGAACTGAGGCCCTTGGCCCAACAGCCCTATGGGTGATCCTGGAAGCAAATCTCCGCCTGGCTAAGCCTTGAGATCACCAGAGTCTGGCTGACACCTTGATCAGAGCCTTGTGAGCAGCCCTGAGCTGGAGGATTCTGCTAAGTTGCACCAGGATTCCTGACCCACAGAAATGGTTGAGACAAGAAATGTCTCTTGTTTTAAGCCACTAAGTATTGGTGTAATTCATTAGTAATAGATAACTAATATGTATACTATGTTCTGTTTCATGTCTGGCCTTTTTCACTGAACTTTGTGTCAGTGAGGTCTAGCCTTCTTGATATATATAGCTTCAATTTGTTCTTTCCTATTTCTGTAAAATATTACAGTGTAGGAATATACCCCAATTTTTTATCCATTCTTTAATTGATGAACATCTGGGTTGCTTCAATTTTTTGGCTAGATGAACACTGTGTGTGTGTGTGTGTGTGTGTGTGTGTGTGTGTGCACTACTTTATCTTGATATATATATCCAAGAGTAGAATAACTAGATCATAGAATAGACTTTAGTAAATACTACCAACTTTTCAAAATGGTTACACTGATTATACTCCCTCTAGCAATGCATGATATTTCCAACTTTGCTACTTCCTTGCCAAGGTCTGATATTTGCAATGTTCTATTTGAAATTTTTATTTTAGCCATTCTGGTGGATGTGTAGTGGTATATCCCATGTGGTTTTTAATTTGATGACTATGGATGTTGACCATTTTCCATATGCTTAATGGTCATTTGGATATCCTCTTTATTGAAACACCTGTTCAAATATTTTGCCCATTTTATATTAAATTGTTTTTTAAAAATGGATTTGTAGGAGTTCTTTATAGTCTGGATTTAAGTTCTTTGTCTGATATATTTATTATAGATACCTTCTTCTGGTCTGTGGCTTGCTTTATTATTCTATTAATGGTATATTTTTATAAAGGGGTGCTCTTAATTTTAATGAAGTTAAATTTGTTAGTTTTTTCTTATGAGGTTATAAAATCTTTACTTCTTCCTGTGTCAGGAAGATATTTTCCTTTGTTTTCTTCCAGACATGCTTTGTTTTAATTTTTATATTTAGGCCAGTGACCCACCTTAATTTCTTTTTTTATATGCTGAGTGTCTGATTTGAAGAAGGGGGTCAAATTTATTTCCTTTTTTCATATGTAACTCCTAATGACCCAATGTCATTCATTGAAAGGGTATCGTTGTTGCAAATTAGGCATCTTTACTTGTGTATGTCAGTTTTTGAGTTCTTTATTTGGTTCCATTGCCCCCCACCCTCTTTTTTTCTTTTTTGCTATTGTAACACCAGTGTTACCTGTCTTAATACTATAGTTTTATAATCCATTTTATTATTTGGTAATTTAAGCTCATTAACTTTTTGTGTTTCCTTCATGACTGTCTTGGCTCTTGGCCCTTTACATTATATATGTAAATTCCATATTCGTTTTAGAATCAACTTGCCAATTTCCATAAAAAAAGCCTGGTAGGATTTTTTGGCTAGGATTACATTATACCAATTGGTCAATTTGGGGAAAATTGACACTATTTGGTTTTTCTTAATTTCTTTCAGCAGTGTTCCACAGATTTTAGTGGAAAGGTCTTGGAAATTTTTCAATAGGTTTATTCCAAAGAATTTCAAGTTTTTTTATGCCATTTTAAGTATAATTAAAAAAATTATTTTCTAATTGTTTGTTACTTGTATTATATTAGGTTCTTTTAAATTTTCTTTGCATACCATCATGTCATCTGTGAATAATAGAATGGTCTTTTCTTTGTACCTTTTATTTCATTTTCTTGCCTTATTACACAGCTTATAGCCTTCCTCCAGTGTGGAGTGGAAGCAGTGATGGCAGACATCTTTCTCTTGTTCCTGAGTTCAGTGGAAAACATTGAATATTTCACAGTGAATCATCATGTTTGCTGTAGCTGGTTATAGATACCTTTATCAGGTTAGGGATAAAAGCCTCTATTTCAAGTCTACATTTGATGATGATCTCTGACTATTCGAGAAAAGTAAAAGCTAATCTATAGGAGGGAATAATAATGATAACATGAATAAGAATCAGAGAGGCAAGAGAGAAAAGAAGGAGATGACATATGCTGACAAGAAGAGTAAAAGAATTTCCTAGATGCCTCCTGTGTTTCAGGCACCGCGAGAGCTAAGGTGAGCTGTGATCGATAGGTCCCCTGGCCAATGAGGGCTGAGGTTGGGTGAGAACTCAGGTCTTCTGGGAACCAGGGAGTATTCTTTCTGCTGCACCCAGAGTGAAAGTAAACCAAAGGAAGACCTGTAAGCAAGAGAGCAGCTATTGCAAGGTCCTACTATGGGTTTAGGACATTGGTCTTCCTTGCATCTCCCCATCTCTGTTTCTTCCTGTCTCTTTCTCAATCTGTGTCTCTGTCTCAGTCATGATATTAATCGTGGACTCCAGCTCAATCTCATGCTCTCTACAGTGAGGAATGGTGGTATGTGTCTTCTTTCCCCTTCCATCCAGATCATATGAGGCTCCTCTGCTCTGGGCTACCTCTTATTTTAATTCAGCTTTTACATCATGCCAGTTGACCTGTCACTCAGATCACGGTGGCTGGAGCATGAGATTAATGTGCGTGGTTGGTGGCTCCTTGGTGTCTCGGTGTCCATGCTTTGCAAGTATGGCCATCCAACATTTGCTGGTACACATGGAATAAGAGGGATGAGCAAGCTCAGCCTGGAGTGAAGGCTGCACCCACCATTCCACACCCCAGGCAAGCCCAGCCTTTCGTGGTGACAAGCCAAGATTATCTGTGGTGGCTAAGACCTCTGTCTTAGACCCGACCTAGCTGTGTTTGCAAGCCAGGCTGCTGCTGTGCTACCGGAGCTTTCTGTAGCTGGCCCAGTTCTCCTGTCGGTTTTGCTTTCTCTTTTGCAAAGTCTATCCTGAGGCTATTGTTTGGTTTTCTAGTCCTGACTGAATTAGGATGGTTCCATTTAAGGTGAAAACAATATAAAACCACCACAAAAATGCACCAAAGAAGAAACAGAATAAAGAAGTGTTTTTTACTCTTTGAAAGACGAATGCAAATGTGTTCTTGCAGTGGTTTAATATATTCGAAATGCTCCCTTAACATTAGCCAATCTATCATAGCTGCTTGGGAATCTGGTGCATTTATTTATTATGTTGCAGAAAAGTTTGTTGAGGAAGAGGCTGAGGGTTGGGCTGAGAAGGTGCCTGCCTGAAGGCTCCTGAGTCATCATTTTCATTGCTGAAACATTAAATACCTGATGGTCCCCAGGACTGACTATTGGAGGGGAGGTTCAGGGGGCAAAGTATGGTGGGAATGAGGCCATTATCTGACATTATCCTGTTGTTCTATGCAGGCAGTAACCTTTATCCCATCCCAGGGCTACAGCCAATATCCTCTGAGTACGACCTTCTGGAGAAAGTGTGGATAATGCAGAGCTATTCGTTTCCCATTCCTGGAGTCAAAGAATTCAGTGTGTGTGTGTGTGAGTGTGTGAGTGTGAGTGCGTGCGCACATGTGCGTGTGTGTGCGCGTGCACGCATGTGCATGCTTAGTGAAGAGGACCATTGAAATTGCTTCCAGATCTGAGATTTTTCTAACTTTTTCTCTTAAGTGCAACGTTTTGAAGTAGGAGGGATGGTGCGTGACCAGTCATTTGTTTATAGCAGTAGGCAGTCCTACTTCCTAGGAACCTTCTAGTAGTGATATAATTGATGTCAGTTGTAGACAAACGTGCATGGTCTTAGAACAGAAAAATGTGAGTTTGTCAAAATTAAATTTCTTACCTGGGCATTGATAGACCCCTGGAGTGTACTTTTAGAACAAACAAGGATGGGCTTCAACATTTCACACCTTCCTACTTTCTGCCCTCAGGGTGTTGAGTTCGGGATGGTGATGTGTGACAATGGCACGAGGCTTTAGGAGTAGTGAACCCTATTGAAACGAGGTGACTCTGTCATGTGGGGTTGCCTGGTTGGGTGGACTAGACCTAGTCCGCTCCAGGGACTTCCAGAAGCAGAGTCCAGACCTATAGAGGCTGCTGTTGAGTGAGTTCATACGTGTAAAGCTCTTGGCTGTATCTGGCACAGAGTAAGCCCTCCATCAATATTAGTGAACATGAATGTTATTGCTAAAAGGGAGGTGATGCTTAACAGCTATCTGGACCTGGTAAAAGGCAGGGAGAGTCAGGGTTTGGGGGCAAGACTGCCATTTATGATGAAGGCTCAAGTCTGGAGGCTTAAGACAAATCAGAGCATCATTCACTGAGAGATCAGGACAGGGAAGGATGTGGAAACCCTACTGTAAAATAAACTATTAAAAAGTTAGGCTCGGGGCGCCTGGGTGGCACAGCGATTAAGCATCTGCCTTCGGCTCAGGGCGTGATCCCCGCATTGTGGGATCGAGCCCCACATTAGGCTCCTCCGCTAGGAGCCTGCTTCTTCTCCCACTCCCCCTGCTTGTGTTCCCTCTCTCGCTGGCTGTCTCTATCTCTGTCGAATAAATAAATAAAATCTTAAAAAAAAAAAAAGTTAGGCTCATTTAGCCTGGAGAAGAGAAGACCTAGGGGTTCGGAGCTCTTAATATTTGAAGGGCTTCTGGGCAGGAGGAGGAGAATTGTTCTTTATAGCCTTATGGATAAAAGTTAGGCAAGAGATGAGGCATCGCAAGGAAGCTGTTTCCGTTGCCCTGTAAAGAGGAACTTTGCCCTGAGGAGAAGTGGTTAGCAGAGTCTCGGGAGCTTTTCAGATAGCTGTCCTGGGGTGTGTGGAGGACATTGGAATCTACCTTCAAATTTCCTTCCAAAGTAGAAATTAAATGGGATGAGAACTGGCTTCTCTTACTTGTGGAGAAGTGAAAGCTGTTGGGCTGGCTCATTTGAGCCAATCAGGGTTGGTGAGAACCTCGTCCATCTTGAAGGAGAAATGAGGGGACCCACCATTTACTGAGCACTTCCTGGGCATCAGGAGCATTGCCATGGGCTTTCTTTACATGACTTGCCTGTCTGGGAACAGAGGTGAGCAGTGCAGAAGGAAGCACGTAGGTAGAATACGTTGGCCAAGGCTCACATTTTCCTTTCCTAATCATCCCCTGGAACCCCGGGCCGTTAACTCGATTCTTTCTTTATGCTAAGTCCACTTTTTTCTCATCTAAATAAATGATTTGCAGGTAGAATAGACCTGCTTCTAACCCTTCTGGAACTTTCTTCAGAGGCTTGGATGGCCCTCTAAGCATGGATTTTTGCCTTGTCAGCCAAGACTTTCTTTTTCCTGCAGAGTCCTTGCCCAGGGCTCTCGATCGCAGTGTCCCATTTCTCCCCCTTTCCCTTGGTGGAGAGTTCCAGAAAGCCTTCTGTTGACCTTCTTTTAATTGCTAATAATTATTCAATTTTATATAGCCCAGAGTGATAAATATTCATGAATAGCACAGTGCATCAGGATCCAACACTTTAAGCTATTGTGTTTTTTTAATTAAACTGAAACATGGAATTAAATGCAATAAAAGGAGAAAAAGAGAGAGCATATGTATGGATCTATTTCAGTCCTGCTGTGGGACTGTGTGGGCGGCAGCTAGGAGGCTTTGACCTGGATGTTGTGATGTTCTGTCTTAGAGTTTCTAGAGGAGACACCTAAAATATCTGGACGTGGTCAAGTCCATTCCTTCATTCACACATTGTTTCATTAATTCACTCAGCACATATTTACTGCTATGAGCCCTCACAGCGGTGCTCAGTGGGATGCCGACAGACTAGAACAGGGACCTCAAGGAGTTCATGGTCTAGTCCTGGAAGAGAGAGGCCCACAAGCCAACCACACTGGAGCTTCTTGGTAAGTGTAAAGGGGAAGCATGAACTAGAACATTCCCAGAGGAGCAGAGGGCAGCTGCCTGGGGTGGTTGATGAAGCAGCATAGAGGTGGTTGATCCCCATCAGGGCTTATTAGTTGGTCCTGCGTTCAGTGCTTCTCTTCTCAGCCTCCTGAGTCTCATCTCCGGCCGTGTCCCAGAAGAGGGCGGCCCACCTGCCTTTCTCTAGAGAAGCTCTGCAGGGTACGGACTTGGAAGTTGGACTGCATGAGTTCTCATCGTTGCTCTGGCACTTCCAGTGGGTGAATATGACCCTGGGTGGGTCATTTCCCCTCCCAGAGCCTCAGTTGTCTTGTTTGTAACATGGGGATTATCATAGAACCTACCTCACAGGGCTGTTGTAAGGGCTACACTGGTTGATGCATGTGAGGTGCCCAGAATGGTGCTTGGCGCACAGAATGCTGAGCTCACCACATGCCAACTACTACTGCTCGTTGCTCTGAGGCCTTGGTCCATGAATTTCTGGGGCTTCTCTCCTGCCGTAGGGCTTTGAGATTCTCTAGAGGTCCCTTGGAAGGTTCGACTCCTTGAGGAAGCAGGAAAACCACAGTTGAGCCATTGTTGAGAGTTCTGAAAGGCTCCTGAGAGCCCACCTTGGGAGCCAGCGCCAGGAAGGCAAAGGCAGGGCCTTCACAAATACCTTCCAGAATGCCCCTCAGAGACGCAGCAGGAGCCCCGGTGGGCACCTTGGGGATCAGAGAGCAGGGGGGAGTGCAGGGGGAAAGTAGCACACCTTCCTGTGGAACCTTCTCTCTCTGGGGAGGAAGACATGCTCACGAGTGGGAGTAACACATGCTGCACTCCGTGGGTCGTGTTTTCCTGCTTTAAAATGGGAAATGTGAGTTATTTATTTGTAGCACACGCATGGAGAGATGCTCATGAACCAGCCTGGGGATTTTCTCCAAGTAAACAAACCCACTTTCTGGAGAGGCGGTTTCTTTTTACAGCCGGATAGTTAAAGGAGCCCAGGAAAGCTCACCATCACCAGAGAGTTTCCAGCACCTTGGTGCCCCTTCCTTTGCTCTGGGAGGCCCATCCCTGCCATCCTCGCCTGCCCCTGACTGCATGGGCAGCCCTCCCACTGAATACCACCCAGCTTGCCTTTTTGCCTCAATTCATCCTGTGGCTGTTTAAAATCAGGTGGGGTTGCCAGGTCAAAGAGGTTGTAGGCATGAGGAAAAGGCCCTGGGGTCTCTGTCTGATGGGATGACCTGTTAGAGTTGATTTTGTTTCAGAGCCTTGGTTTACACACTAGCTCTGTGTGTTTTTTTAACAAATCACCAGCCTTCTCTGAGCCTTATTTCTTCATCCATCACAATGAGATTGATCACAGTCAAAGCCAGAGCTCTTACTAGAACCTTCCAGGCTGCATGATTATGATTGGGCCTCGTCAGTACCCTCACCTTACCTTTTTCTTGTTCCCCTGGTTCACTCGGTCTGGCTGTATTGGCCTCTCTGTTCCTCAAGAGACCCTCAGTGCTCCTGCCTCAGGACCTTTGCACTGACTCTTCTCTCTGTCCTTGGCTAGCTGCATGGTTCATTCTCTCGTGTCCTTCTGGTTTTTACTGAAAACTACTTTCTCTGTGAGGCCTGCCCTTGCCCCCCAATTTAAAATTGTGTATCTCTCCTCACATTCACCTTTGTTCCCTGCTTTAGTTTTCCTCAGTAACCATCTTGCATATTACACATTTCACTGATTATCTGTCCCTCCCATGGGAATGCAAGCTCCATGAAGACAGAGAATTTGTCTCTTTTGTTTCCAGCTCCCATGTACTATAGCCTGCAGGGGGCGTGGGTAATGACAGAGATGGGGAAACTCAACAAAGCAAGGTGGTAGAAACACTTTGTGATTGCAAGCTTTCTGGCTCTTTTTTATCTCCTGAGCTGTGGAAAGAAATGGCCTCTCCAGAAAGCAGTTTGTTTACTTGGAAAACACAATCTTCGTGCTGATTCAATTCCTGATTCTATTCGGTGCCTAATAGATATTTGCTGAATGAGTGACTATGAGGCCAAGTCTGGGGCCGCGTGGCCTGGATTCCTCCACTTACCGGCTCTGTGAACTTGGGCCAGTTCCTTAGGCTCACTGACTTTGGTTTCCTTTCTTGTGAAAAAGGGGATAATGATGTAACTACCTTGAGGGGTTGTTGGGAGTGGTCCATGCAAGTCTGAAGAATACCTGGTTATCTGTGCTTAGCAGGTCAGCTATTACTTTTTAAAGTACTTCCAGCTCTCCCATTCCAGTTCCAGGCAGAGGGATGCCTTCTTTCGGGTTAAGGATCTTGGTTCAGGCCTCAGGAATGGACTCCTGTAGGCACTGATATGGTGAGCGCACCCTGCCTCTCATGCCGCCTGAGAAGAGAGAGGGTTGGGCATATAGCTAATGCTGGGCATATAGCAGATCGGGCGAAACTTCATCCAATGCTTTTATGTTGCTGAAGTCTTCGGAGAATGGACGTCCAGGCAGAAGAGAAGAACTCTAAAGTGACACCTGGTTAAGAAACTCGGATGCCCTAAGTTCAGTACCTGGGGCGAGGTTGGGATGGAGGAACCAGGTTCTGGGTCCTGGAGCAAAGCTGGGAGCCGCTCTTGAGAGTGGATGCGGGCAGCCTCTGGTCTTCTGCTTTCTTCTCCAGGAGCTTGGCCAGTCTTCCTGCAGGATCTTACCTATTCAGATCCTCCCTGGCATCACCGCCAGTCTGGGGGTCACTGGCTTTTAGCCCGTGTTCTAGGGGCTCTGCTTACCCATGACATCTAAGCGTGCTTTGGCTCACGTCCTTACAGAGCTCAGAGGAAGACCCTGAATGTGCCGGTTCTAGAGATAGTTACGCTCTCCCTGTCCACCATATTCCTCGCAAGGGACCATTCAATCAAGGTGACCTTGGAGCTGGGTCTTGATGGGTCCAGAAAGCTGAGGAAGACTTGGAAAAAGAAAGCCTTTTTTCTTTGGGGACAGTGATCAAACAGGAAGCTTGAGCATGGGCTTGTGCCTTGGCCCCTTAGTCTTAGAGAAGTATTTCTTAGGGCCAGAATGCCCAAGAGTCTCAGAGCCCTTGATTCAGAAATAGCAGATGCTTGGAAGGGAGCCCTAACTCTCTGACCCTTGCTGGTGCTCTTGCTTGCTTGTTTATGGAGAGGTGGAAGAAGGGGCCTCCCAAGACCTACCTGGTATGTCAGGGAAATGTCCAGGGTGATTTTGTTGTCAGCATGAAGCCCTGAGGGAGGGATGACTGAAAATGGGAGAGAAAGGGCTTTTTACTCTTTCTCCTTGGTGCTATTGTGATGGCTCATTATATTGTTGCTGTGGGTAACTTTTGGTGCCAGCTGGTGTCTATCACCTGACTCTTATCCCAACCAAACAGCAACTTGGAGAGGGATGGGGCAGCCAGTTATATAGGTCTGGTAATTCTGGGGCGGCTCCGCATCACCAGTGGCTTGCAAGACCTGGAATGGGCCTGCCTTAGTCCGCTTGGGTGGCCCGATGGACACCTTAGTCTGGCCCTTAGATGCCGGCGTGGTCTGCCGTGTGGCAGCGTGCCACGGTCCTCCCTCCCTAGACTTCTGTGCTGGCCAGCCATGCTCCACACCGACCACCCGTGGGACCCGTGGACAGTTTTTAACTCACTTGATAGCATATCTGTAGAATGGGGATGACAGGAATACCTATCTTATGAGGGTTTTGTGGGGACACGCACAGTGCCAGGCATTTCTTTAGAAAGTGCTCAGGAAACGTTGGTGTGGATTATGAGTTTGAGAGAAGGGCAGGATACGTAATGGCTGTGGAGGAGGCCCAGATGGTGTCTGCGAGTCACAGAGAAAGGGCGCCACCCCTCACGTCCAAGCATGAGCTCGCTGCCCATCCCTGGTATCACCTCTTAGACCGAGTCTGCTGCTTCCCGGCCCCTTTTAGTGGGCAGAGGCTGCTAGGGCCGGCCACCATTGTCCTTCTAGAGTGAGATCACAGGGCCACGGGCCTCACTCGGCCCTCCCTGCCCAGCCAGGAGCAGGGGGCAGCGGCAGCGAGGGTCACCTGTACACCGTACCCCACACATCCAGACCCATGTGACATCTTCCCTCTGTTTGATCCTCAGCTCCAAAGCCTGAAGCCCAGCATGGCTTCCTGCAGTTTATTGGAATTCCTTACCCTGCTGACTCCAGCCCTGGCCCACCTTCCACACCTCTGAGACCTTACAAAAACTTGCTTTGCCTAGAAATAAGGCATGACTCCATGCAATATTTTTTAATAGGGTGCACCTTGACATTTTGGGCAGAGAAAACATTCTTTCTGGTGCTGACCGTCCTGTGCATTGAAGGACTTAACATCCCCCCTCCCCGCACCCCCCCCAGCTGTCACGGGCATCCCCCCCCCCCCCCAACATGTGTCCTCGGACGCTGGCACCTAGCCCACTGAGACCCACTAGCATGGAGGTGGGATAGGTGTTTGCTGCTCCTCTTGTGGGTTTCTTTGCTGATTTTCCTTCCTCTTTGGCGTTGGCTTACCCCCTCCTGACCCTTTGTCTGCTCCTCATTGCCTGGTGGCAGTGATGTCCTGCAGCTCTGGGGTGGGAGGGAGGCAGCGCCAGGGAGAAGCCCAGCTTGGGCAGCTCAGTGAATGCAAACGGAATGGAAGTAGGCAAGCGCAGGGGGGCCACAGCATGGGGCATCCCTGGAGGGGCGTCTGGGTCTGATTTCTCTTGCAGACCGCACTTGTCAGCTTCCCTGTGGCAAGAGGAGGTCAGGGAGGAGGGCACTGGGTTTCTGGAAGTGAAGCTCTGACAGGGGTCTGGCTTTCCCAGAGGCCACAGGGGCTCTGTAGGGGTGCTCTCCAGGTCTCAGTTCTGGGGGGTGGTAGACAGTGGGGCACAGGCGCCTGGAGCAGTGGTGACCAGCTTGGGGCTGGGGGTGGGGTTGCAGGAACTGCCAACTGCTACAGACTCAGGCTGTAGAGACGTCCGCCTTACACACCCCTACAGCCAGCCTCCTGGGCAAATAAACTGACAAAAAGCTGATCATCGTGAGCTCTATAATACCCACACTTAGTAGATTGCTGAGATGAAAAGCTGGGGTCCCCATGGGGCTGGCTCTGTCCTGGTGTAATAAGCCTGGAAGGTTCAGGAGCCTTGGGAAGGAACCAGATGAATTCAGAATGACACACAGTTTTTTCTTCTGGCCTGTTTTCCTGCCTTGCTTTCTCCCTTGCTACCCTTTCCTAGCTATGCTGTTCCCATCCCTTCTTCCTTTCTCCTTGCATTTAAAAACTTTCACTGTACCTGATGGAGAAGACCCAGGCTCCTATGTAGTCAGTGGTCTTTCTCAGATCCACAAACCCATCCCTCTCAGGCTCTGCATTCATCCATCCATCCACCCACCCACCCTTCTGTCCACCTGTCTGTCCGTCCGTCCATCCATCCATCAGTCCATCCCAGCCCTGCTTAAAATCATCCCTCCACCAAGTGGCCTCTCTTTCCCAACTGGACAATAAGCTCCGTTAATCAGAGCACACAACTCACGCTTCTTTTTTTTCCCAAGATTTTATTTATTTGAGAGGGAGAGCGCATGAGCAGGGAGAGGGGAAGGGAGCGGGGCAGAGGCAGAGGGAGAAGCAGGCTCCCTGCCAAGCAAGGAGCCCAACCGACCGGGGGCTCAGTCCCAGGACCCTGAGATCATGACCTGAGCCGAAGTCATGCGCCTAACTGACTGAGCCACCCAGGTGCCCCCATGACTCACACTTAAAAAAAAATCACCCAACCTGACAGGCCTGGGGAATGAAGTGCTGTTTGAGACACTTGGGTGCTCCCTGGCTGTCTTGCCTCTTCGGTTGCCTCCAGGTAAGGAGTGGCTGAGTGAGTAGAAAAGCCCTTTCCTGAAACCAACTGTCACCAGTGACTGAGCTTTTTTTTGATGGTGCACACCTTTATTCTCTAATGTGAGACAACCCCAAGATCAAATGTCTGGGAGAAGTCACAGTAAACAGAAATTCACATTAAGGTGTAAATGACTGATGGGAAGTTCTCCTTGGAGTGTGCGTGGGGAGCAGGCGCTCAGAGAGAGAGAAAGAGCGTGGAGCGTGGGTGGGAGGGACCTATGCAGGGGTGAGGCAGGGGTGGAGAAGCCCTTCAGGATTCTTCTGGGACAGTGGTTTCAAACTGAGAGGTAGTAATTTCGGCAGATCAGTGCTTAGGCTCCGGATGTTTCCGGATCCACTGTGTGTCTGCGGAGGGAGGTGGGGAGCTCAAGGCTGGAAGTCATAGGCTTTGGAGCCTGATTTTCCTGGTTCCAATCTTAGTTCCCACTTCCTAGCTGGGTGCTTTCACACAAGTTCAAGGCTGAGGTTCTTCATCTGTACGATGGGGATAATACTGAGCTCATAGGGTCGTCATGAGGATTTGGTGAAATAAGGCGTGTTCTTACTTCACTTTGCACAGCGCCTGGCACATAGCATCTCACAACATGAGTCCCCACCATCATCATCATCCTCTGTAGCTTTGGGAGAGGCACTTGGAGCAAAAGGAAGAGGAACTCACATCCCTGAACCATCAGTCATAGATAGCATTGCTAGGTTTAGCAAGTAAAAGCACAAATAGATTTATTTGTTATTTATCTGAAATTCCAATTCCACTGAATGTCCCATATTTTATCGGGGAACCCTAACCAATCAAGCCTCTCAGAAGCTGGGTCTGGATCTCCTCCCCCATCTTGGTCCCAACTAGGATTAGCCACAGAAGTGGTCCGGGAGGAAGTGGGGGGCAGCGCTGTGAGGGGCTGCCGGGCAGAGGCTGTGTGTGTGGGGGGAGGGGCGGGGGAGACTCAGCCGTGACGCAGCGCTGCGTGCTCGGTGGATGCGGAGGGCGTTGTGAATCAGAGCGCGTAGACTCCAGCGCCTGCCAGCAGGCCGTGGGCAGAGGGAGTAGCAGCGTGCATGGAGGTGCTCCAAGCGGATCCCAGAGGCAGCAGCACGGCGGTGGGGACTGCTCCTGTTTTCTTCTTAGAAGAAGCAGCTAGCGGAGCTCTGAGTTTTCCCACCCCAGTGGGTGTGTAGCGCACCTCACTCTACTTTTCTCCTGTTCCTGCTCTTTTTCTTCTTCTCTGTCCTCTTTTCTTCCCCCTTCGCCCTCCCCCTTCCCCCCCTTCCCTCCCATAGCAGCCTTTTTGAGAGAGCTGGTGTGGGTGGGATTCTGACGCATTCTTGGTTACCTGCTGTTCCACACCCACAGGCTTCTGCCCCTCCACGTGCTGACTCCCGGAACCTCCCTTGGCAGCACGGCCTGAGCCCCCAGCAACAAGGGAACACCCAAGGGCAGGTTCTGTGTGATCTGGGTAGGGGGATGAGCCCCGGCCCCACCACACCAGGTGGGCAGGCATGGCCCGGATGCGAGGATGTGACATGCAGAGCTGCCATCATTTTTCGTGTAACTGGGGGTGTCCTTTTATTGGGTTAACATTCTGTTCCATCTGTTTAGGGGGCTCAAAACTCCGGCCCCCATTCTTTTTGCCTTGGCATGAAAGACCTTTCATGACTTGCCCACTTTATCTCTTTCTTGTTGTTTCTCCCATCACTCCTCTCATCTGAATTTCCAAGTAAATGGAAGTGCTTTTAGTTTTAAGAAAGCTCTGTGCCCCTCATACTTTGAGGCCTTTATCACTCCGTGTTTTTTTCCTGTCTCGGCGAGATCTCATCCTTCAAAATTCAACCCAGGTACCTCTTCCTCTGAGAAGCCCTCCTGACCAGCCTCTGTCCGACTTCACCTTCAGGGCTGTTTCTTTGGTCTGCTTTGTCCGTAGTGCCAGTGAAGCCCTTGTTACCTTGTGAAATTGTGATTGTTTTCATATCCGTCTCTTATCCACATTGAAAGTTCTTTGAATCATGTCTTTTAATTATTCCCGCCTCAGGGCCTTTGCGTGTGCTATTGGATCTTCATGGAACACCCTCATTCTGTCACTGTTCATGCAGCAGTCCATATCAACCCTCAGGTCTCAGCTTAAATGTCACCTTGTCAGACAGGTCTGCCCTGACTCACCTTACCTCTAGATAATTATTTTGTCAGTCTTCACTACTAGAGGATAGCACCTAGGAGGGCAAGGCCCTGTTAGCTGGTTCACCAGTGTGTCCCCATGTCTTAACCCAGCGCCATTTACTGATGGGCTGGAGAGTGAGAGGCATGTGGAGCCGAAGCACTGAAGGCCAGGAGAAAAGGAATTCCAGGTCAGGATTCTCTAGATGTGGTTAATGGAGAGGGGACATGGGGGCTGATTCCTCTGCCACCGCCCATTCCATCTTGTGTGTCATTACTTTAGTTTGGAGCAGCTACGTCCAGTGGGTGCCATTATCGTTGCTTTCCCTTTGCACATTTTAAGTTTAATATATATGTCTTTGAAATTCTTCTGTTTGGTTACTATTCACCAACAGAAGGGTTCTTTTTCTGAAAATATGAGGATGTTTAATGAGGAGCGCTACAGTGCCTCAGTCAGCCCTGGGTTTTGGCCCACCGAGGGGCTGGGTCCTCTGTCCTTGCCTGCAGGTGGGAGACTCCCTTATAAATATATCTGGCCCTGGGTGGCAGCATTCACAAAGGCCCGTTCTTGGTGGTGAAGCCGATCTCTGGACCCTGGAAATCCTCCAGGCAAGGGGATGGGGAGTGGATCTGGGGATCCAGAAGTCCAGTTCCTGGAGCCCCTGCTAAGAGTGAAGCCTGGCCACCTGGGAAGGGATCTGAGAGATTCTCGGCTCAGAGCCCCACGCTATGTGCAGGAGGAAACCAGAACTCAAGGAGAAGAAATGCTTTGCCCAGAGTCACAGAGCTGAGGCAGGACTGGAACCCAGGTTTTATGTCACCTCATCTGGGGCTCCTCACCCTCTTCTAGCTGGACCCTCCTATGACACGGGTTAATTCAGAGGTGTGCATTTCTGTGCAGCAGGGAGCTTTACATTTATTTTCATTGTATAAACATATATTTTCCTTCTTTTGCGTTCCTCCTCTCCCTTCCGTTCAGCAGTGTGAACACACTGAGCAGATGAAGGCACAGTCTTGGGTTCGAGGGTAGTGGGCGGGCAACAGGTGTTTCCCTGTGACCCCTGATCCAAACAGGCTCTGCTGAACCCTGGCTGTGCCTCTTGGGACCAGACAGACTGTGGTGAGGGCTCCCCTCTCTTAGCCACGATCTGATGGTTTCTTGATGGAAGAGAGCACCTACGTGTGTTCAGAGTACTTCGTTTTTCAGATACAGATTATAAAAGCCTGTTTCTATGCAGCTAACCTTCCGAAGGGTCTGCTGGAAAACTCTTCTGCAGACTGCTTTGGTTCAGGTGTGTGGTTGCAGCTGGCTCTGACCACTGCATCCTTCTAGGCCACTGTCCAGGGGATGGGCTTGGCCAGCAGCCCACAGGCAGCTTGCTGGCAGTGTCGTTGCCCTCCTGACATGCGGTAAGGGATGGGGAAGGGAGGATTCCATGGTAACGAGGCTGGAGAGCCCTAGCGCCATGGTGTCATGGCAACCAAAGAGAGGAATTCCATCCACATAGTGACAGAGGGACCCTGGGACCTCTCCCACTCGGCTGGCCCACTGCATTAGCAACCAGGCTGCGGCCTCCTATGATGGGAGCTGGGTGGGAGGAGGGTGAGAACCACTCGGGTGGGAAGGTTGGAAGAAGTTGTTTTGTGTGTGGGCTTAGAAAACTAAAAAAGAAAATATTAAGAGAAACAAATAAAGAAGGCTCTGCTGGATAAGTACCAGTAAAACAGAGAGAAATCAGGCCTGTATTTACAGGACATATTCTGGAAAGTGTGTCCTGATTCATCTCCTCACTCAGGCCATTTTGTTTTTCTATTTCATGCCTGGTCTGAGCATCTGACCCTGGTCTTGGAGACAACACTCATTTCCGGTTTTCCTCTCTCTCGTGACGTTGTTTTCCTCTGTTGCTTTTGCTTACTCAGGATGTGGCGTAGGTGCTGCAGTAACCCTCGTTGGCTGTTGTGTCCCTCACCGCGTGGCTTGTGGTGTTTCCATGTGTATCTGTTTTGGCTAATTGCATGGATTGTGGTACTTGACCCCCGACACCGGACAAGTGTCTGCATTCTTACTGGGCAGTGTGGACACAGGCAGATAATTGCGGGTTGATCAGGATCTGATTTGGGGTCTGGTGATTGGGTGCAGCCTCCGGTGCTGGAGTCTTCTAGCAGCCTGGCAGTCTTTTTGAGCTGGGACCAGCTCAGTATGGATCCAAGGAAGGATTTGAGCCTTCATTCTCCTTCCTCATCAGTTGCAGAAGGGTAGGGACATTGGAGGATATGGGAAGCCTTGGAAAGAAAAAACAGAGGGAAGCATGGACTACAGCAGGGAGGTCTGTTCCTGTAGCAGTAGAGAAAGGACATGGGGTCTGTGACCTCTAGCTGTAGTCTGGATTACACGTGCCTTGGTGGTCAAGATGCAAAGTGTCTTTGAGGCCTTTGGCTGTGATGGGTCGAATTTTCTGTGTAGACACAATAAACTCCCGTTAAGGTTAGGCCATGGCTTAGACTTCTCTATCCCCCATGCCACCTGCACAGGGATGGGCCCCCGTATTTGGATACCTCATATTTGTTGAATGAGCTCTTGTTCTTGTCCTTGTCAAACTTATACTCTACCTGAGAAAATGGAACATCTCTCTATGAATTACCAAATCCAGGGACATTAATAGGCTACCCGTTTTCAAGTGTAAAATAAGGATTTGCTGACCACTGAGTGAATGTTTAGAACATATGGGGGCAAGGGTTAGAGATCTAGAGATTGGAGAAGTTCAAAAAAAGAGCGTGATCACCAAGGCTGGTGATTTAGGCTGTGAAGGAAAACATGCCTGTATCCCAGGGGGCCTCAAACTTTAGTTGAATCAGAATCATCCGGAAATCTGTTTGAATAAGCAGCTTCCAGGGCCCTGCTCCAAAGACTGTGGTTCAGGAGTCCTGGGCATCTGCATTTTTAACGAGGTACTTCGGTGACTCTGTTGGAGGTCAGCTGGGGACCACACACTTAGAAACCCTGGTCTAGTTCAAAGGCAATCCTTGTACAGCAAAGCCTCTTTGAGCCACATGAGTTTTGAGGCTTACTCTTCTTAGGGGATTTGCAAATAGGTTTAACAACAGTAAGATAACTGCAGGTCTGGCAGATCTGGGAACCTTGCCTTCTCCAGAGAAAGCATCGATTCAGTCTTTATCTTTAACTGGTGAAGTGAGGAGGCAAAGGCAGGGGGCTGAGCTCCAGTGTATGGGTTGGGAAGTGGTGCAGCCCTCGCTGGGTGTGTGAGCTTCACACACAGGCAGCGAGGGTGAGCGCCTGTCGTTTCATGGGCCGCACCGTGGGAGCTGTGAAATGCAGGAGAGGATAGAGAGTTTCGGGGGAGGACTTGCTGTTTTAGGGGGTATCTCTAAATAGGAAAGCAAAGCCATTTATAAGTCAACCTACTTCACAGAAGGTTCAGAAGAACCCAGTCCATCTACCACACTTTCATTCATTCTGACTTTTCCCGCGGCAGTTGGTTATTGGGAGGGTGCCGATGATTATGTTAACAACCCTGACAGTGATACGCAAGAGCTAACATTTGCTAAGCGCTTTCTGTACATGCACAGTGCTAAGCACTTAATAGTCATCATCCCATTCAGTCTTCACATTGACCCTGTGAGGTCTGTGCATCTTCAGTTTCCACTTAACGGTGGAGGAAACTGAGGCTGCCAGAATAACTTGCCTCACGATTCACAGCTCGCGATGGATGGAGCTGAGGTTTGATGCTTGTCCCTCAGTTGGAAGCCATATGCAAGGACAGTCATTTTTTTTTAAAAAGATTTATTTATTTTTTTGAGAGATAGAGTGTGTGCGCGCATGCACACAGTGCGGGGGGGGGGGAGGGGCAGAGCGAGAGAATCCCCAAGCTGAGCATGGAGCCCGCCATGGGGCTTGATCTTGCGATCCATGAGTTCATGACCTGAGCCGAAACCAAGAATCAGACACTCAACCGACTGAGCCACCCCAGGCACCCCTCTTCTCTCTTCTCCCATTACCTCCTTTTCTCATGTGTCAAAACGTGCATTCTCCGCTCATCCAGTTTATCCCGTATAGCTTCTAGTCTTGGTGGTTTATTATGGAACATGGAGACTGGAAATGGAATAGAATAAATAGGTTTTTTTAAGCGTGCGTTTGGAACAAAACCTTTCAGTAAGACTCACGGTGCAGGTGGGACGAGCACGGATTCTGTGGGAGCTGCTGCGGAGCTGGTGATTACAGAGCAACAGGGCCTTGATTATCTGTGTGGCTGTGAGCAAAACCCCTCTTCTGTGCTTGCGACAGGCATGCACGGCTTGATAGATTCAAGACATTTTCCCTCCTGTCCTCTCGGTGGGCAGATGGGTATGCTTATCAGGATGTGTCCAAATACAGATACAGAACCCCAAACTACCCTTCCCTGGGGTAGGTGCCCCAAGGGGGTACTTGGTTTGGGGAGGCAGCAGGGCATTAGGGAAGGAGTTTTGGAAGTAGATGGTTTAAATCCTGCCTTTCTCTTTGCCTTGGGCTACTTAATTTCTCTTGGTTGCTGTGAACACGGTTATTATAAGTGAATGCAGTGGCTGCTGTGATGTGTCGCCAAGATTCCCCCCTTCTGGATCAGCCTCTGTTTCCCTGTGTTCCCCCACTTCTGCCATTAGTGTGGGCAGCTGAGTCCTCCCCAGGAATCACCCTCAGCCTAAGAGAGCTGCCTAGCCCAAGGGCACACCTGTTCCTGCGGGCAGCCTGCGTCCATGTCAAAGGTATAATGGCCTGGCATCTTGACCCGAGGCTGGATGACTCCAGACTCCTGTGGATAGACTGGGGCCTCTGTTGGGGCTGCATCATCCCTCCGCCTTCGCAAAGAGGGAGACTTCATGTCCTTCTGCCCAGTCCTCAGACTTCACTTCTCCCTGGGCTTTTGTCTTGAGACTCTCCCCTGAAAAAACCCTCCTGTATGCAGACCTCTGTTTCAGAGCTCCAAGTACCCAACCTAAGACCCTTCTGTTTTGTGATAATTAAATGAGATCGTTGATCTAAGTGCCTAGTGTGGTGCTTGAAAAGCAGTAGGTCCTCTGTAAATGTACCTTTTTGTTATTAGCTTTAACATTTCATAAAATTTATAGCTATACAATTTCAAGCCACTTTTCTGTATTTTGGAAAGAATATTGAATATGCAGTTGTGATCAGGGCTTAATAAATTTCAGAGAAAGTAGGAATTCTTTGGAGCCATGAAGGAAGACTTCCTATTGATTCATGTCAAACTTCATTATAAGAAGTGGTTTGGGACATTTGGATCAGGTCTGTGTAATGGAATTTTATCATTTTTAAAAAAAATTTTACTAGAAGTCTTATGCTCTCTAAAGGATCTTCCCAAAGATATTTTCACTTTTAGGAAGAGCTTAACCAAACTCAATCTTTTAGTGGGGAATTAATGAGGAAAAGAAGTGCTACAAATCCCATAGGGGAAGAGGGAGTGTGTTATCATCCACATCTGCTCTTTCAGTCTTCCTGTGTGTGTCTGTGTCTGTGTCCTTAAGAGGGTATATGTGGTTCCTTATTTGCTGGAGCATTAGGGAACTTAGCTGATGGTCATCAGTGGGAGTGGTTATTAGGATACTCCATTGAGGGAAGAGTGTCTAGTATATTGCTTTGAAATAACCTTTTGCAGATGATTATAACAGAAGTAGAAAGGGACTGGAAAGGAGTGGAAAGAAATTCATGCATTACTGAAATGTGTAACATAAACAGTGAAAGGCCTTTTTCCATCCTTGTCTCTCTACACAAATTCTATTCCCTAGAAGTAACCACTGTCATAAATTTAGCACGTCTCCCTTGAATTTTCTCTATATGTGCATGATCATATTCATATATATTTATAATGATACAGGTGCATACGTCTATATATATATATGTATATATATATGCATATATGTATTTTTTGATGAGGTGCCATCATAGATTCTCCTGTGTAACATACTTTTCCGCTTCCTCTAATTGGGTGTCTTTCCAGATCTGTATATATAAACCTCCGCCATTCTTTCTGATGTTTGTGCACAATACTCCATGGAATGATTGCACTAACATTTATTTAAGACTACCATTGGTAGGTATTGAGGTTCGTATTGAGGTTCTTTCCATATTTTCAATATAGTGAACCAAGCTGCAGTGAATATCCTTGCTCATACATCCATTCTACCATTTAAATAAATGACCTTCAGCTCTCATAGGGTTGGATGCACAACAGTGGCTGAATCAATAATTGTTGAATTGATTTCCAGGCTTGGTGCAGCTTGAGGAGAGATTAAAAGGCCGAGCTCTCTTTAGTGCACAACCAGGCACTGATTTTTGGGGAGACATTGACTATCTGATATAGATTTGGACAAGAAAGAGTGTGGTGCACCGAAGGCTTCCTTGGTGAAAATTTGTTTTGATCTGATTGTCCAGCCCCTGGTCCTGCCAGCCCTTCGTTTTTATGTCACAGAGAACCTTTCCTGTACGGTGGGCTTTGCCTGTATGCTGATGTCAGGATAACTGGTGTTTCCTTCCTTTGCAGTTATAGGGTATGGGCTTTGATCCGAGCACATATGTTGATGATCACAGGGCTGTCACCCAAGCCAGTTAAAACGTTCACAGGTGTTTTAGGTTTTACATGAAGTGAGGGCTGTTCAAAGGGAACAGGTGCGTCGTGCGGGTGTTGAGCCTCCAACATGTAAATACACTTCGAAAATGATCCCCTATGAATAGTTAATTTTAAAATGCATCCAGAACACACTCTGTGACATAATAGTTGATCTATAGCCCCATTAATGCTTCTAAGTGAAGGGTCTAAGTTTAATGAAGCCATTCAGTATATTCATGGTCCTGTCTAATTCTATCACCCAGGAGCCCACGCAAGCCCAGTGCACCTGATGCTGCCTGGCCCTTTCTGCTTTAGCAAAGGGCGACTTTTTAAGGGGCTTTTCTACTGTATTACTGCAAGTTCAGCAAAGGAGGTTTTCATGAGGGCCGCTAACTGGAGCATCTCCCCAGGAAATCATGGACCGTGCACATCCAGTAAGCAGCGCCGTCATTTTGTCAAAGCATTCCCTCATTTCCTTCACACAACACTCTTGTGGAGCAGGGCGCACGTTAGCAGCCCCATTTTACAGGTGTGAAACCTGCGGGTCAGAGTTCACTGGCTCATGCAAGGTCCCACGGGATCAGTGATAGGGCCAGGACCTAAGACCAGGTTTCCTGTTTGGAAGTCCTTGGACTCCTTCTGCAAACACCAGCCCATTATCTAAGTTGTGTACACAGACTGTATACACAGATACGCATCACTCTGAGCACAAAATGGATTCAATGTGTTTGCTTTCCTCGGTGAGCATTTTTAGGGTTTTCATTTACTTTTGCTACTCAGCAGGCCTTTTAGTGCCAGTCTCATGGTTCACTGTACTGCTGACCTTCAGCCCAGCTGCCTACGCACACGTGTATCAGCTCTTGCAAATTAAATAATAAAGCCATTTAGGAGGAAAGACGTGTGATGTCATTATAAGGAAACTTAATTAGACCCCTCACGGAACAAATGGCTATTGAATGCCCACCCTGAGTAATTCTGGCCTTGACACAGAGAAGGAAACCAAGCTGTGAAAACAATGGTCCCTACCCCCAGGAGCTTGCAATCCAGGTGAGGAGAAGAGAAGACAATTAAATGACGCAGGGAAGCGTGTAACCAGTTGTCCATCATAAGCCATGGGATTCCTCCGGTCCCTGGGATTTTTGAGGAAGTGGGGTCCCTGCGGGGTGGGGGAGTCCGGGAAGCAGCATGGGTCCCTATAGTCTCACCACAGAAGGGTCTTAGAGGCTGAGTCGCACTTAGATGAAGGGAATGGGAAAAGGAAGGACATTCTAGGATGCTGTGAGCTCCCAGAGTTTGAGGGTCAGTGAGGAAATGTCAGATCCTAGTAAGCAGAGCTGATGCATCTTGGATCACGTCCGTTAGCCCCCAGGGCAGCTCACACAGGTGCCTGAATCACTGACTCCCAGGACTTCTTTGCACAGAAAAGGCCCGGGGTGTATGTGTAACAGAATCAATATTTTGGCCTACCAAAATATCTTGCAGACTGAATACTTTGGGCTTTAGCTTTGGTGTCCCTGATGACTGGGTCATCACCCCTACGTCCTCACCTGATCACTATCATCCCTGGATGTGGGGGCAGAGCTCTCGAAGGGGGCTCATGCTGGTGTAGGGAAGACTTGTCCTCAGGCTGCCTCCTCAAGAATATAAAACCAATCCTGCATAGAGATCACTGTTCTACCGAGTGTATGCCCAGGAGCAAACAGGTCCAAACTCTGAGAAAAGAGAGTTAGCTTTAGGCTAAGAAGTCTAGTCTTGTTTCAAAGAGGTGGTGGGAATTGGCCCTCGAAGAAGGACTGGGATTGGGGTGGGTGGGAAGACCTTTCGGGGCCAGAAGAGCCACCTGCATAAACACGGGGGCAGCAGTGTGATGGTCTGTTTGGGAAAGGGTGGGTCTGTTTTTCTGGAGGGTGGGGTACTTGTGGGATATGAGGAGAAGGAGAAGGCCACTCTCGTGTGGGAATCTTTAATATCAGCTTAAAAGATTTAAGAATTTGGTACACAGCATTTAAAGTTATAATCAGGAAAAATAGATACAGAGATAATCAGGAAATTCTTGATTGTCAGAACATAACAGGAGCTAATAGATTTTTAAAAGTACGCAAGATTTTAGAAGATGGATGATTTACAGTTACTCATTAGGATAATTGCATCTGGGTGCAGTGTGAGCTTTCCTCTAGAAATAATATATTCCAAGATTCTTAGAAATTATTTTCTCACCCAGCACTAAATAAAAATGTAATAAATAACCATTCAAGAGGCTGTTGACATATTGCAAACATAACATGCCATGGAACAGAGCGACGTCAAAGCACCGCCTAAGGCTGTACCTCAAATGTCTGAGTGTGTGGGCAGGCGTCGAGCTGGGATTTCAGGGCTGGGATGGTTTGCCCTGAGCCATCCGCCTTCTGTCCCTTGATCACTTCGTGAAGGTAAATGAGATGTGCATTCAGTGTACTGGTCAGGAAGCTTTGGGTGGCAAGTGACGGAAACTCAGCTCAACGTGTTTAACCAAATGTACAAAATTAACTGAAGCTCCACTGAGAAGTCTGGGGTGGATGTAGCTTCAGTTGTGGTGGGACCCAGAGGCTCAGTTGGGTGAGTCTGCCTTTTTTCTGTCTCTACTTCTAACTCTGCTTTCCTCATTGTCAGCCTTCATTTTCCAGCAGGCACTCTTTGTGTGGTAGGTAAGGTGGCAGTTCACAGCTTGCGTTGACAAAAAGAGAGGCAGTCTCTCTCCTTGCTGTCCTCCTCATCCTCCTTGCCCTTTCTTTATTTTTGTTTCTGAAAAAGTTGTTCCTGCTTGATTCATGGGTCCACCGTACCACTGGACCAATCACTGGTCAGCTCGAGGAGACGGCTCTCTCTGATTGGCAGCCTCATCAGAATAAAATGGGGTGGGGAGAAGCAGTTTCCCCAAGTTAGGTATATGGACCATACCAGAGAGAGAGAGAGAGATTGAGAAAGAGAGGGAGTTTGAGAAAGAAAGAAAGAAAGAGAGAGGAGAGAGAAGCTCAGATAGAGGTAATACCAGCTGATGCTTGATGTCATGGGGTGGGGCCCTATGGTCCTATGGCCTTAGGTGTTCTCTGCTCCATACTGTTAACCCCATACCTGGGGACTTTGCCTTAGGTCTGAATTGCAACAAAGGAAGTGGCTATCAGAATTAGGGACCTAGGGGCACCTGGGTGGCTCAGTTGTTACGCCTCTGCCTTTGGCTCAGGTCATGATCCCGGAGTCCTGGGATTGAGCCCCGCATTGGGCTCCCTGCTCGGTGGGAAACCTGCTTCTCCCTCTCCCTCTCCCCCTGCTTGTGTTCCCTCTCTCACTGCCTCTCTCTCTGTCAAATAAATAAATAAAATCTTAAAAAAAAAAAAAAGAATCAGGGACCTCTCACAACCAACTGCAACGCAAGCTCTTTGTCTGGAGAAGGTGACTTAACTCTTTGAATTTCCACCCCAAATGCCAGAAAAAGCTATTCATACTGATCGAAAGCAATACTTGCTTAGAGGATGAAGATGTTGAAGTTCTTCTCTTAGAAGTTACCAGGATGTAATCCATAGAGAGTTTTCCATTGTGCATTGCCATACTTGGAATAAGGCTCTTGGAGGAGATGAGTTAATAGGTCATTTGCTTTTGACTCCCAGGCTTTTGTGCTACTGTGTCATGTTCCTATTTACTGAGCTCCACCTCCCTGGAGAACAGTCTGAGCTTAGAGAATGTACATATAATGTTTAGCCTTTCTCTGTGAGGGCCTCTTAAAAAGCTCACAGCAAACAGTTTTGTGCCTGCTTTCCACATCACTGTTGGGAGGAGGGAGATAAGGGGTAGAAGATGGATAAGATTTTCTCCTTTTGGTAGGTTAGGAAAGTAAGACATAGGGTGGGCTAAGAGATTTGCAAGGGAGTATCAGTGGCAAAGCCTAAAGATGGAAAATGGCACTCCTCATTTGAAATCCGTTTTCCTAACAATCGGTCGTCGTCTTTTCTGATTTCAATATGCTGTTTCCTTTCAAAAGAATAGCACCTTGAGCATTCACTCTCACTGGAGAGCCCATTCAGATCCATTGGTAAGCCCAAAGGGTAATAGCCAAGAAATCATTTAATGAGATCTAGACCATTTTACAAGGCATGCTGAGTTTCCATTTATTTGTAGCACTGCATTCAATGTGCCCTTCTCTGATTTTTCTCTTAAAATAAAGTAAAAAGTTTGTTTTCTGTAGCTTTTCCAATGAGTGCTAATCCTCAATGGAGTGGTAATGAAGGGAGTGGATGTCTAGTTCAAAAGTTCAGGCAAGAGTAGATATTATTGACAAGAGGTTTCTAAGCAGGTATCAAGTGCTGAAGTAATTGGTTTGTGATTTTTTTTTTTTTTTTTTTTTTTAGTATTGGGTGGAAAATGATCTTTCCCAGCTCATTGAACATGGTAGTAGTACATTTGTAGTATTGTGTTTCCTTTCTGCAGCAGCACCTGCTGCTGCTGCTGCTGGGGGGTGTTGCTAAGTGAGTGTAGTACCCAGGAGTTGGCAGACTGTTTCTGAAAAGGGGCAGACAGTCAATATTTTTGGGTTTGTGGGCCACAGGGTGAACTACCTGTCTTTGCTGTTGTCGTGTAAAGCTGCCGTGCGCAATATGTACAGGAATGGGGGAGCCTATGCTCTAGTAAAACTTTATTTACAAGAACAGACGGAGGGCCATATTTGGTCCACGGATAGTAGCTTGCAGATCGCTGGTGTGCACTGTCTGCTGGAGTCTATGTGGACTCCTCTGCCTGAGCGCACCTGAAGGACATGGTGTTCTCCCAGCGTTTCTGCACCCTCCATCCCACTCCCTTTCCGTTTCTTGTGCAAGTATGTTATAGGATTCGTTTTAAATGGTGTTTCATAAAACCCCTTTTCTAGTCTCTGCATTTCCATCTTAAGAGCTGTGGACCTTGGACTGGATTCAGGGGCCTGATCTTAGCTCTGTAGAAGCAGAGAACAGTCTTCCGGTTCTAATGCTGGTGTTCAGGTACATGGTCTAGTAAAATGGCTCTAGACAAACGTTGATGAGTCCTAGGCTGTGTGACCCTGAGCAAACTACCTAACCTTCATGAGTCTGTTGTGAACTGCAAGAATATCCACCTTGCTAACCCCATGGGGCTGTTGTAGGGATTACTCATTCATTCTGTTTCTCTTTACTGAGCACCTACTTTCTGCTATCGCTTTTGCTAGGCATTGGGGATATATTGGTGAACAGAACACTTATCAAGGTTAACTTCAGGTGATCAAATTCATTAATGTTAGAGGAGACAAGACTTAAAATTGATTGATTATACAAGAGTTTAAAATTTCCTGATCCTTTTAAACAAAAATCATCCCAAAGACCAAAGGAGATTTTGGGCTCCTTGTTTAGAAGCTGAACTCTAAAGAAAGCCAGTGGGAGGGTGGTTGAGATAAAATGATAAGTGTTGGGGGTGAGGGCAGGGAGAAAATGAAAGCAAAATGTGTTAGAGTGGCCTGATGGAGCTGCTTCCTACCAAAGTTCCCTTCTGAAAGAAATCAAAGAGATTTTCAACTCCATCTGGGCTCTCAACCTAAGGAGATTACCATTAAAGTCAGCTAGTCGAGGGTAAAAATAAGAGTGTAGGAGGATTCATTCTGAAACGTTGTCAGCAACCAGCTGGAAAAGATAGCAGTTGCTGTGATTACTAGGAAATTTCTTGGAGGGTGTAGAGGTGTTTATCAGGTAATCTAATCTATCACCCATTTCAGTGGCATTTGGGTAGTTGGGTAAGCATTTCAGTTTAGAAGGAAATAGCACCCAACAGGAGAGAAAATGACACGGTTATTTCCAACTCTGGGTCATCTTGGGCCGTGTGGATTTCTTGTCAATCAGAACTGATAGCCTGTTCCAGTTCACTTCTGTGATATTTTCTGAGAAATAACTCTGGGCCCTGCGTGGGTTTGGAAACCGAGGGTGGGGTGGAGGTGGGGGTGGGTATCTAAGCACAAGCAGACCCCAATTCCAGCTCTCTGAGGATCAGCTTTCTGGAGAGCGTATGTGAAGAGGCTTTGTAAGGTGTGATGGAACACTTCCCTAGAGCAGCAAGGAAGTAGACCTCATGAGCGCAGATCCCAGGACGGCGCCTGGCAAAACCAAAAGTGTGCAAATCATTGTGGAAAGAATGCCGGCGTATGTTTGGTCTTCCAGTCATGCCAGCTCATTTGGAGATTCACAGACGCACCATGTGCCTGTATAGATTTGGCTCTGTGTGTCTGGGCTTTGCCAGGCCAGCTCTTCTTCTTCTTCAACACTCTGCCCCGCGTTTTTTCTCCCTAAAGGTTTTTTCTCTTCCCGTTTCCCGCCTCCTCCACCACAAGTCTGGTTCAGATGCTGCACCTTACCCCCTGCTTCCATTCTCCCATTCCACATGCCTCCGGTACTTCCCTGAGTCTCATGGGACTGCAGTTGTTTGTATTCTACAATGGAGACCGGGTGCTGGGAATTAAAAAACGTGTGTGAAATTTTGGGGAATCATAACATATACACATAGCCTGAACATATTATTTTGGTGTGAAACTGAGATACGTATATTTATTTACCCATTTTTTAAAATACAGGCAAGCGTAGGTCTTGCACATTGGTCTGCTGATTAGCATTCTAGGTCTTCATTTTTGTTTAAATCACGCCTATAACACATCATCTCTAATTTCCTATGCCTGATTTTTTTATTTTATTTTTTAAAATTTTTTTATGGAGTAAGAAGACAGTGGGAAAACAATTCAAAGGTTCTGGAGTCTTCCCACACCCAGTTTTTTGTTTTTTTTTGTTTTTGTTTTTTTTTTTGATGGGCAGCAAAGCGAAGTTTATTGAGTGATAGTGCAAAGCTCCCAAGAGGGAAGGGACTGGAGAGGGTGGCCACCAGGGTTTCTAAGTCTAGCGGTTTTTATGGGCTTGTCGGCAGGCTGTTTTAACCTGATTAACCCTCCAGGAGCCAGTCGCCCAATCAGGTTTTTGTCATGTGGGAAAGGGTGGAGGGCTCCTTCCAGGGAGGTGTAAAATCCTTTTAGGGTGGTTTCCTCTTAGGACCCGCGGGCCCCTTTTCCCTGCCTGCCTTTCTTCCAACTATCCTACGTTAATACTTCTAAGAAGATGACATTTGTGCAGAGACATGAATGAGACAGAGTTAGTCATGAGAAGATTAGGGGAAGAGCATTTCAGGCAGAGGGAATTGGACATGCAAAGGCTGTGAGGCAGGACTATGCTTGGCGTATTGAGGAGCACGAAGGAGGCAAATTTGTCTGAGAAGCGAGCAAGGAGGGAGCCCTAAAGTATGAGGTAGACTCATGGGAGGGGTCCGGAGGCTGTGGCAAGTAGGATACCTCTTATTTTGAGTGTAATGGTGAGCCAGTAGAGGGTTTTTAGCTGGGGAAGAAAGTGGTATGACATTACTTAAAATCACGTTGGGTGTTTTATAGAGAATAGACTGTAGGAGGGCAGAGCTAGAAGCAGGGAGACTAGTTAAGGAGGCTGTTGAGAGATGATGATAATTCGGACTAGTGCATAAAAACAGTATTACCAGTTTTTCTAGAAACATTGAAACAGAATCAGCTTTTTTCCTTCTGTTTTTGGTAAGTCTTAAATGAAGTTTGGGGCTAGAAATAGTTTGTAAAGTGAGTGCAGTGACATGGTTTTGAATATTTAAGTAAGTGGCGATCTATGTGAAGGGCTGCCTGGGCTGCTCCAACACCAGGTCCAAGGAGGACGCAGGGGAGGGGGGTTTGCCTTTTCATTGTCTGTAGCTCCCTTCCTGTAGTGCTGGGGCTTGTAAAACAGGTGAAGCCACACCCAGTATTTTATACTTTTCCTGTTCACAGCTGATTCAACCACATTTTTAAATGACTTACATTTTATCAAGTCTTTGCAAAACATCCAAATAAGCTTTTATAGGAACATGGATTTTTTTTGTATTCATTTTCTGTTGATTTACACACTGTTTAATAATCTAGTTATAATAATAAGTATGACAGCTATACATAGTTTTGAGAATAAACGCAATTAGCTCCCGTGAACACATGATGCAGCTGGTGGGAGAAGTAACGCCTGGGTACACGAGAAAGGTGTAACATGTAAATCAGGTGGCAGGACTGGAATGAGGTGGGCATCAGAAACAACGAGAGCATCAGTTAATCAGCAGGGCGGGTAAGCAAAGTTCGGTTTAGGGAGCATGTTCTTGATTGAGCTGGTATGGCGCCTGTTCAAGTAGGTGTTCAATAATTTGTTAAATGAATGCGTGAATGATCCGGTAAGTGAAGGAGAGAACTTTTGGGGATAAACTTTTATAGGGCCGATGGTATTTGAACTCATAATTGGACATCTCTATCTATAAGAATGCTGAATCCATATCAAAAGGCTAGAACTTTCCCCACCGTCTTTGAAATGAAGAGGTGAACAGAAATCTATCTCCAATGAACAGGGCGCAGATTTGTGGGTGAGCCTACCAGCTGGCTCCCCAAACCCCTGCCCCACCTTCCAACACAGCTGCCATCTTGCTGATGACTGAAGTGTCTCCTTTGCTCCCTGGATACTCCTTCTGCTATTACTTCTTATTCCAGCCCCTTCTACTTTGGCTCTGAAACCTGTGAAATGTTCAGGGACCAGAGTTTCTAGAGAGATATACCACTGAAGGAAGGCTTTGTATTAAAATTCTGTGTTGTAAACCCTTTTAATGAATCTGGTTTCACTGCAGCATATGGAACATCAGCTGTTGAGGGAGGTTTCATACACATCAGGGTCCTATTTCTGATAGAGCCCCACTTCCTGTGGATAATTTTACCTTACCTGTAAGGAGACACTGACGAGAAGCTAATGTATATGTGTGATACACACACATACCCACCACATATATATGCATTATGGACACACACACACACACACACACACACACATCTATGTAAAATGATTTTTCCCTTAAACATGAAACATATAAGTATGGGTACACGGAAGATTGCTATGGAGATAGGGTTCACCTCTTGCAAACCAGGGATCATGGAGAGACACAGACTAAAGATTTTAGAGTGTATGTGTGTGTGTGTGTAGTGGTTAACGGAAGCAACATCTGTCTGAGCCACTGTCTAGAGATAACGACACTCCAGGGCTTATCCACAAAATGGGAGTAGTATGAAGTTAGATCCAAGAAGCAGAAAAATGTGGTGATGTGGTGGCTAAGAGCATATATGCTAGCTTCAGATAGTTCTGGGTTCAAGTTCTAGCTCTGCTACTTGCTATGTGGCTGGGTCACTTTAGCTTATTGCTTTGTGTTTTTGTCTATCAAAAGGAGAGTGATGGCACCATCTTCACAGAGCTGGTGGGATGATTAGATTTTTTTATATGGGAAGTAATTCACACAGTGTCTGCTCCACGGTAAAACACTTAAAATTGTGATATTCTTGTAAATATTAGTTGTATCTGGAGACAGCACAATTAGGTCCTGCTATCAGGGCACTTTTTTGGGCTGCTTGGGATCAGGAGACCTTCACTGAACTAGACTCTGATTAACACTGTGTGGTACGAAGGGTAGCGCTGGGTATTTTGGAGGTGGGGGATCAAAGAATGCATGATATAGATTTGCAAAATAATAGGAGAGGGGGCTCATATCCATACAGAAGGACAGAACTGCATTCAAAGAAAATGTATAAATGAGTATCTCTGATGAGCTCCCATCCCATGAAGGGGTCAAGATATCGTGGGCATTTTGTTTCCTCTGCTTTTAATCTCCGATATTAACACTCAGGGACTGAGAGCTGGCAAGGACGCATCTGCTTCATGTCTATTTCAGAAACCAGAATAGAATGCCTGTTGCTTCCCCTCCCCCTCCCCAGTCCAATCCAAGCCTGTTCTTCTTTATCTCTTATATTGGGAAAGATTCGCCTATGACAGTCTTGAGACCTAATGTCAGATACACTCGGGATGCAGTTCTTTTATTACTGAGAAGGTTGGGACTTTACACGTGAGAGAGGTTGAGATGAATGAGTTTCCATTGTATTTATAGAAACTCAGTGCAATATCTCCCAAGGTATAAATAGAACAATGGAGTGTTGACAAAGGCGCTGGTTTTCTGTAACTGTGAAAAACCTGCAATTATTCCTGGAACTATACTCATTGTTTATCTGCATCTGAATTTTAATAAACAGGGCTCTTGCTGCTTATTCATGAATTTTCAAATGGAAATATATCTCCCATTATTATCCCCTTCTTGTGAGTCAGGCCCCATCTTGCAAATTTGCAGCTGAGTAAATATACGGAACATTAGCAGCAATTAGATAATTGGTGCCCTGGATGAACCCACCCGCAGCTGTGAATGAATACGGACTGCACCAGTGTCACCTGGTGCAGCTTCCCGATGGCGCTGCATGCCACCACAGGCTTGCAATTAAGTATAGAAGTTTACCAGCCCGTGTCCTGGCCATCCTTCCTCCTAAGAGACCCAAGTAGCAAAGTGAGGGAGGTTCCTTGTTGTCCATGTGAATCCTTGTACATTGAAAGAGTAGACGCTAGAGAATTTAGTTTAAAAAAAAAAAAAAGTAGGTCCATTTTTCTTTGCTTGACTGTTTGGTAAATTGCTTATGGTAACTTATTTGGTGCATACAGACAGCAAAAATTCATGCTTGTACTCTGGGTTGGGGAGAAAGGAGGTTGGGTTATAACTCTTGTTTTTCTGGAAATCTCCCCAAACTTGCTGGCTTTGGGTTGTTCCCCCCCCCCCCCCATCATTGTTTGGACTCTGGCAATGATTTGAGTTCCCTTTCCACTGTCATATTTTCATCTTTCTTCCCTTGGGATTCTATTGCTCCCATGTTGAGTAGGATGCCTTTTCCAGATCATTCTTTACTCCTGTCCCTCGGGCAATCACATTTGAGGTAGCTAAACTGTTTTTTTTTTTTTTTTTTAAATTGCTAGTGACTCCAGTCATGTTACAAAGGGGAGAGTGGCAAGAGGGCTTCTCCATCCCATCATATCACTATGATGGAGGCTCATTATGTCACAGTGGAGTTCACCCCTTTGTCCTCCTCTGTCCCCCTCTTGTCTTGCCTTGTCCCTTCACTCTTGCATTTGGTTTGAGAGCAATTCCCTATAGACCCCCAGTCTCTCGTTCTCATTCTCATTCTGCAGGCTAGCAGCCCTACCCAGCCCCTCGCTTTCCCAAGTCACTGCTTTCATTTTGTATTGCATATACCTTCTGCGTGTTTGGAAGGATGTGGCTGCAGTGGGATTTGGATGTAGCAGGGTAGTGGGGAGATTTGGGCTGGGTGTTTGGGTCTATGAATGAATCACATGGAATTCATTCATCTCCGGGGGATCATTTCAGGCCATCTCACTCTGTCCCTGCTTAGAACAGGAATACCATATGGGTCTGGAACAGAAGGGCTGTGAGGAAAACTCCAGGAGAGGCAGCAATCCTGGTGGGATTTGTTGCCAGTCCTACTCTGTGTTTTAATATGTACCATCCCCCTTTATAAACTTGGGGTACATTATCTTTTATGCTCCTTATTGCCATTGTTTTCTTAACATGGCTAATATCTGATGTCATTCATATAATAATGAAAGTATATTTCCCATATGGAGCACCCACTCTGCCTTATGTATAATTATACATTATTTCAACAGTCTGTGAGATTAATTTTATTATCCTTATTTTATAGATGAGGAACTCAAAGTTCAGGGAAGTTAGTAAATATCTCAAGGTCACACAGCTAGTAAGTGGCAGGGATGGAGTCCAAACCCAGGCTTGTCTAATTTCAAAGCCACTGTTCTTAAGCACTGTGCTAGATAGCAGGACTCTAGTCATTGGGGGCTACAGTTGACGTCTGAATTTGCCTCTGCTTGAGAGTGAGATGTTAACTGTATAGCCTACATTTTAGTTCCTTAAATCATTTGTCCATTTTGGAAGACATTAAAAACACAGGCAGCAAGGCTGGGTGATGTGTGTGTGTGTGTGTGTGTGTTTTCATACCTTTGCTGAATTTTCCCTTCCAGCTAGAAACTAGTTTTCCCAATACTCTCCTCTTGGTTCTCACTGCTGCCAACACATCAGTTGTATCAACCACCTGAAACTGAGCTGGAGGGGTAGAATTTATTTGCAGACATTTTAATTTCCCTGGTGATAAGCAAATTAATTTTGTTGCGACTCTTTACTGTTCTAATTGAATGATGGAATGTCTCTGAATGTGTTTTCTAAGATAAAAGGCAGTCAAAGTCTTACCATCCACCAGAAAGAACAGGATTTGGACCCAGGTTTGCAGTTTCCCTTTGCCCTACAGCCCAGTCCAGCCCATCCTCCCAGGGTTGAGAAAAGTCATTTGGCAGAAGGGTGTCAACTCTGTAATCTAGCCAGACGGCTGTTGGTCACCTCTGCCGGGGAAGACCTTTACTTTGTTCGTTCATTTATCAGCTATTTCTTGAGTGCCAACTAATATATGTAAGAGGCACTGTTCGAGGCCCAGTAGTGAACAGAAAAGGCAAATCTCTGCTGGTTTTTGGAAGCAGATGATAAACTAATGAATAAACGTCACATAAAATCCTATGAAGAAAAAGCAAAGCAGGATAACAGATACATAATGTTGAGGGAGCTCTTCCAGAGGGCATCTCCCAGAAGGCGGTAATTGAGGAAAGCCGGAATGAAGGGAGGAACAGCATTGCAGCCAGAGGGAACAGCAAATCCATGAGGTGTATGCTCACCATGAGACCAGCTGACCCCACCACCACTCTGTGCAGAGCAATGAATTGACCCGAACTGGATCTTCTGTAGCAGCCCTTGCCTGTGGCTCCTCGTGGCTTCCTCCAGACCAGCTCCTTCAGAGAAGGCTTGTAACATCTGTGTCTCTCACTCATTAAGAAATCTGTTGGAGAAGTAAGCAGCACCCCCACCAAAAGGCAGTGGGGGAAGCATCAGGCCAAGGTGATGGTAGCACGGGTTCATGCTTTCTGCCTTTCTTGGCTAAGAAACACAACTTATGAGTAGATGGAACATAGCAGTGATGGGAGATTAGATGAAAATCACCAGGATCATTCACTGGACGTGTTTGTCCATTTTCTATTATGTGCAAGAGGCAATGGGATGGGGTGGGGCTGCTTTGGTTTTCAAGCTCCTTCAGCAATAATTTCCTACTATTATTATTTGTTTTTTTAAACAAATATTTGCTCTCATTCTTGGGCATTTACAATATGGTAGATACTTTTTAAAAAACACTTTACAGGGATTAATTAATTTAATCCTCACAATAAGTCTAAGAAATAGGTTCTTTTATTGTCCACGTTTTAGGATTGAGAAAACAGAAGCACAGAGAAGTTGGTCATTTGCCCAGAGTTGCACATTAGCTAAGTATCTCATCCAGGTTTCAAACCTGGGAACCTGGGTAGTCCGAGTGGACATCTCTACTTACCATGGGCTGGACACCGTGGTCAGAGCTATAAGCTAAGTTCTCCTATCATCCTTATATAAGAAAACTGAGGCTCAGAGAGGTCAAGCATCTTACTCAAGGTTACGTAGTTGGGTAGTTGTGCAGAGGCGAGACTCTAGCTGTGCCCCCTCCCCAGCCCAGCATTTCTTCAGGAATTAGGATCCAGGTGAGGAATTTTCCAGCCTCTGGGCATGATGGTGGAGTTGTACTGGAAGGATTTTTGGAAGCCTTATGGGCTACTGAGTTCTTTTCAGTCTGGGCCTCGAGGTTTGGCTCTGGGATACCTTGAGGATAGTTCAGAGATGGGGATGTTTGAGCTACGGTGGTACCCTGTGAGTTCTGTCACCAGCAGAGACGCGAAGGGAGGCAGGAGGTGGCCAGCCACCCCTGGCTTTCCTGCTTTCCCATGCTTCCTGTGATGTGCCTGTAGTGCAGTTCAAACAGCCAAGTCCCCATTCATTGTTAGGTTTTCATTCTCCCTGAAATGCATCTCCAGCACCTGGAAGACCCTCCACTTTTCCTTCTCTTGTGATTCTTCCAGTAGTAACAATAATAAAATGAGAGTAACAAATACATTTCAGTAGTACTTCCCACTTAACAAAGAGGAAGAAGCGGACGTTCAGAGAGGGTCTCGTCCTGCCAGAAGCCACACAGCGAGTAAATGGGCCAGAACCCGATCCTCGTTGCTTGACTCTTCCCCCCCGCCCCTGCCATGCCGGCTCTCCGGATCATTTCCTAATTAGTCTATTTAATGGTTCTCTGTCAGGCTGGCTCCAGTTGCCCTTGCAGAGACAGGCTTGAATGAAATCAAACGATTTTGCTGTTGAATGAAAACATTCACACGATGCTGTTTTCTAGGCCATCCTCACATATGGTTCTCTTGGCTCAGGGAGCCACTCCAGGTTTGGGGAGGGCTGCAGAGGCTGAGAAGGATGGGATGTCCTTGTTACAGGTGAGCCCGTTAGCGATTGCAGAGCCCAACAGCCATCTCCCTGCAGGGTGGGTGGGTCCGGGGAGGAGGAGACGGGGAGGCTTCCGTGGTGTGGTGCCCCTCTCTCTAAGAAGATGCCCACGGCGGCAGGATGGCTGTTGCCCTTTCTGTCCCAACCCTGTGACCCTCTTTCTCAGTGTTCTTGGCCCCTGAATAACCTAAAAGATCACAGAGGCCTGAACTGGGTCATTCACCACCACTCACACTGTGTGGGGGTGAGATGGCGGTTAGTAAAGCAGCAAAGGCTCCTGCCACCCATTCTAGCAGGTGAGAGTCAAGAAAATAGATCACACAGCACAGTAGCAGGTGCTCAGTGCTGTGGCCAGCACACAGAGCATAGAGGTGCTGTAGGTCGGCATCAGGGGCGCTGATCTGTCACCTTGTGTCATCTTAGCCGCCTCCCCACACAGCGAGGTCATCGTCCCAATTGCAAGTGGGGTGATGGGAACAAGGAATGAGCCCCAGCCCCCCTCAGCCGGCCCTAAACCTCAGGAGGAACGTCCACTTTCACTGTTTGTCCTTTTCCATGGGATTCTCTCTTTTCTCCTTAGCTTATGACACCCTATTAGCAGGTGTTTTTTTTGGGTAGAGACGCTTCATCAAAGTGTGGAAATTTCCCTATTTCCAGTTTGCTGAGATTTTTTTTATTGTGAATGGGTGTTGGGTTTTCTGCACCAGTTGATATTATCATACAGTTTGTCTTCTTAAGTCCACTATTTTTATTTTTTCTCTTTCAAGTAGGCTCCTTGCTGGGTGGGGCTGGAACTCATGACCCTGAGATTGAGACCTGAGCTGAGGATCAAGAGTGGGAGGCTTAACCAACAGAGCCACCCAGGCGCCCCTCTTCTTAAGTCTGTTAATGTGATGACTTTAAGTTGATTGGTTTTCAAATGTTGAACCAGCCTTGCATACCTGAGATAATCTCATTTGTTTGTGTTGTAGAATTCTTTTTATACATTGTTGGGCTTGATTTGCTAATATCGGTTGAGGATTTTTACATCTGTGTTCATGAGAGATATTTGTCTGTATTTTTCTTGTAATTTTTTTTTCCTTCCTGGTTTTGGCATTAGGGTAATTTTGGCCCCATTGAATGAGTTAGGAAGTGCACTCTCTCCTTCTGTTTTCTGAAAGAGGTTGCCAAGAATTGGTATACTTTCTATCTTAAATAATTGGTAGGATTCTCAGGTGAAACGATCTGGACCTTGTGATTTTTTTTGAAGATCGTTAATTATTGATTCTGTTTCTTTAATAGATACAAGGCTCTTTAGGTTATCTCTTTATCCTTGTGTGAATTTTGGTAGCTTGTGACTTTCAAGGAACTGGTCCATTTTATCTAAGTATCAAATTTATGGATATTTATTTATTATATTTTTTATAAAGATTTTACTTGTTTATTTTAGAGGAGTGAGCAGGGGAGGAGCAGAGGGAGAGAGACAAGCAGACTCTGCCCTGAGTGCAGAGCCCCTCTCCGGGCTGGCTCCCACGACCTTGAGATCATGACCTGAGCTGAAATCAACAGTTGGACACTTAAACAGCTGAGCCACCCAGGCAGCCCAATTATTTATTATCTTTTTAATATCAGTGGGATCACTAGTGATGACTACTCTTTCATTTCCGATATGGGTATTTTGTGTCTTTTTTTTTTTCTTGGCTGTCCTCCCTAGAAGTTTGTCAATGGTACAGATCTTTTCCAAGAACCAGCATTAGGTTTAGTTAATTTTTCTCTATTATTTTCCTGGCTTCAAGTTCTTTGACTACTGTTCTTCTTTTTCTTTTTTTTTTTTTATTACATATTTTATTTATTTATTCGACAGAGATAGAGACAGGCAGCGAGAGAGGGAACACAAGCAGGGGGAGTGGGAGAGGAAGAAGCAGGCTCATAGCAGAGGAGCCTGATGTGGGGCTCGATCCCAGAACGCCGGGATCACGCCCTGAGCTGAAGGCAGACGCTTAACCACTGTGCCACCCAGGCGCCCCTGTTCTTATTTTTCTTATTTCCTCACTTCTGGTTGGAATTGCCCTTCTTCCTCTAGTTTCCTAAGGTGGAAGCTTAGGTTATTGATTTCAGATCTTTCTTGTTTTTTAACATATGTATTTAACGTGCTGTAAATGTTATAAACTTACCTCTGAGCACTGATTTTGCTATAGCCGATGAATTTTGATCACCTGTATTTTAATTTAGTTCAAAATATTTAAAAATTTCTCTTGAAACTTCATTTTTATCCAGTGTTATTTAGAATAGAAATGTGGGGAATTCCAAATATTGGGGTAGAATTGGGGTATTTCACCACTATATGTTATTGATGTCTCGGCTGATTCCACTGTGGTCTAAGAACACACTTTGTATGATTTCTTTTCTTTTAAACTTGATAAGGTGTGTTTGTTTGCTCAGAATGTGGTCCCTCTTTGGTGAAAATTCCGTGCTTTCCTGGGAAGGCTGGGCATTGTGCTGTTGGATAGAGTATGATGTCAATTTTAGACTTAGGCTAAAACTCCAGGGTTCCTCACCTTTTCCTCCTAGCCCAGAAAACGGTACTTTTCCAGGAGGGAAGCTTTGGGATAGCTGAGAGTTACACTTAGGCAAGTGGCCAGGTCATAGACAGCATCAGGAGGGCCAGAGGCTAGAGGACAGTAGGGCAGGGAGTCATAGGCTAAGTCAACTAGGGGTCGGGGCAGGAGGGACCAGTATAATTAAGCTTGTCCTGTGTTCTTACATCTGTGCTTGGTACTTTACATACATTATTTTGCACCTACACTGGTGCTTTCTAAAGGGGGGTATATCCAGGGAGTGGACAAGGTATTCTTTTGAGTGGTTGGAACAAAATAGTAGATCTTCTGTTTTTAATTTTGAACATTTTCATTTTTCTATTTTGGGGTGTATTATTAAATGTATGTCACACATTAGTGCAGAGCTACAAAGTAGATAAAGTCTGCTGCTCACCACCGCCAGAGCTAAAACCCTGCTCTGAGCCATCATGATCTCGCTTTAGGATCATGGCCATAGCCCCAGGTCTCAAATCCAGTTTCCTTGTTTCTGCCCTTCTCCCCGTGTGTTCACACCAGGTGATCCTGTTCCACAGAGATAAGTACCCCTTCCTCCCCACACCTCTGAGCGCCGCCTGATCTAGTTCTTGTCTCATTTCAAGCAACTCCAAAGTCCTTACCACTTACCTTCTCTCCTGCCTCTCATCTCACTCACAGCCACCCAAGTACAAGGCCCCTTGCTGCTCTGGCCTCATGGTTTTGCCACACTGTGTGCTCAGCCTGGGTGCTCTTCCCCAAGCCCGCTTCAGGTCCTTTAAATTTCCACCCACTGCATTTCCTATTCTTCCTCCCTGCTTCATTTTTTCTTCACAAAATTTATAACTGTCAGACTCACAATTTACTTTTTCATATGTTTCCTGATAATCTTCTTCCAACTAGAATTCAAAATGCACAAGGTCAGGATTTTGGTCAGTTTGGGTAATGCTCTGTCTTCCACATTCAACACAAACATGGAAGGTTCTCAGGAAATACCTGTTGAATGCATGAAAGAATGAATATTTCAGGGGGTGTTATATTTTGTTGACTGTTGGGGTAGAGAGTAGAAACCTATATCCTCAGAGAAGGGAGGCTGAGCCATGCCACTAGAAAGAAGCAGAGCCGAGTGTCAAATCCAGGAGTTTCTGATACCAAAGCCCGCACTTCCCCAAGTTGCTTTTCAGGAAGAGAGTGGGGGGTTGCAGAGAGAAGGGGAGTGGGGAATGGAGGAAGGGAAAGAGGTAAGGAGGGAGGGGAGAGAGAATGAGAATTAAACAAAGAAGAGAAATGATCAGAACCAAGGAGAGCAAACATTAGCCGTGTCAAGTCAGTTCTTTTGGGGCAAGAAATCATGTTCATTCCTCCACGCCCTTGACATCTGGCCTCTGGAATCTTTTTGGAGTGGGAATGTGGTTCTTTTATTTTACCTGAATCCTCTGAAATTGAGTCTCAGGTCAGTGGAGCCAGATCCTCTGGTTCCTCTCTGCCCCCCCACCATGGTAGACCATTGTCATCCTTATTTGGAGGGCTGTCCTTAGTGAGTTAGATGCCAATTGACAGTGCAGTTCTGCCTGACTAGGGAAGGGAGAAAGCACTCGAAGGGCTTCTCTGTCATTGGAAGAGGAGCCATCCTCCCGCTCCCCTTTCCCACCAAAAAGGAAGTATGTTCTGCCCTTAAAAATGGCAGCACACAGTACAACGAAAGGAAATAGAGGTCTGTTTCCATCTGTTCTCTAGTCCCTTTCTCTTACCCAGAGCATCATTTCTTCCCTTCCAGCCTGTCACCGACACTGCTTTGTTGCCTGCGGTCTGTGATCTGGTCCTTTCCACTGAGTGAAAAGGACCAGGTGTCTTTCTCTCTCTTCCTCCCTTTTGGTTGCTGCCTTTGCTTATGAGCTTCTTCTCTTTGATGATCACGTATAAAACCCAGGGACAGTGACAATTAGGAGGCCCTTGAGGGCACCACCTGCATATTATGCTTGTGAGATGGTCACATTATCAACTGGAAGCAATTTCAGTGGGAAAAGAGGAGGCCAGGGCTGGGCAGCGTGATGAGGTGTAAGGCACACGGTGCCTTGGGACGGTGAATTTTGTTACTATAGAAAAAAAAGTTCAGGATGTGACTCTAAAGTACAATTAGAGTCTCCCAAATCTGGTCGTGCCCTGATGCTGTCCCGGTGATTTCTACTCTGGGAAAGAAATATGGAGGCCAGCAAGGGAGGGGCTCTCCAGCCGCGGGCTGCTGCTCTGAGGAATCTGGTGTGTTGAGTGTGGCAGTTTTATCAAGACCGTAACACAGAACACTCTGATTGTTCCTGAGAAGTGAGTCAACATGATGGACAAACTAGGCCAGCGGCGCTGGGAGAAGTCCAGGAAAGTGGGACAAGCGTCAGGAATATGGCATTATGGAACATCTGTTTACCTGCTATGAAGAATGTTGGAAAAGCAGGACATTCTGGTTTTATTCCATAAAAATAAAGAAGAAAACTTTCTAGACAAATGCTGCCCCATAGAAATTTAATGTGAGCCACACATATAATTTAAGATTTTCTTTCTTTCTTTCTTTCTTTCTTTCTTTCTTTCTTTCTTTCTTTCTTTCTTTCTTTCTTTCAGGAGGCTCCACATCCAGCATGGGGTTCGAACTCATGACCCTGAGATCAGGAGTCACGTGCACTATCATCTGAGCCAGCCAGGTGCCCCATATAATTAAAAATTTTCTAATAGCCAGGTTAAAAAAAAAAAGTAAAAAAGAGGTGAAATTGCTTTTAGTAATATATTTTATTTTACCTACTATCTCCAAAAAGTGTAATTTCAACAGGTAATCAATCTAAAATATTAATAATGTTTTATTATTTTTCCACGTGAAGTCTTGGAAATCAGGTATGTATTATACACCTGCAGTCCATCTCCGTTCCAACAAGCCTCATTTCCAGTGCTCAGTTGTTACACCTGGCTGATGGCTACTGTATTAGTCCACGCGGATCTAGAAAATCCTTTTTCTTTCTCTAACATCTCTGTTCTTTTATTTCTTCATCATCATAAACATTCCCTGTCTTGCTTGCCCTTTGGTACAAGAGTGTCTACTGCATATGTGCTCACGAGTGGGTTGGGTTAATTCAGGTCTTTAGGTTTCATGAGCGTAATTGAACGTAAGGATGGAATGTAAGGAGGATGAACTGTCTCCCTTCACGTCTGTATTTCTTGGCTCAGGCCCTAAGGGAATGGGGAGTTTGTGGAGAATGGATGGTGGAAGCAGTGCAGAGAGAGACATGATTGTGGGTCACTGTCTGATCTTAGGCTAAACCATGTCACCTCTCCATTTCTCTGTTTCCTTCCCCATTAGATGGGGATGGTGGGTCATGTATACCTGCCTGCAGGACTGTGGAGAGGATAAAGGAACACCAGATTAGAGGATACTTGAAAAGGTACAAACATCACATGCTCATAAGACAGAGTTATTATTATTATTATTATTATTATTATTATTATTATTATTATTATTATTATTATTTTAAGGTGATTGAAATTAGCCGGGTCCTCTCTGTCTTTGCATGAAGGTAACCTTGTTGGCAGCAAGAAACCGTGGGAATTATGCTCATGTTGATCTGGAGCGGTTTCTTTGTGCATGTGTTGGGGTGAAGGAAATAAATAGGAGTGGGTTTTAGGATTGAGGCACGCGTGCCTCCCTCTCCTTCCGCTTGTATGTAAGACCACGTCAGGAAGCTAATCAGCCAGCTGAGCTTTCTGCTCGGGGAGCTCTCTAAAGTAAACAAGTTGGGCAATTTAAGCCACCAGAGGCAAATTTACCTTAATGTTCAGCGGCTCTGAATTCCAGGGACCCCCTGCATCGGGTTACCATCCCGTGCTTAAGAGAGCTGTGCACATCTGGTCGCAGGAGATGCTGTGCACATCTGGTCGCAGCCTCTCGGAAGCTCTGGAGCCTGGCGTTTCTTCATCGCTGTGAAGGCACTCACTTGCAGGAGGTGTTTTACTTTGTTAGACAGCCTGTTTTTGCTTGGAGTTAACACTGTGCTTATTCATTTGAGCTCTTGCTTTAGGCAAACAAAATGGCAGCTGAGGTGGCGGGTGGAGCCCAGAGCCAGGGTGTAAACCTGAGGAGCCTCTCCCCCCTCATCTGTTTTGTAAATGGCATTAGTGCCATCCTGCCACGCTGCCTCCCCAGAGGGAGTCTCTCGGGTACCTTTCTGGGATCTCAGCTTTATTCCTCGTCTCCTCCTCTAGTTTGCCAGGTAGACTGCTTCCAGGTTATTCTTCCGAAGTTGCTCTTCCTCTAAAATCTTCAATAGCACTCCATGGTCAGGTTAAATCCATTCCCTGGGGCTACACTTCAGAACCATTTGCGGTTTGGGTCCTAGTTATGCTTTTCAAGGTGGACTGCCTTCCTTCCAGGGAACAAGCCTTGCCTGATCCTATCTTAATGCCTTCACATTTGCTCAGTCAGAGTGAACCTCCCAAAGAGGGTGACCAGTAGTCTCCGTTGACCCGGGACTTGGGGATTCCTGGGGTTTGGGACTTTCGGTGCTCAAGCGGGTACAGTCACGGGTGAACCAGGACCAGTGGGTCACCCCCTTCCCACACTGTCTCTACCTATTGAAATTGCACCCACTTCCAGTGTGCTAATCAGTTCCTTGCTGGGCCTCTGAGCTTGGGCACTCGTTGTCTGCACATTCACATGAAACAGGCTGTTTCTGTTGTCTCTTGTCATAGGTGTTTGTGCTCCCCGATTGTCTCCCCATCTATGTGTAAGTAATTTGAGGACAACATCACGTCTCATTCTTTGCATCCTTTGGAGTGCCTGGCACAGGCTCTTTCACGTGGTAGGTGTTTAGATCTTATTTGATGCAGGAATGAGAGAATGAATTCTATCCTTGAAGTGAAAGGATGTATCATAAATACATTGATTTTTAGTTTTATCAATTACAAAATACATATTCATTGTGTTTTTACAGAAAACACGGAATAGAAAAGCACACGTATATTGCTTGAAAGCCCACTATCCAGAAATAACTACTGTTAATATCTTTCTATCTCTCTAATATCTTCTCTCCCTCCTTTTCATCCATTTATCGAATCACCATCTATCTGTTTATATATCTTTTAAAAAAATACTTGTATCTTATGGTACATATTACTTAGGATTGTTTCAGAAATTTTGCTCTTGGTCTTTTTATCATTCCTGATTATTTCTTAAGGATAGGTTCCTAGAGGTAGAATTTCTAGGTCAGAGCCTTCTGAGTGATTTTAAAATTTAGGCAGGGTGCAGCTTGTTGTTTGCAGGTTACCCCTGATAGAGGAAACGACCTCTAGAGGTTAAACCTTGCTTAGATCTCAACGTTGGTCACACCCTTGCCCTTCTGTGCTCTTCGAAGACCTGAGCGGTGGAGGTTCGAGGAGATGGAGTTCTGTGGCAGGGCTGAGAGAACCCAGGCAAGGCTGAAAATGAACCGTGTTCTCAGTAGTCTGGATTCTGGGAGTCTGAGTGTGCCCAAGACCATAATAGGAGGGTGGTGGAAGCCAGGAAAGGGTTTGGGAATTGGGTTAGGGCAGTGCACTTGGTCAGATTAGGTCAAATCAGGTCAGAGACCCTTGACTTTGGGGATGTAGTACAGTGAACCAGAGGACCTGGCTACTGCAGTGAGTCTTGCCTCAGGCAGGAAGCCTTTTTCACCCGTCCTGCTGGAAATAAAGGACTAATTTCTGTGATGGGGCTCTCCCGGGGCTTGCAGGCTCAAATAGCATCTCAGTATAAGCCCTGGAAAATACTATCTGGCTGATCTTTCCCAGCCTCAGCTTGTGCAAGCTTAGCAAGTGACAGTGGGAGTCCAGGCTCCCCGGGAAGCTAGTCCGGTAGGTCATAAGCCTGGGGTAGATCAGCGCTAACAAGTGTGGATGACCAGCTCTGGTGATCCAGTTAGTAGAGAACTCCCTCTGCCTTGAATGGGCTCAAGCCTCTTGATCTCAACAATTACATCCCAGGTTAGATGTCAGACTTTGGTGTGATATCATATTGCTGGTGATACTTAAGGAAAACGTTGCAGAGTGGGCATGTTTTAGAAGGTTGGAGACAGGCAGTTATTCTTGCTTTCAAAGTGGTCTGTATGAGCTAGTTTATAGATTCATGAGCTGGTTTAAAATCCTCAGCAAGATTCTATGATAGAGTATTCAAAAGATGGTTTGTGTAACCTTGGAAAAGCAAATAGTAATCGCTAGGAATCATTGTGTGCTGAACAAGAAGCAAGTCTTGTTCAGCAAACCTCATTCCCTTCTTTGCAGTAGGGGTGTGTATCCTAATTTGAGCAAGGTATTGGAAAAGCCTCTCAGATAACCTTGGGCTCAAGGCAGAGGTCTTTGGGCTGGGTCCGTTATTCATGGAATATACTCCGAGTAGTTTTTAACGAAGCATTCTTCAGCCAGAGACAGGTTTCTAGAGCTACAAGGTTCTACTCTTGATTTTGCATTGTTAACATTTCCTTTAATCAATGACAGAGAAAGAAATATGTAGGTGACACGAAGATGGGAGAGATAATGGATATGTTGGATAAAAAGATTCAGATCCAAAATGATTAGTTCAGGCTTGAAAAAACGAACTTAATTTATCAAAATGATGGTTAATAGGGTCATATGTTAGGTCTTATCCTTGCATTAAAAAAGTAAAACAACTGCCCAAGTACAGGATGGAGAGGCTTGGCAGACTCATATGTCAGAAGATATGAAGTGTCAAGTTCAGTATGTGTCAGCTTACGTGAGTGCAAGTGCCGAACCTGCGGTGAGGCTGGAGAAAGTCCTGCTCCCTTGGCCCTGCTTCTGCTACACTGGAATGAGGTGACTTGTTTGGGCACAGCACTTTGAGAGGGATGCAACAGAAGGCAGATGGTGTGCCAGAGAGAAAACATGGCAACCTCCACATCTGCCAGTGACAGGCCGTGTGTCCCTCAAGGCAGGTGCGCAAACTCTTTGAGCCTCAGTTTCCTTGTCCATCAAATGGAGCAATTAATAGTTACCTTATTAAGTTGTGTGAGGATTATATAATTAGTGAACATCCCTTAGAACAGGCCTTTGTTCAGACTTGGTGCTCAGCAAATCCTGGATTTATTTTTGCTGTCCCTGCTAACAGAGTGAACACGATTCTAGGAAGAGTTGAAAGTCGTGTCAAGTGAAGATACGTAGTCTGGAGAAGAGTCGACTTGGAGGCATGCGAGACGGATGTGTATTATCTGCCAGACATCGTTCACTCAGGAGTGTTTCGTTTGGATTATTTCATTTGCCTTTCTGGTAGGCCTGTGAAGTACGTACTGTTCTGTTGGCATTTTATAGATCAGGAAAGTGAAGATCAGGCAAGATGTGTTTAAACCAAGGCTCTGTAGCTAGTTATGGACCGAACTGGTCCCTTTGCCTCCCTGTCTAAACTACTGTGTCACGTCTCTTGCATTCTAGAATACTGAAAACGGGCAAAGGATTAAGGGAATGTATTTCGGGGTGAATGGAGAGATCCATCTAGATTGGGCACCATGGAAGAGCAGCTACAGTCTCCCCCCACCCCCCTGACCCCCAGCCTCCCCCACCTGCCTCTCACTTTTCCACCATGTTTTCCTCAGTTGGGTCCTTCAGGCATTTTGTTGGATGATCAGCAATATCCCTCCTGGAGTGAAAAACATAGGGAGTCCAGGCTTGCCATTCTACCTGCGGATGACCCGGGGCCGTGACTGGGAGGGCAGGGACTCATGGGATTTGACCGTGGGTGAATGAATTCCCAAGACAGCCAAAAGCTGTCCTTATCTGGTCTCACCCCCTACCCTGGCTCCTGCTGAGCCGACTGCCTGGTGAGGAGGCCTGGAGGGGCCTTTGAGAAACACCATCACCCTGCATACATTCACGTCTGCGACAGATAGCTACTTCTCTGGGAGAAAGCGCGACAAATGATCCATGGGAATATCGTGGTGACCTTTTCAGAGGGTTTTCTTGGGTCCCAGCCAGAGGCAGAGATGCAAATTGATGTGGCTTCTTCGTCTGCATCTTCATTTACTGAGTCATGTTCCTTCTGTGACAAAGAGTCAGGCTTGGGGACTAACTGTAAATCATCTCCCTCCCAGGAGTCACTGCTCAGGATTCTTCCAGAAAGGGCTGACTGATTCCTGACTCTTCTTCCACTCTGATTGTGGGAGCCTCAGTTTCCCTGTCACCTTGACTCCAAATGCCAGGCTGTAGGACTTGGCTCCCATTCTTTCTCTCACTGTGATGAGTCCCTTATGCCCCATGTATTTTTCCAAGTTTTTCTCTACAGTCTGCCCCCTCCATGGTTTGGCCCAGGTTATTAAGCCCATGTAGATTGACTGGACTGAGTAACTGAAGGGCAGGGACCCTGATCCCTATACCTAGAGTGTGCCTGGCCCTCTGAAGATGCTCAGGAGACCCACTGATAGAATGAGAAGGAAGGAAGGGAGGAACACAGGTGGGCACCATTTGGCCCTTCAGGATTCTCTGGTTGTTTCACGTGGGTGATCAATTAACACTGTCTTCAAGCTACGGTCTCAGAAGTCAGAGGCCTGCGTTCAAATCTCAGCCTTTCCACTAACTTGGGCACCTTAGTTCAATTCTCTAAGCCTCACTTTCTGTAATACAGGGAGATATCTCATAGGTTTTTTTGGGAGGTTGAAATGAGATTATGGACACAGTCTTTTTTTTTTTTTTTTAAAGATTTTATTTATTTATTTGAGAGAGAGAGGGAGAGAGAGAGAGCATGAGCAGGGGGAGCAGCGGGGGGGGGGGGAGAAGTGGACTCCCCACTGAGCAAGTAGCTCAAAGTGGGGCTGGATCCCAGGACCCTGGATCATGACCTGAGCTGAAGGCAGACACTTAACCGACTGAGCCACCCAGGTGCCCCTGGACGTAATATTCTTAGTCACAGCAAGTGCTCAAAAAATCGTTGCTGGCTCCAGTGCACGTGTCAGGAGGGCAGGACTCCACCTTATGTTACTACTATTGATTTGGTGTTTAATTGGCCCTCAATAAATCCATCTTGAGTGCGTATTGGATAAGGACCCCAACATACAAAGAAAACAAGAAAGGACTCAGCAAAGGAATCTGACACATTTATAATAAAACATGGTATCGTTTTACTTTCATAGAATTGTGCTAGCTCAGAGGCTTAATAGCAGACATTATGGGAACAAAGAGAGGAACAGAGAACCATGAGGTCAGGGCCATTGTTACGTCAGTGTTTTCTGTTGGCTCCGGACACAATGTTCCTGAACTGTGGTGCTCGTACTTGAGAGGCGAGCCTCTCCAGCACGACACTGCTTTTAGAGATTATGATGGATCCTGGCGAGAGAGGAACACTCAGAGCCAGGCTCTGCTGCAGGAAGTTAAAAATGCCAAATGCCTTTGCCGTTCGGTCCCCCAAGGGGGCGGGTGGGGGTGTCGGTATGAAATTATTAGAGGGATGAACTCCGATCTCAGTCTCCTTAGCTTGGAGCCACCTCTGCGTCTGCCCACGGCTGCCAGCCCTGTTCCGATGCCTTGGTCTTGGGCTCACGTGCACATTGTGGAGCAGAGATGTCTCACCACTTCCCTGGAAAGAAACAGCCATGCTAACAAGCAGGATTGGCAAGAGGGTGGGATGGGGTCATAGCAGTGCTTTGTCATCTAGAGGGGCTGTTTAGCTGGGGGAGCTTGGTGTAGGGGTTCTGGTGCAGCTGGGAATACCCAGAATGATGGTGGGCATAAGGGTAGGAGTGACCAGACCCCATGCAGGCAGGGGCTGCTGGAGAAGGAGGGCCTCCTCCAGGCCCTGTTCCTAGCCCTGGTACCTGAAAGTTAAGGGTCTGAGCAGCAAACATTGGAGGAGGGAGCTCCAGAGCCAGAGTGGGGCAAGTCAGGCTACAGTCAGCCTGCAGTAAACAGGCTGATTAATCAGGGATGGATCCAATTTCCCTACAAGAACGGCTGTGGATTGTCATGGGTGTCTACAAAAGAATAATGACAACCCTTGAACTCGCAGAATGCTTTATGCTTCTGAAAGTGCTCTGGAGTTCATGAGCTTCTCTGATGCTCCCAGGAGCCCTAAGAGGTGGGGAAGGGAGGGCTGGCACCACTCTCCCCTGGGCAGAGATGAAGAGGGGCCAAAGGACCTGTACAAGGCTGCCACCTAAACCCAAATGTGGTGGACCTGATGCCTACCCTAATTGCTGTTCGTTCCTTCTTTCATTTATTCACCAACTCTGTGGGTGCATTTTTTGTGTCAGGCGTTGAGTTCGGTTTAAGATATAAGGAGATCTGGAGACTTGCCTTCAGATAATCCCAATAGTTTATGTGTTTAAACAAAGCAGCTTTGCAGTGTTTCCCCTTCAGTTTCTCTTGGGAAGCACCAGGTTTGGTACTTTGCTGCAGTGTCCAAAGGTTTCCCTTTTTAAAAATTTCCTCAATCCCTATTTTTGTGGTGGGGGAGGAAGATGGGAACCCCCGTGTTGAGCTGGCTTGCAAACCTAACCCTGCTGACATGGGGCTGCTCTTTGTTCAACAACTGAGGTCGTCATAGTCCCCAGAAATGTCTTTAGATGCATGTCTGTCCCCAGACAAATGATAAGCTTCTTAAGGGTCCTGGTGTCCTGTTTATCTTGCCAGTCTGCCCTCATTCTCTCACCACAATAGGAAGCACTCAGCAATAATAATTGGATTGAGTTGGTGGAGTTATTACTATTTTTAAGTTGTCTGTGTGCCTAATTGCATGTTTGTGTGTTGTGAGTATGTATATGTTAGGTTGCTTTAATCTAAAATGTGAGAAAATTGTCTGCTTTTGTGATTTGTTTTCAGGGATGCAAGAAAAATCTCTTCCCTAGAAATAAGCCCTATTTCCCACTCTAGTGTGCAATGCTAATTTTTATCATGAGAAACGTACTTCTTTATTAGAAGGATAAACATCTATAGTCCTGTACGCTTTAGTATGAATTAGTCAGTGACTTTTTCTTTTAGTTGTAGGAGAAATGATAGTAGTGAGAGGTAGCCTGGAGCTCCTGGAGATGAAGAGGAGACAAACGCAGGTATGGGCAGAGAAGGTAGCCAGAGCCCCGGCACCAGACTCAAACTGCTGCTTTTGTAATCTAGCTGAGAGCTCCCCTTGGCCCGATCTTCCCAAGTAGATTGAAAGGGCTTCAGGGGCAGAGTTTGCACTTCTCCCTAAGAAGCATTTACTAAGCAGTCAGATCATAGACGCCGCTGTGCCTGTGCACAGGACGGCAGGAAAGCTGGGTTGCCGCATAATGGATCACACGGGTGTGATGGCCTTAGCCACTGTCACCGTAGGAAGGAATCGTGGGGGGTCCACTTGTGGGCAGAGAGGCGTACCTCTGATATCCTCCTCTGTAGCCTGTGCTGGTAATGCTCAGGACCACTTGACAGGAGAGACTTTTCTGCAGGCTTTTGATGGAGCTGGCCAGACCTGGGTTTGACCCCACCTCGGGCACATCATACCTTTGTGACCTTGACTGAATGATTTAACCTCTCTGATCACTAGAGATAAAAACAACGCTGACCTTGTGTATGCGATGGGAATATAAATGACGTGACATGTATGTATGCAGGGCTGGTTACTGACTTAGTGTTAATAGGCCTGGCAAGTGAGGTCTCTTTTCCTTAAAAAAAAAATTCTTTTTTATAGTTTATAAAAGAATGTACACTTTTAGGTGTTCAGTTTAGAAATTCTTTTCCTGGAAGGGGTGGAGTACACATCCAAGAGTCAGTGAAGAACATCAAGAAGGAGAAGGGCTCCCGGAGGGTGCTGTTCCCCCGCAGCTCATCTTTCAAGTGGTTCTCCTGCCTGGTGAATGTCTGCGGGCAGGGGGCCGGGCTGCTCCTCCTCGGGAGCCGTGCCGCTGCATTGTTCCTGGCACTTACGCCAGCCATTCGGGCTCTCCAAAAATTGGCTTAGGAAATAGTTTGAAAGTTATTACTTGGGATTCAGGAAACTCCAGGTGGCTTTTGAGAGCTGTCCCCAAATGCAGCCAGAGATGCACCCTCAGCTGTTCACTTTCAGGACTTTCATTATTTTTCATGTTTGTTTCTGGCTGGAGCCAGAGCTGGGGTATTCATGAGCTCTCACCGTCTGTTTTTCACCAATCCCTTTGTTTCTTTGGGAGAAAGAAGCTTGCTCCCCAATCCCCTGTGCCCCATAGTAGGGTTCAAGGAAACTGGCCGTTGTAATTGTAAATTACCTATGAAAAAGACAAAGCCCTTGGCTCCCTTCCTGGCTGAAGCTTCAAGATCAGCGGTGATAGCAGAAATTAATGAAAGCTGCCGCTGAGCCGCTGGCCCGTTGGAGGCTTCAGAGATGAAAAGGCCGCCGTGGAAGGTGGCTTTGGGGATGAGCATTCTGATAAGGATTTCTGTTTGGGATACGGTTATTACACATGCCATGGGCTCCAGCCAGGCCTCAGCTTTCTTGGAACTAGTTCCGATTTGCTCTCTAATAACCAGTTTTCTTTTCTTTCAAAATGTGACCTTTCCCCCCCCTCTCATCTGACCACCACCTCCCCCAGAAACAAATGCAGCCCTCCAAACACAAGACGGTAGTCACTCAAGGTGAAGCCAGCGTCTGCATCTCTCTTTTCTTCTTCTTTTTCTTCCTTTTGATTCCAGAATGAGTCTTGGTGGAACTCCGTCCCTTTCATCTTGGCACATCCCCTTCGGGCCAGTGTTAAACAGCTGTCATACCTGGGCTGCCCAGGAACCCACTTATGAAACAGACCATGCAGGCTTCTTAATTGTCCTCCTGCGACTCGACTAAATTTGTCATCCTAATTTTTGAACGCTTTAGTTCCGGGTATCATCACTGAACGCAGCCCATCATTTGTCCTCAGCCAGACCCTCTTGTGAGTTGATTGGATGGAGTGCAGAAGCCTAGTGGTTGGGGTCTGACTTCAAACAAGGACAGGTTGGAAAGGAATAGGCCATGGAAAGGGTGTGAGCTTGTTAAAAACAAAGTGATTTTTTGTTCATGAGCAAGGGATACTTTGTTCTCACTGTTCTATTATCTTCCCCAGAGATATAAACACTTGAGTGGAAGGGAGCCTCTGGGGGAACATGTGTGCCCCGAATCATGGTGTGTCATGCACACATACATGTGTGTTTTGTTGCATGGCAGGGCTGTGTTTTAGAGAGCACAGTGACGTTTCGTTATTTTGTCAATTTAGAAATCTATTTTAGGGGCGCCTGGGTGGCTCAGTTGGTTAAGCATCTAACTCTTAATTTCGGCTCAGTTCCCATCTCAGGGTTGTGAGATTGAGCCCCGTGTCAGGCTCTGCAGCTGGACATGGAGCCTGCTTAAGGTTCTCTCTCCCCCCCCTGCCTTTCCCCCCTTCCTCTTGTTTAAAAAAAAAATACATATATATATATAAATAAAATGTATATATATACATTTTATTTATTTTTTTAAATTTTTTATTATGTTAGTCACCATACAATACATCATTAGTTTTTGATGTAGTGTTCCATGATTCATTGTTTGCGTATAACACCCAGTGCTCCATGCAATATGTGCCCTCCTTAATACCCATCACTGGCCTTTCCCAATCCCCCACCCCCCTTCCCTCTGAAGCCCTCAGTTTGTTTCCCAGAGTCCATAGTCTTTCATGGTTCATTCCCCCTTCTGTTTACCCCCTCTTCATTCTTCCCTTCCTTCTCCTACCGATCTCCGTGCTATTTCTTATGTTCCATAAATGAGTGAAACCATATGATAATTGTCTTTCTCTGCTTGACTTATTTCACTTAGCATAATCTCCTCCAGTCCCGTCCATGCTGCTGCAAATGTGGAATCGTTCTTTCTAATGGCTGAGTAACATTCCATTGTATATATGGACCACATCTTCTTAATCCAGTCATCTGTTGAAGGGCATCTCGGCTCCTTCCACAATTTAGCTCTTGTGGACAATGCTGCTATGAACATTTTAAATTGACATTGATGAATTTAACAGTTATGGTTTTGGATATTATTGTTGGCATTCCCAAAGAGCTATGTGTAGTGTGGGTCCTGACAGTTTTGTTTTTGTTTTTTGTAATGTGAATGCCTCACTTAAGTTTGGATCACGGGGTATCCATTTAAAGAGGCATCTGCTTCGAAGATCACTATCTCGAATAAGCACGTTGCCAGTCATGGGCCACCTCCCCCCACTGAGGGGGCTTTGTTTTAGAGATAGTGGTTGATTTCTATAACTGACCATTTTGGGCCACTTGCTTTTCTCTTCCTGCTCTTAATGTTTTAAATTTACCAAGAAAGGGTGAGCCCCCAACAACCTAGGCTCCCACCTCCAACCCCAATGAAAGCAGCACGCCTGGTCAGTGTGCGTGTGCTCTCTCTCTCTCTCTCTCTCTCTCTCCCTGCGATCTCACTCCATGGCCCCAGGTGTGTTGTATCATCTCCAGGAAAAAATTTTTTTGCTTTTTCCAAGTTTCCTGATGGTTGTTGCTGAAGGTCATCTTGCAGTCTTAAGAACCAGAAGGGCTGGCCCAACCACAGCATTCCTAATTGATAGGCTGAGACCTGCACACAACACTGTGGCATTATAGTCATTTTTAATGACTTTGATAGTTGTGCATATTATTCGATGAAGCAGTTGTTATATTCTCTGGAGAATGAGCCCTTCCGAAGTCTGTTTCCCTTGCACCCTTTGCAAGTGAACCTATTCTTTTCTTTTCAAAATGTTTCTGCGTCTGAGTCCTCCTTTGACTTTTTCAATTGGAAACTTGATTCAATTATTTGTCATCTTTCCTGCTTGGTGTTCAGACTTTTAATGTGATGACTTTTTCTTTGTTCACAACTCACCCACTCGTCATGACATTTTACACCGATCCAACCCAGGCAATTGCCTGAGACAGGTTCTCGATGCATTTAGAAGCAGCAATTCACAGATGTAGCCTCTTATAAACACGTGGTAATATTAGAAGAACTTGGGAATATTTGAACTAGGGGTTTTCTCCCGCTTGCTCTTCCTTTCTGGACGGAGGTAACATATCTCCTTGAGGGGCCTCTGGCCAAATTGCAATATTTGCTTCCCAGTGACAGATTTTCATGGGTTTCATCTCTCTCTCTCTCTCTCTCTCTCTCTCTCTCTCTCTCGGGATCCCAAGGCAGAAGCGTAGATGTAAAGACTCTGAGGCAGACACATTTGTGATTGCACGTAAATGGAAACTATCAGAGGCATTGAAAAATGAAATGGCTTTTAGGTCGTAGTCCAGGAAAACGCTCACTTTGTGTGAATTTTGATTCATGAGGACAACAGCGTACAGTTCAGAATGGACAGCAACTTGAAGTCTTCCCCCGGAGACTCACAACCCAGCACCCACGGTCTGAAGATACACAGGGAGTTCCCCGACGGCACGTGGATGCCCTGCAAACGCCCACAGCCTAGTCAGCGGACTCTCCCCGCTTCTGCCTCGCAGTAGTGGCGGCCGCAAGTAAAGCCAGCGGAACCCAAGCCACGTGCTGCCCACCCCTGCTGGGTGTCTTGGGGTTGCCTGGTGGAGGTGGACTCCGCCGGGCATTCCCAAATCTGACCCGCTGAAAGTTATTAGCTACTGGCCATGACTGGATCCAGGCTTATATTCGCGGAGAAGTTGAGCATCCAGCCGCGCATGCTCAGTGCAGGCATAATCTTAGTTACCGGCTGCGGCGGCCGTGTTGACCCGGATTGTCTGTATCTGAGAGATGTCAGAACACGGGGGACAACTGAAAAGACCATCTTGGTTCTCTGTCCGAATGCCTGAGACAGGTGAAGCAGAGGCTGTGTTTGCAGAACAGCCAGCAGGCGTCTTCAGAATTGTTCAGGTAAATGGATGCAGTCTCTTTTGAGTTTCGCTGCCATGGCCCCAGGGAAGGTCAGCATCCCAGGGTGAATTCTCAGGCTTGGGCTTATTATTGGCTCCACTCTGATGAGGCTGACCAAATTGCCCAGTGCCAGGTTTGCCCGAATTTTTCTTCTTCTAGGAGGACTGAAAGCACTCCAGGCAGATGAAAAGCCTTTTTTATCAGTGTCCATTACCAAAAAAAGGCAAGGCACCTTGGACATACACGGTGTCTATACTTCATAGAGAAGGGCTCTCAGAGTTGTCTCCGAAACAGGGGCAGGTCAGTGCTTTCTGGAGTCACAGCCATAGGTGCTCTTCAATGAGGTCCTCTCCTCAGGCTTCAATGCTGAAGGCTCCCAGTGCATCTGGAGGGATCTGGAGTCATGGCTGCCCATTTATTGGGACAGGTGAGATCACACCTTCCTCCCCCACTCTGCCACACCTATTTCTCTCCTTTGATTGCATTTCCACTAAAAGCCAATCAGAATAAAACATGGAGTTCGGGCACCTCTGTAGGACTCCAGGATTCCTGGATGGTAATGTAGGTTTTGTGTTTATTCAGCTATCAAACAGCGTTCCACTTGGTACCTCCTTTGTGTAGGAAGTATGTGAGGAGATGCAGTGTGTATAATGGTGAAGAGGAAAAACTTGGGCCACAAAATGGCAGTTAGTATTACTTTTGACATGATGGAAAATATTTCCTTTCACTTGTATATAGAATTTCTTTGTTGGCATGATTAAAAAATATAAAAATGTACATATTTAAAATTTTGCAATATAGTCTAACAAAGACACACTGAGTAGTATTTTCATTATATAAAACTGAAATAATCAACATTAATTCTAGCAGATTCCTTAAAAAATATCTGCCTGTACCAAATAGTCCTTCTATTTTTCAAATCTGTGAGACCTTCTTTCCTCACTCATATATCACTGAATCAAATACTTGATTCATAAGTTTGTGTCCCTTGATATAATGAAGGCTTCGTAAGAGCAGGTAATTCCCTAGATCAGACAGTGATCAAAATACATTGAATACCAACCCTCTGCTTTGTCTCACCTCCTTGTTCTGCCTCGATGCCACCTGCCTTGATGCCACCTGGGAAGCCTTAGCTGATCTCCTAGATTAAGGGTCCCCTTGTTTATGTTCTCAGAGCCTTAACCTGATTTTCTACAGCCTGCTCCTCTTGTTACCTGCTTAGCGTTTCTCTCCCAGGTAACTTTCATAATGATATGGACCCCCGTTTCCTTGTCAGGAGTGGATGCCTGCATCAGGGTCACATGGGTGCATTGTTCCCTGGAAAATCAGTGGATCAATGTGCATCACACAGAGCGTTTATAAAGGAAGGATACCTGCTGGTTTTTAGTTCATTGTTTCTGTGTGGGAAAGTGGTTTGTATGGAGAAATCACATAAAAAGGGTGAGGTTCTTTGATTTGAGGCTAAACTTTCTTCCAGGATCTTGCCAACTGCTTGGCCTCATTAAATCAGGAAAAAGTTTACCTTTCCATCCACGTGATAATATTAGCTTCTCATCTTGACAGTCTTGGTTTCAAAAAATAAAGCCTTTCCTTTGTTTAATTATTAGAAGGCAGTGCCAATATTCACCATCCAGCCATCATAGTAGTGCACTTGCCCTCTAGGGTCCTGGTGGCCATATTCATCTTGTTATGTATCCAGACTTTTGATTTTTATTTATTTTTTAACTAAGCATCCACCATATGCTAATACCATGTTGGGGATGCAAAAATCTTTGTTCAAATGGTCTCCCTAAGTCTCATGGTCCAGTGTTAGGCTTTACGGAAGCTCCTGGGAGGTTAAGTTTAATGCTGGAATGGTGTAGTGGAGGGCGAAGTGGGAGGGGTGCTGTGACAGGCATTCACCCTGTGCTAGAGGTCCTTGACTGGATGGATCATCGTGGCATTGAGGGGTGTTAGGAGTTGGGTGCCCCAGAACTGTGCCCAGTTATAGAAATTTTCTCTAGTAGTCAGTGTTCCGGAGAGTGGGCTGTCAGGACAGCCTGTGGACTGAGTTCTTTCTCCTGGGGAGCAGATGCGTTTGTTCTGAGCCGTCCGCATGCCCTCCTAAGCCCCTCTGTGTGCATGAGTATGACTGTGTGAGATAGACGGCCCGGGCCAGAAAACACAGGCCATCTGCCTGGTCTGTACTGATGTGGACGTGGAATCTTGAAAGAGAGGTTCAGAACAAGAAAATGAAAAGCGCCCTTTTCAGGCATACATGGAAAAGCCAGGGCTCCAAGAAAAGGATTTCAGAGTGAGTTTCCCTAAACCTTCGATCATTAATAATGACACTGCTGCTGCTAATTATGCTAATAATATCCGCCGTAAGCTCCCATAATGATGCTTTCAACTTCACCCAGTAGTTCATCACCTCTGCTGCCCCTCACAGTGCCATGACATGGACCCTCTCATCTTCATATTGTAAATGGAGAAACCGACACTTAAAAGCATCATGGGCCTGTGCATGGGGTCTGGCTGTCACTCCAGAGCTCTCCGTGGCCCCACCATCACTCTGCCCTTTATACGCCATCCTCTGAAACCGTTGTTTCAACAAAACAGAACAAAACAAAAAACTGAAAATGAAGAGACCATCAGAGGTGTCTTTGCCCTCCCTCCTCTCCTCCCTGCTGGGACCCCTTGACACACTGGGCCTTCTTGGGTGATATTTATGCAGTATTTCCTGTTGGATGAGAGTCCTAGCTTGTAATAGTTAATTTTTCTATTGCAGTAATGATGATGATGATTAATTATGGTGATGCGGTTTTTTTTATTAAGACACAAAACATGTGCCGAGAATAGTGCAGCATTTGCTTTTTCTTCTGTAATCCTCTCACAAGTCCTGTGAGGAGCACATTGTTATCTCTGCTGTTCCAGATGGAGGAACTGAAGTTTAGAGAAGTGGAGTGACTTGCCTAAAACAGGATAGCTAATGAGGAGCAGAGCCAGCATTTGAGACCAGGTCTGTCTGATTCCAAAGCCCATGCTGGCTTCCAAACCTGATTTTCTCCCTCATGAATATTTTCTAATGCTGGGTTTGCAGAATCTGGACTCCACCTGCAGCTCCAGGATGCATCATGATCTCCGCAAAGTGAAGGACAAGCAGAATCTTCTCCCTGCTCTTTCTCTCTTGCCTTTTGCCTCTCTGCAGGGTGCTGGTGTGGTGTCGCGTGCCTGGGACCCATTTTAAGGCTGTGCTGCCCAAGACGTGAGTGGCGTATTAAAACTGGAGACTCATTGTTCACTTCACGGGCGTTAATCAATGGCAAATTAGAATGGAATTGATATATGCATATGACATGCACATTAATTCCAAATGTGTTTATCGTAATTAATGCTATTACAATGAATACCAAAGGAATCAGGGAATGATTAGCTACACTTAGTATTTGTTACGGTTTGTTTAAAAAAGTTAAACATAAAATTAGTTGAGGTTTGAGGAGTGATGTTTCATTTTCACGGTGAACATGGCTGCGAGCCTTGGGTTTTTGTGAGATGGGAGGTTTCAGGGGGGCTCCCCATGCAAGATTTTACAGAAAACTGAGTTAATGAGTTTATCATCCTCAATTAATGCTGTGGTTTTCCTTTCGAATCATTTGTATCTCACAGCTGCTCCCTGTTGTTGTACCTATATTTAAAAAAACTACCAACACAGAAAGATGCAAATGGAGGAGATAGAAAAGTAGCCTATAAAACATTGAAAAGGATCAGTGTATACTTTTAAAAGACATAGGCTGTGTTGGCTGGGTGGGCTATTCGTATTTGCTGACGTCTATGATGTTCTCGCACCTTCCTTTGTGTGATTCCCCATCTCATCCTCAGAATGACTCTGAGGCAGATATTAAAATGAGAAGACTAAGCCTCAGAGAAGTTGACTTTCTCCAGGTTACATGACTGCTGGGTGGGGAAGCAGGGATTTGACGTCAAGTCTGCGTGAGTTCAAATTGTGGCTTGTTTCACTGAGAGTGGCGTACTTCCTCCCAAGTGGCAGGCTTCCTCCGTCTGTACCCCTCGTCTGGTGGGTCACCTCCCCAATGGGTAGATCTGGTTGTAAAGAAGACAGGAGGAAAGGGAATGGTTGGTTCAGGAGGAAAGAGAATGGTCGGCTCAGGAGGAAAGAGAATGGTTGGTTTAGGACAAACCCAACTCTGTCAATGGACCAGCTGCTCAGTGTTTGTCCTACCACCGGTGACTTTTATTTTCAAAGGATGGGTTTTTGAAGAAGAAATAGGTCCTATGGAGGAATCTGTTTAACAAACATTTGTTGAGCACCTACATATGCTGGGAATTCTTCCCAGCCCTAGTGAGACAGTTGGACAGCACGGTCACACACACAAATAGCTTATGTTATAGGGGAGTAAACAGACACACAGATACTTCCAAAGTGCGGTGACAAGTCTGCGATAGGTACATGAGGTTCCTGGAGAATCAGCGAGGAGTGCTATCACCTAACCTGTAGATTGTAGGGAGACAAGAAATACTTCCCATATGTGGTGTGTAGGTTGAGCCTTGAAGATGATCAAATGCCTTCTTGGTCTAAACTACTGTGCTACCCTCTGTATGGATCCTGTAAGCCTGGGGATTCATGGTCTGCAAGAAGGGCACTGCTGGGACTGTTCTCAGTGCCTAGCACAGTGCCTGACAGTAGGAGGCTTCAGGAAGTGTCTGTTGAATGGATAAGTGCACATAGAAATTGCAGAATAATTCCCCCAAGACGGTTTCCTCTCTTCACCTTTTCACTTCTGCACTGAATATACCAGCGTCTGGAGGAACACAGCTTACCCTACATTGTTAGGAGTCATGGGTTTGAAGCCTGGATCTGCTGCCTGTGAGCCATGAGACCTTGGGGAAGTAGCGCACCCCTTGTCTCTGAGTTTCCTCATCTTTAAATGGGACTGATAATAGCTCCACATCACACGTTTATTGTGAAGCTTAAATGAGCTAATGCCTGAAAAAGCCCGGAGAGCAGTAGCCAGCACACAGCACGCCAGCATCGGCTCTTCCCTTTGCCATGACGTCGTGATTCCTCTTCTCAGACAAACCTCTCTTTTGGCAAATTCTGGCTCTTTTCTGATATCCTGTGGTCTGATTCCAAAGTCTGTAATCTGATGGAGTTTGATGATACTTTTGAGGACATGATTCCATGATTTCTTTTTTAGATAACTTAGTGAGTCCCGTTGAGTCTGATTTTACACATAGTCAACCATGAGATCTTGTTTTGGTTGTTTGTATCAGCCAGAGTGTGTGCAGCCATGGGGAGGGCCGGGCTGTTGAAACCAGTGGTCTCTCTCCTCTTTTTTCTCAATGTATTAGTTCAGGTGTTTTTGTTTTTTTAATATTTATTTCTTTGAAAGACAGAGAGTGCATGAGCTCACAGGAGGGAAGGGCAGAGGGAGAGGGAGACAAAGTCTTAAGCAGATTCCTGCGGAACTCAGAGCCCAGCGTGGGGTTGGATCTCAAGACCCTGAATTCAAGATCTGAACCAAAAGCAAGAGTCGGACACTTAATGCTACCCAGGTGCCCCCCCCCCCACGCTTTTGGAGTTAAAGGCAACAGAAACCAGCTGGAATTCACTTAAGCAAGAAAAGGAAATTTGTTGGAAAGATACTGTAGTACTGTAGGCATTTTGGGGAATAACCAGGCCTCAGAAAAGGGTGGGGCCCAGGGAAATTCCACAGCCTCAGGGGCAGGAGTCTGCAGACCTTTCTTATGGATCTCTACCAATAGTGTAACTAGATTCTTAATAGATCCGCAGGAGAAAGAATCCAGTTTTCCGAGCTATGGCCAGGTGTCCCCCATTAAACCATCTGCTGTTGCCGGGGCGGGGTGGGGGGGCTAGGATCGTGAAGCAAACACAGGAGTGTGTGGAGGCCACCACTTACGTGGGCCAGGCGGTTCCCAGGGAAAGGTAGACAGTGTATTTACTGCAGCTAATTTCTGTGTAGCCTGGAGAATGATGAATTTACTTCTTGTTTTCCAATTCTGGGAAGATCACTGCTCAGTCAGGTGTGGTTACTGAGCACCTACCATGTATCTCACTCAGCAAGGAGTGGTGTAAGTGTGAGTGTGTGCACATGTGTGTGCACGCCCATGCGCCTGGTGGTCACAAAGAAGCCTACTTAGGGGACCTTGTCTCTAAGGAGGTTACAGCACAAGGCCAGAACCAGGCTGAGATGGTTTTATCAATTTGGACATGATTGTGACCAGTTGTTTTCCTGGTTCCTTTTTTCCTAAGCTATTTATAACTACCCCATATTTTGTGCTCCTTACAAATTGGGGCATTTTTGGCCCAGGGGGTCTGTATTAAGGGTGGATTTCAAATGAGAGCATACAAAATACCATAGAGTTTAGTGAGTGCTTCTTGTATGTCAATAACTGTACAAATTCATTATTTCTCTTTTCTTACAGAATTCGGTCAGCCCCCTAAGCAGCAGGCACTAGGAGTATGCATGTCTCACAAGTGAGGAGGATGAGGCCTCCCAGTAGGTAGCCTTCTCAAGGTGATGTACCTAGTGTGAGCTGAAAGAAGGGACTTGAACAAGTTTCAGCTTTGTAAAACACAGAGCCAGCACTCCTCACTACTATACTCTGCTAGCTTTTACTTTTTGTAGGATTTAGTCAGTTGTTTTGTTTGCTTTTCACATGTTTGATATTTTCCATTGTTTTCCCTTACATTTCCACATGAAAGATTTCCCTTTTTTTGAAAACCATAATCTCGTTGGTGTTTCTTGAGCCTAATTATAGGTCCCTTGCAAAATAATGGAATTGAATATTGTGCTTTGAAAATCAACACATGAAAAAATTATTAAATTTATTTTGCCTTAGTCAGCATCAGATATAATTTTATTTTGTCTTAATCTGCATCAGACACAGTTTTTAAGCAGTCTGTTTGAAAATATGTTCAAAGGCAAGGTGCGTATAGTATAAACTAGTAGGTGGCATTGACCTAAAAGAAAACTTTGGAAGGGAAAAACTTAGAATATTTTGTGTTAAAAAAAAAAAAAAAAAGAAACCCAGGGACAAGAATGAGATTTTTGTAAATATTTGGAACACGGATATTGGGGAAGGTCCTTTATTTATATATTTATTTGAGATTTACTTATTTGAGATTTATTTGTTTGAGATTTATTTATTTATTTATTCATTTGAAAGAGAGCACGCATGTGCAAGAGCACAAGCTGGGGGGAAGGGCAGAGGGTGAGGGAGAAGCAGACTCCCCTCTGAGCAGGGAGCCTGACACAGGGTTTGATCCCAGGACCCTGAGATCATGACCTGAGTCACAGGTAGAGGCTTAACCAACTGAGCCACCCAGGCGGCCCCCCTGGGGAAAGGTCCTTTAGAATGATGGATTATAGGGAGGAAGCAGAGCACTTTAGTTCCCACTTTAATTTTGTCTTCTGTGTCAAGGAAAATGATCTCTGGACTGAATGAACAATGTGAAATGAATACGTGTAGATGAACATGGATACAAGAGGAAAGCCACAAAGGTGTGCGAAGAGACTTACAGAAGGGGCATCTGGGTGGCTCAGTTGATTGAGTGTCTGACTCTTGATTTTGGCTCAGGTCATGATCTCAGGGTCCTGAGATCAAGCCCTGCGTTGGTTTCTGCACTGGGTGTGGAGCCTGCTTGGGATTCCCCCTCTCCCCCGCCGTCTCCCTCATATTTTTTCTTTCAAAAAAAAAAGAGACTTACAGAATAGCATATTGCTCTAAATAAATTCAAATCCTCTATCATGGAGGAGATTTATGCCAAGGCTCTGGAAGATATGACACAGGGGATCACTGTTAAAGACTGAGGAATCTCAAGAATGAGGTAGACAGATGTCAGATGATGGGTGTCATAACCCTGAAGCAGTCCGTGGGCTTAATGAGGAGGTGGTGATGATCACTGGGATGCTGTGAGGATTTGATGCGAGCAATTCATGTTAGCATAAATCTTTCCTTCTTTGTAAGGGTCACTGATCTATTAAGTGAGAAAAAAAATAACACAAGCAAAAAAATCTCGGCAACATATCTGAACAACGTCCTTGTGAAATCTTTGTGATCAATATGGATATGTATTTGTATGTAAGGGAAACTGGATGGATGAGTAACTGGTCATAAATCATTCTCAAAGGATCCTGACCTATGTTTTGAAAGTTAATCTGGAGATAGTCTCCTAGTAGCCTGCTGTAAGGGGCTGTCCTTGGCTCTACCCTCCTCTCTACCTAAGAGATATTGGCATTGTTTCCCTCGGTTTGGGGAAGATATTTCCCAATTCATCCAGTGTGCAAATAATACAAAGACAGGAGGGACAGTGAATACTAAGACAGAAACAGGATATAAAATGATATTTATAGACCAGAGATCTGGGCCAAGTCTAACAGAACAAAATGTAGCAGGGATAAATGTAAAGTTCTACAAATCCCAAAATTAAACTGCACAAAATCGGATGAGCTCCCTCCTGTTTCAGAGAATTAGTATCATGAGTGAAATATTATTAAATGGCTGGGGAAACAGTAAGCTCAAGGATCCCTATGAGTCAACTCTGATATAATAAGCCAAAAAAGATCACAAAACCATAACCTATGTTGATACATGCATGGTGTAGAATGAGAGTGGGGATGACTTCTTTGTGCTCTGCTCTTTTGAGTTTAGACTACTGTGTTTGTAATGTTTTAGCGTGCACTAGTTTTTCTGTTTGGGTAAATACTTGGTAGGATATGGACACATTGGAAGACATGTAGGAGAGAGAGAATCTGATGATGAGAAGACTTCAAGCCATGTCCTGCGTGGGATGCTTGAAGAAACAGGGACTTACTAATATGAAAAGAGAAAGGGAAGGCAGAGAAGAGACATGATAACAACCTGTAGACACAGGAAGGGGCGTCAAGTACAAGAAATATTAGGACTGCTTAATATAGTCTCAAATTGCAGAACCGGTGCTCATCTATGGCAGCTGCAGGGAGACAGAGTGGGGTTCAAAATAAGGAATAAATTCCTAATAGGAATGCCTGGTCATGAGATGAGTTTTCTTAAGAAGAGGTATTTAAGTTTCTATTATGGGAGGTTAATGCTCAGTTGGAACACCAAGTAGGGGGAATCTCAACAGATATTCCTGTAGATTGCTGGTGTACCTGCAATGGGGGGACTAAGCTTTTGAGTGACCTGGGTTCTCACTGTTCTGCAAGAGGTAAGCTAGCCTGCAGTCAGGGAGACTAGTTAGGAGGACCTTGCTACTGTCAAGGTGAAATGAAGCTTGGCAGCTGTTTGGATGTAAAGGTTAAGTAGATGCGGAAGAGTCTAGGATATATCCATTTTTCCAAACCCCTTATAAAGCACAGTGAGTGAATCCAATGTGGCTGTAGCTTGCTGTATGATCTGGGCCAACTCATTAAATGGGTGAGGTCTTTAGCTTCCTCACCTGTGAAATGAGAGGCTAGAATCAGGATCCCTTTCATTCATGACATTCTGGGATGAAAACAAGCTATAAGGATCACATTTTCGGAAAAGTGCATTAATGGCTGAGAGGCTGCCCACTTATTTAATATGATAGGAGGAAGGAAGTGAAGGTGGCTCCTACCCAGATATATTTTCTCATATTTTCCTGCAGTGACTTTATATAGTGACTAGAATTTCACTATTTAGGTTTTATTCAATTGAATTAAGACCTCGTCTTCTCTCTTAAAAGCTGAAGAAATGCTAATGGAAGGACCACATGTTAAACCATAGTTAATGGTTTAATTCTAGCAGGAATTAGGTTTTTGGTTCATTTTCTCTAAAAGCTCCAGCTAAACACAGGCTCTTAAGGAACTTTTGGTGTTAAGGAAAGGAAGGACCATGGTGGAGCAGAGGACAGGGCACAGATTGCAGAGTTGAGTGATAGACGTAGAGTGGTGGGGAATCACCATTGGGGGTAAAAGTGGAAGGACTTCAAGGGCACACCTAAATCATTTGAGTTTTGCTGTGGGTTTGCCGGCTCTCTGGCTGGGTCACAGATTCATTTAGCTCCTTCCATTTTCTTGAGAATAAGCTCTCAAGGTTAGGTGTGTTCCATTGTGATGGCTGTTCTGTCTGCTCAGTCACTGAAATATCACCTCCTCTCACCAGCGCTTGAGTCTGTGACATGAAATTAATTACTCTCATCTGAATATTTCCTGCTAAAAAATCAAAGTTTACCAGGGACACCTGGATGGCTCAGTTGGTTAAATGTCCAACTTCAGCTCAGGTCATGGTCTCACGGTCCTGGGATTGAGCCCCATGTCAGGTTCCCTGCTCAGTGGGGAGTCTGCTTCTCCCTCTCCCTCTGCCTCTCCCCTTGCTCATGCTCTCTCTTTCTCAAATAAATTAAAAAAATCTTAAAATCAACGGTCAAAGAATGGTCTGAGGCAGTATATAATACAGAAGTTACTGTTGGGTTTCAGATGATTACTCTGGACTTAAAATAGAAAGTTTAAATATTTTCCATGTATTTTGAATGCCTGTAGATAGATGTTTGTTTTTGTCTCTTTAGCAACCTTGGAAAGAGTTTGCTGGTGGAATTCAGTGAGAGTTTTAAGAAAAAATAAAAAATCTTCATGGAAACAGGGACTTTGGCTTCAAAAATAATTTATTAAACTCTTTCTAACAATTAACTACTCAAGTAGGAGTATGTCTACTCTATTGACTGACCTTCTTTTAATTAAATGCTGTACCTGGCTAGGTATCTTTTAAGAATCTGGCATTGACTTTAGACAACCATGGGGAATCTGTCCAAATAAGATTTGCGTGGGTCTCCCCCACAGAAAAAGGTCTAGGGCATCTTCTAATATTTTAAATTAAGAGTGAGGAATCCATTTGATGGATGGAACCGGGGCCACCTTCACTGTTTGAGAAAGGTTAAATGATATTTACTAGCAAATTTTCGTGCCAAGAAATATAAAAGGAAAAGTGATCTACATCCATGTAGAATGATGGGCCAGGTCATGTCAGGAGGACTTGTGTGCTGACGTCTTGCCTCGGCTTCCATTAAGGCTGGCTTCTGAAGGATGCTCGGATTATAAGATGGGTGTAAAAACAAGAACAGAAAGAACGCAAGTTTTTGTTGATAGCAACACTTAACTTTAACCCAAAGCCCATTTCCTAATACTATACGAATGATTAACTTTGGTAATAGAAGTATAAGAAGGATCCTAATGTGTGACTTTGTTGATAGTTTACCCTCTGTTCCCTGTAAATGTGATTTTAAAAGATACTTTCATTATTCTAGGGTAGTGTTTTCAAAGGACTTCCTCGTCCATGATCTTATCTTCTAATATGACATTGTCCTTGGGCTTTATATGGTGGCACCATATTATGACTGAGGCAGCATTATCATGATATTCTTTAGGGATCAGTGACCTAAAAGTTCAAGGCCGACTTAGAACTAGGGAATTCTGTGCCACCATTATGGTGACCATATTTTCAGAAGCCCCAGGTATACTTTTTCCTAATTATTTATGTATGTGCAATGACTAAATCATATTTACATCCTGAAACAGAGGCTTAATTTGATAGATATGATAGACCTGATATGATTTAGTGAAATGTGGACTGGGCCAGGCCGTCTGGGAGATAGGACTTCAATTTGTGGGCAGTTTTGTTTACTAAACTTCTACCACGTGCCAGGCCCCACGCTACTTATTTTGGGTTATGTGCTTAAATTCCTACAATAGCTTTTTGCAAAAGCTATTCTTACCCAAAGGTGAGGTGACTTGCCCCAGTTTGCTGTAAATAATGGTGCTGGGATTTCCACCAAGGCCTTCCTCAGTGAAGAGCACATGTGGTTATTTTTATTTTTTTGTACAGAAACCATCTTTATTTTTTTAAATTTATTTTTAAAATTCAAATTTGGTTGATATGACATAGTGCTTCTATCAGTCTGTCATATGGGCTGGCTACCTCCGAATCATCTGGGGCCCATGTTAAAAATCAGACCATCAGATCAGACCCCCCCCCCCCCCAGGACCTGCTAAGTCATAATCTCTCCAGCTGTTGTGGGCCAGCTCTGCAGGTGATTTGGATGGTTCTTCTGCCTTTGACCGTAACCTTGTAGAGGGCGAGACTTTTTCTGTGCTCTTACTCCTACCAGCAGATCTTAGAGACAAAGTCCAAAACAGTGGGGAAAAACCCGTTATCCACTGGCGTTTCTGGTTTTAGGTGCTGTAATGGGAGATGTCAAGAGAGACACTGAAATATAAGCTTCCCTGGGCTTGGTGGTTGAGCACAATGTTAGGGCTCATGGCCTTGCTTGCGGTGCTATGACGTGGAAATTTACTCAGGAAATGATTCCCATCCAGCCCGTTTGTAGCTTGGGATATTCATAGAGGAATGAAAACCGATTATAGAAGTCAGTCCCTGCTGGGGCCCCACCAGGCTGGGCCCTGACCTCCATGCCCATGCATCGGCATCTCGTTTATTAGCACCAATAAAGAGTTATTCCACTCATTAGTGGATGGCAGTTTGAACCGCAGAATTATACCCCATTCCTGCCAGCTCGCTTTACTCATTTTCTCCTTTTCCCCAAGCACTAAAAAAGTCCAGATGGAGTCAGGGTGGGTTGGAGGGGGGATGCCAGAGAAAAAATTAAATTAGAAAAGGTGCTATTGAAGTAACCTAGCTAATCTTAGCAGAGATCTGTGGCTAATGCATTGCAGGTGAACTCATTCTGTTTCACTGAAAATAGTATCATGTGTCTGTGTGTGTTAGTGTATAATGGGGAAGAGAAGAGACACCCAGAGGACAGATTTATCTGGAATTGTTGAACAACAACTGAAACCTGACTACTGATAGGGCACATTCATTCATTCACTCATTCATGCAGTCCTTCTGCAAGGAGCTATATTCACCACCTGCTGTGCTCCTGAGACTTGTCCATGTGTGAATTTTCTAGGTAAGAGAACTCGGGACCCACCATTAAGGAATTTAACAATTTAGACCAATAACAAGAATGCATGAAAGTTAAGTAAGGGCATAAGAATTTGACGAGAAATATCATAAGAGACCAAGTGAATGTTGCAGAAAGCAAGTGATAAAGTAGTTAAGGAAGAGCCTGGGTTAAAGGAATAATCATAAATGATTTAGAATTAAACTTGAAACTTGAGTTGCAAAGATGAGTGAGATTTACATGGAGATGAAGACATTTTTGGGCAGGGAGAGTGTGTGTGGAGGTGTGTTTGGGGCTTTGGCAAATAGTCAAGCCAGTCATGGTGTGTTCATGGGGAACATGTTGGTGAGTCAAGAGAGAGAGGTGGAGTTTCCTTTAATGATCGAGAATGATACTACTATGCCTTTTCTCTGTCATCACACTTGTCACACAGAGTCATCGTGTTCTGTGATCCTATCTTTCTGTCCCATTAGATTGAAACTCCTCAAGAGCAAGGACTATCTTTTTTTAACCCTCAAGTGCCATCCCTTACACAAATCCGGCAAATAATGTGCACCCAGTTAGTGTGTGGGGACTGAACTGTGATATATCTGGATAAGGGTGAAGGACCAGTCCCTTCACCTGCTACGTGCAGGACACCAGCCAGAGTCGTGTGCTCGTCTATAAAATTATTAGGTTATTATGTGGCTCCTCATCAGTGTAGTTAGAGGAAGCCAAAGTTATTCTGAGCTCCACAGTACTATTATTGGATTAGGTAATTAATAAACCACAGAGGAAAGTGTCCAATAATGGACAGATATTTATTAAGGATCTACTTCTGTCTGGTCCTGTGTTAACTACTATGGAGGTATATAGAAGATTAACATATGGAGAAATAGAGAAGCTCTGTCTTTTGGAAACATACAGCCTATTGGACAGATGAGAGTCCGTTACATGAAACCGAAATTAGCCAAAGAATGTCTGGATAAGCCAAGTTACCTGCCTGGGCCTTGGTGTATTTTTATCTATAACATTGGACTGGATGATCTCTAGTGCAGCAGGGGTAGATAACTGTGCAGGGCAGGTCATGCTCACTCAGCACCTTCTTCATAAACAGCCTTTCTTGGTAGGGTAAGGGTGGGGTCAGGTGGAGCTTGGAAGGTACCAGGTGGGGTTTGAGTGGCAGAGGAGAAATCATCCAGAAGTGGAAGAAGCCAGAGTGACGGGTCTGAGGCTGGAGTGAGCACGCAGACTGGAGGCTGCCTGTGGAATTAGAGTGGACCTCACAGGGCATCGACCCTCTGGCACCGGGCAGGGTGATGTTTTCATGCAAATCCCTTAGGAGGTTAAGTACCTCCCTTCACCAGGGGCTGGCAGCTCATTGGCTGGGATCCTGAGTGTTCATGCTTGGTGCTGGCGCATGGGGAAATCTTCCCGATTTTCAGATGAGTGATTCTGGGACTGAGTGCTAAGGACGTGACGTCTTAACAGTTCTGCCTGCTTTTAGGACCCCCCTGGGGTAGTCGCTTGGCTTTTCCTGAGACTGGAAGGTCTGTAGCCACGTTCAAGATCAACCATTATCTTCAGACACCTCACCCACTCCAGCACTGAACAGCTGCGGTTGTCCAAGTTAAAGGTTGTTTTTTTTTTTGTTTGTTTGTTTTTTGGCCCAGTTACAGCTCACAAAAGTTTGTGCCTGCTTTGTCCAGGTGGGTCTGCCAGAGGCCCCCTGACCCAAATGGTCTGTCCCCACATCATGTGGCAGCACAGCCCAATTACAAGTGACCAGGGCAACAGCCCACTTAATTTTATGCAGTTAACACCTAACCCTTGGTTTCCTTGGCAAAGCAAAGGCATTGGCCTTTTGGCCTCTTCTGGTCTGGTCAGCAATTACCCAGTTATTAAAACTAAATAATTGCCATTAGCGCCTGTCCTCAGTGCATCCCAGGTCTCACTGCAAGCTCATTTCCATCTCATTTGCAAAGCTCTCAGAGGCAGAGCTAGGAAGGCTCGTCCTTCAGACGCCAGGCAGGTGCAGCAGCAGAGCAGGCTCCCGGGCACCCCTTCCTCAGGCTGTCTTTTGCTCTTAGAGATGGCGCCCCGAGTTTTGTGCTCTCCTTCACGCTTCTGCTCCAGGTCCCCCACCTGTGTGTCTGTTCCTGTTTGTCCGGTGGGCTGGGGTTCTGTTGTCGGGGGAGTAGGTTTTCCTCTTGCCTTTTCTCAGCTGGGTAGTGCCCCGTGGTGGTGGTTTGAAATTCAGTTTGGGGGCGTGAACTTTCTCGCCCCATTGCTTTCTCTTTCCCTTTCTTTCTTTTGAGTTCTCCTTTCTGAAGAGATTTCTCTTCTTAAACTCTGGCATTACAGGGAGGCGTTCTCGTTTTCTCCGGGAGACGGCTCCGCGAGCAGGTGTGTGCTTGATTCCTGCACTTGCGGCTTTCTCCCCCCGCCGCCCCCCGCTGCCGTCGCGCTGGTCGCCGTCGTCTGAAGTACAAAGGGAAAGTCGGGATTGCAGGTTGTCCTTCTCTTGATTGTATTCTTGGCTGTAGCTTCTCAGCCCTTTGCGGGAAGAACTCCCATCAGGCTGGGATGTGGAAACAGGAGAATTCGCAGCCCCCCAAATAAATGCTTCTCAGTGCAGGTTGCTGGGGAACCCTCACACCGAAGAATGGATTTAGGCCGAACCCCAGCAACTGCTAGGTTCTGGCAGGGGAGAAAAGGTCTGAGATCTGTGTTGGAGGCAGAGAAAATTCTGACAGGGCCTGTGTACATATGTATTCGGGAGTCTAATTAGGCCCTCAGTGTGTTTGCACTATGTTGCAGTGGCTACAGTATTATTCGATTTTAACTACTTCCAGAGGGCAATGATCTTTAACCCAGATTTATTCCTGGTCTTTTTTTTTTTTTTCTTTTTAGGAATGTTAACTAGAATGAGGGTTGCTGCATTTTATCCTCTGGTCATGGGCTCATTCATTTATTCCTTCCTTTCTTCAGCTGTCTGATGATGACTACTGGATATGAGCCGTGCCACAGCTGGGAACTGATGGTGTAGATCATGATGATGGGAATGGTCCATAGGTGCCATGGTCCAGGCTCTCATTTTGCAGACAAGAAGCTTAATCTCTCATTTCCCCATCTGTCTAGTCTCTCTTTAAGGCCCAGGCTCCAGGATATCCTGTTTTCCAAATGTCCTGTGCCTCATCACTTTACAATGACAGCAAGGACTTTATGGGATTTGTGAGCTGATCATGTGATCTAGCTGGCACTCCTGGTCATGTGGCCCTCCAGGTTTACAAGTAGAGCTCCCATCCCTCTTGTGGTTCTTCTTCCAGGTTGCTTCTTACACCCAGGGCAGGAGGGAGGGGGTGTGCTGTTCTTTTTGTAGTTCCCCCTTAGTGGCCTGACAAGGCCAGTCTGCCTCCACGGGTTTCCCAGGATGACCCCTCACATGTCTTCGCCCTGCTGAGGCAGCCAGCCCCTGCTAGGGAAACTGATTTTAGCTTATTTTTATTTTTTTTTAAATTTATTTATTTTTAAATAATCTCTACACCTGATGTGGGGCTTGAACTCATAGCCCCGAGATCAAGAGTCGCATGCTCCTCCGACTGACCCAGCCAGGCGCCCCAGGGGAAACTGATTTTAAATCTGAGGCTCTGTTATGGATTGAGTTGTGTCCCCCTCAAATTCATATGTTGAAGTCCTAATGCCCAGGACCTCAGAATGTGGCCTTATTTGGAAATACGGTCATTGCAGTTATGATTGGTTGAGTTCATATTGGAGTCGAGTGGGCCCCTAAAACAATGTGACTAGGGTCCCTATTCAGGAGAAATTTACACGCACACACAGAGGACACCATGTGAAGATAAAGTCAGAGATCAGGGTGATGCGTCTACCAGCCAAGGGACACCAAAGATTGCCAGCAAACACCAGACACTATGGGAGAGGCATGGAGCCTTCTCTCTCTCAGAGCCCTCAGAAGGAGCCAACCTGTCCACACCTTGATCTTGGATTCCAACCCCCAGAACTCTGATACAGACATTTTCTGTTGTTGAAGCCACCCAGTTTACGGTACTTGGTTACAGGAGCTGTAGAAACTAACACAGGCTCCACACACAGTGAGAGTGCTCTCCCAGATTTGTGGAGGGGAAGATCATTGCCTGGGGAGGGTGAGGACAATGGAGGGGCTTCTGTCGTCTTACTGCCATCCCTACAGTGCAGGGATTCTTGGCCAATAAATCATTGGGCCGAGATTTTGTGTAGTGGTTATTCTCATAGATGTTTTTGGTCCGTTACATGTGACCTTTTTTCCAGGATACGATTGGACTTTCCTCGCCCATGTGAGAGCCAGCTCAGAGCTCACTTTCTTGAGATCTTTCTCTGTTCCCAGGCTGGGGTGCATGTTCTCTGCCCTCCCTCCCTGTAACTTGTCTTGTATTCTAACCATTTGTGCTGCTTTGCCAGTTCAGTGGGTGTTCCGCAGAGGACCTGGTGCTGTCCTGGGGAGTGGGGGCTGCTGGCTGACACGGAGGAGGCCCTGTGCTCAGGGAATTGATCAGCAGTGGGGCAAGTAGACGATAAGTATGTGAGTGGATCTGAGTAATGTCAGATCATGGCGAGTTGTATAAAGAAAATAAATCGAAGTAATGCAATAGAAGGGAGTGGGAGGCTTGGACATAGGGAAGTTAGGGAGGCTTCTCAGAGCGGGGATAGCTGAGTTGAGACCTGAAAGAGCAGAAGGAGCCAGCCAAGCAAAGATCTGCAGGGAATGTCCTGGGGTGGGGAGAGTGCCAAGTGCACAGAACCAGAGGGGGCAGTGGGCCCAGCACACTCTTGCCCGAGTGGTTGGAGAATGGCAGCTCAGCAGGAGATGGGGGATGGGGTTGAAGCGATGAGCAGGATCGGGGTTGTGTGAGCTGTGCCTCCTGCCAGAGCAAGCTGATTGTGTAAGGACCTCATAACCTTTGTCACTGCAGCACCTAGCACATGGTCAGTGTTACATTATGTACACATGTATGTGTGTGTTTACAAATAGCCATAAACACCTGTGTGGACACATGCTAGTTAAAAATCACTAAATGCCAGACGTCACTGGACATTTATTAAGGATTCCTTGTCACGCAAACTCTGCTGTCCAGGGTGTATCAAGAGACAATAAGTAAATAAATACGGTTTAGAGATGCGAAGGCAAGATGTTGAGAGTTTTAATGCGCTCAAGGTCACACGGTTTCTTTAGCCAGCACTGCCTTCGGCCTTTGTTCAGAGCCTATTAATTCTCTTTCTACGTACTGTTATAATGATGTTGGTTGTTAAAGTTTCCTGAGTCCTAGCACATTTAGAGCAACAGATTAGAAATTGGGAAGCAAGTAGGGTGGGGAATGGACACTGGAGGCAAGCAGCATGATGTGGTCATGACGTGATGGCGGGCAGACTGGCTGCGAGAAAATGGATAGGTGTAAAAGGAGAAAGCAGAACCGCAAATCCAGAATGCTCATTCGTGAGAGGCTATTAATTCAGGGCAAGCAGGCCTAAGCATCGCAATAAGCTGAGACACCCTGTATTCCAGCGTGGTAAAAGTGCAGGCTGTTCACAGTGAGGGTTCTGAAATACTACAAAAAAGGTTACATTTTGCTCCATGTATTTTGTCTAAGAAAATAGGGAAGTGAGGACCATTCTAGAATAATTTCCATTTGAAATGGTTCAAATTAAAAAACAAATCTGGTGCTTAAGGGTAAGCTTCGTTTATCTGGAAAACATATGTCTATGGAATTCTATCTGCTTGAAGGGTGCCAAATAAATGAAAATGCGATTGTTTAGCCTTCTGATCTTCAAAAACCTTCGTACAAGTGGTAGATGATTTTCTGTGACCTCCCAATCAGAGGAAGGAATTATTATTTCTGGTTTTTTCCTCCCGAAGAGCCAGGTAGAAAATGATGAGGAAACAATGACATTATTATAGTGGCACTTTAATGGGTGTTCAGGGAGCTAAAAAGTCAGCAGAGGCACTGCATGAAATATTCATGGGTATTTTTCCTTTTCTCGCCTCTTCCCTCCCCAAACACAGGAGTGGAAAGCTTCCAGGGCGAGAGTTCTGAGTCCAGGAAAGCCTGCGGAAGTGGCTCCTGCAGGCCTGTCTTTGACCTCTCGGGGGAGGGAGGGAGAGACAAAGCTCTTCCTCTCTGAAGTCAACTTTCTTTTTCTCATTCTGACATCTTGGTTCTCCAATAAACTGAGCTGCACCTGTTTGTTACAGAGGCTCCAGGATCCTGAATGGATATTGACAGTTCCAGCTCCCCTTGGGAATGAGCACAGGATTTTGAAGATGCAGATTTTTCCCCTAAAGGCTTCTGGGAGGAGGTGCATGGGATCAAATAGACTGGTATCATCAATGGGAGAATATGGAGGGTGCTTCTCAATAACTGCCTGCAAGCTGTTGACTGATACAAAGTCAGGAGGTCCCCAGGACCTCTGTGGCCTGCTTTTGTCCTAACGATCCTTGCAGAAAGTGTGGCCAATCTATGGTCCTATATTGCCGGTGTGCACTTTTCTGTGGAAACCCATTCTATGAAATTCTAAACCTCTGAAGTCAGATTTTCAGAAAAACACTTTTCTACAACAAGAATCCTCACTCTGCCCAGAGGCATCTTGCCCTGTCCCACCTTCAAACATACACTTCTCTTTTCCTCCCCAGGCAGATGGCCTTCTTTCCACACAGATCCTATTCATCTTTTATGGTCTACCCTTCGCCTCACCACCTCCATGAAGTTCTCCATGACCACTCCAGCCCAATGGCATTTCTTCTTCTTCTCATCTTTCTGGTATTTGTTGCCTGACTGTTCATTTGGTACCTGTCACACCTATCTTCTCTTCAGTGGTGTGCTGGTAGATGTTTAAGAACTGGCTCTCTAGAAGAGGGGGGAGAGCCCTGATTTGTAGCACTTGCCAATTTCTGCAGTGTAAATACCCCTGCAAAGGTCAGTTTCAAGCCAATGACGTGATGTGACTCAATTCAGAGCTGGGAAGAGGTGTGCCTGTTTGGCTTTCTCCAGCTGGTACCAGCTGCTTCTGGCGCCCAGTGCTCTGGGAGCCCCCCCCCCCATATCTTTCTTACCTTCCCAGCTAAATTCTAAGGCTCAAGGGTGCACAACTCTGACTTTGCATTAGAAACACCTGGGGAATCTATGAAACATTCCAGTGCCCAGGCTCCACCCCCAGAGATTCTGATTTGCCTGGTTCTTAGAAGGAACCAGGCATCAGTAGATTTAAAAGCTTCCCAGGTGATTCAGATGTATAACTGAGGTGAGAACCACTGCTCCAGATACAGGGAGGATACTTTAGGTCAGTTCTTCTCAAGTGTGATCCTTGGACACATCATCCTGGGACTTGTTAGAAATGCTAAATTTTGGTTCATACTCCAGACCTACTGGATGAGAGACTTGGGGAAGGAGGGTTGGACCTGAAATCTGTAGTTTCGTAAACCTTCCAGGTGATTCTGGTGTATGCTAAATATGAAAGCTACTATCTTATGTCTCCTGAATCCTTATTAGAACTAAAAACAGTTATAGGCACACAGCTGTGCCCAATCAACACTTGTTGATTAAAATCTGTCAAGGAGAGTACATTTTCATGAAGCAAGCTTTTTTTTCTCCTCTCTTTGTGATTTAGTGCAGAGTACCTTAAAATAGAGATTTCTTCTTGCACACTGAATCATGTGGTTCACAAATATTCAAGGATCTAAAATTTAATGTTCATTCAGCTCTGCAGAAACAAACTTCTTACATAAAACTAAATACAATGGCATTCATCCGTTCATTCACCAAATGTGTGTTGATGGTGGGAACAAAGTACAGTGAAATTCATTCATTCATTTATTCAATCATTCATCAAATATGTGTTGGCTGGGAGCCTCATGCCAGGCACGAACAATTTGTTATCAGTTCATCTTCACCTGTGGTGGCCGGCCAGCATGAGGGCAGCACAAGCATGGATTTTGTGCTTGATCTGTTACTTACAAGCTGGGTGATCTCATGGCAGACACTTACTTAACTTCCCTAGACCTTTAATTTTTTTCATAGTTATTAGTATTCACATAGGATTTTCTGCCTTAACTGACATAGGATATCTGTCAAAAACTTATAATAAGCATCATAAATGATGTCGAAAAAAGAGACACTTTCTCATTATAATCAGAACAAGAACCAGGGTACTTTTTACTATTTTTACTTCTCAACAGGTAGTAGAGCAGTGTTTCTCAAACTTTAACACGCATGCGAATAACCTGGGGATCCTGTTACAATGCAGATTCAGGGCAGTCTGAGGTGGGGCCTGAGAGTCTGCATTTTCAGCCAGCTTCTGGTGATGCCAGGGCTGCTGTGTCAT